>NC_089783.1:30774124-30896624 GCF_040412425.1 Macrobrachium rosenbergii | reverse complement strand
GTGTATGTGTATGTGTCTGTATGCTTGATACACACACACATATGTATATATATATATTTATATATATATCACACATTACCTCAGGTGAAAAATAAGAGACGGAGTGTAGGTCCTGGCCGGTTTCGACTTTATTTCCAAGCCATATTTTTCACCTGTGGTAATGGGTAATAAATGAATCACTTACAAAAGTGATTATAATCATGTATTTATATGTGTGTGTGTGTGTTTCTGTCTGTCTATGTACTTGAGCATATGTGTGCGTACGCGTATGCATCTTTGTTCTCAGATGAATTTAACTTACCATCGAATTCATTGGAGAAAATCAACACGCAGTCACATGCAGTATAAATAAATGTTTATTGCACACGTGAATTGGATCCCGACGTGAGGTTGCAATAGTTGAACGAATGTCATTGCTGTGGTCTTCGTTATTTGCAATTGAAGTAATGTAATGCACTCCTTTCATTTTCAGACCCTTGTTACAAGCAGTGCTTCGGGCTAATCCCTTTCTAGCTATTTCATGATGAAATATTCTCGGAACATCGTTGCAGAGGGAATGTTGTTATTCTGGAATGCGTTGGTCGTTTTAAGATTGGACTAAAAATGAGACTGATGATCATTAGCATGAAAACTTGCGTGTAAATTTTTTTTTAGTTCATTTTGCCAAATGCTAAATTCCAGTTTAGAAGTAAAGGAATCTGTGTGAGTGCTTCTTAAATAATGACAAAGTTAAAAGTTAAGCATATCTTAGTTTAACCATACCACTGAGCTGGTTAACAGCTCTCCTAGGGCTGGCCTGAAGGATTAGATTTATTATACGTGGCTAAGAACCAACTGGTTACCTAGCAACGGGACCTACAGCTTATTGTGGAATCCGAACCACATTATGACGAGAAATGAATTTCTATCACCAGAAATAAATTCCTCTAATTCTTCCTTTGCCGGGTAAGAGAGTCGAACGCTGGGCCAACAGCGTACCAGGCGCAAGCTCTGTCCACCCCTCCAACGAAGAACTAAAAATAATGAGAAAACATTCGGTATCTTGTGTTTGGGGAAATCATACCATTTGAGATTCAGTCGTTTTTAATGGGAGGGAAAATGAATAGAGTGTTGGATAGTATTTAAAACAAAGTAGGTAAAGAGAAAGTGAGTGGTGTGTCAGATATTATTTTATTTAAATGGTACGAAGTAAAGCGACCACCGTGGGAGTAACTTAATTCCAGTGCCTTTATATGTGTGACTAATGTCATTATTTTACGTGGAAAGTTATATTTTATGAGTTTGTATGAGACTTCACTATTTTGCAAGTGCGATCGTTGGAAATTGAAGTTTGTTGACTTACGCGTTACCGATATTTGCTGTAAATTCAATTACACGAAACAAATATCACCGTACTTATAACCCTGTTTACCTGTGCAGTTGACAGTGCAGTTTCAATTCTGCAGTGGGGAAACACCGTTTACCTGTCAAATGTTGTGTCCATATATGATACTGAGAGAAACAATTCTGGCTACCAAGAAATGTGTTGAATATATTAAAAGTGGGAGACACTTCCTGACGTTATGGCAACATATATATTTGTTCTTGATTTGTCCGGAATCAGAGAGTGGCAATTTTCATACGTTTTTCTCGCTCTTGTGTTGTCGTGTATCCTTGATGTTCATCTTGTGCAATTGTCCAACGCCATTCATCCTTCGATTGACTATTAACCCCTTGCCATTGTTCAGCAGACAGTGAAATATGGCACCGGATGTGACAGGGCCCTTCTCACACGTGTTCCTGTTCTGCACGTGTTTAAGGCGCGTATGTGTGTGTGTCTTCTGTAGGCCGGAAGTAGGGAAAGCGTGATAAGGGTCGCACATTCCTTCCAATCCTCCCATCCCCCCCTTTTTTTTCATTTTATTACCTTCACATACATCATATGCTTTGCGTAGTTTGGTTTTTCTTCAAGCGTGATCTGTGTTCGTTAAGGGAAGTAGTTTGCGTCACAGCTGTTGTTTCACTGTACAGTATGTAATAAAAATAAAATTTTGTGGAAGTGTTTTATACAAGTTGGTTTATATATATATATATATATATATATATATATATATATATATATATATATATATATATATATATATATATATATATATATATATATATGCCTTGTGTGTGGGTGTAGAGAGAGAGAGAGAGAGAGAGAGAGAGAGAGCCACTTGGATGAGAGGTAAGAGAAGGAGTTTGCAGATGAGTGGAGATTTGTGGAAGATAAAGCACAGGAATTTCACAGAGACCCTTTTCGTTACGCGCTGGTGGAGGTGATGATGATGAAATATAGCTGGGGTGTATGTAAATAATTATGTGTTTTAGACATGAATGTTTAGAAAGTATTCAGAATATTCAGAAAGTACATTTTATGTTTTTTTATTAGATAAATGCCACGATGTCTGTAAATGTTTTACGATGAACACGAATAATGAAAAGCAAGGGTGTATTTTCATTCATTTCAGTTCATTGATGTATGGAGTACTGTCCAAGGAAATAGCGTCCGTATTGCAGTTGACTGAAGTGAAAGCAATTTGGTCCTCGAAATCCGTGGTGGTAAATCCGGATTTATTCGATTTCGATCCTTCTTCAGTGGTAATCGGATTAATGCAACCCTTCCACAGCTTTTATTCCCATTCTAATCGTTCAGTATTTATTTGAATTTTTAGATTTGAATGGACGTGTGCGTGAGTTTTATAGATTAGTTGGGTTGTTACGATGTTCATATTTATAGGGTTTGTAGATGGAGTTTCCTCAGAGGAACTTTAGGGAGATATTGATTTTTGCAGGTTTTTTTTTTATTTAAGGAGAAGTGATCTTGAAAAAAATTCATGTTTACAATTCAAGAAATATCTCCGGAAGTTGTAAGGTCCATGCGAATGTTAGTCAGCTTAGGCTTGTGTTCTCTGGGTCCTTCATACTTGATATATATTTTTGTGCATGTGACCAGAACAAAGAACTATATACTAAATTAATTCGAATAATTTTTTGAGATACCCAGTTTTTGAGTTTGAGAAAGAGAGAGATATAATTATTATTTAAGAAACTTAATTGAATACCCTGGATTAGGTTCTGTTTTTCTGAATAGAGAATCGTTAAGCTGATAACGGGCAGGAGAGAGAGAGAGAGAGAGAGAGAGAGAGAGAGAGAGAGAGAGAGAGAGAGAGGTATTCACATACGACTGAATTTGAAATATTTACTCCCCCAATCTCTTGCGCTTGATGTAGGCTATCTGTCAAAACATTCCACATTTAAGTAATGAAATCTGACCAAAATGTTCCGGACGTTTTGCGTTATTGTTCATAAAAACAGGCCATGACGCTGTCATTCAACCCGTTGTTGTTGACATCTTATTGGTTCATTCAACTGTTTATGGGAGGATGGGGTGAGGTCTGGTTCATAAATGCGTATTTAATTTACTGCAAATACTGATGAAATTATTGCAGAATAACTGCTTGGTAATGGCGTTGTCAATAAACCATAATACAAGCTAATAATGCTGTTACTTTTGAGTTGGAGTTACTTTACAAAGTATGTTGCAAACTTCTGAATATATGTTGCTGTAAAACATGTAGCGATTTACATATGATATCCTTGAAAATTAACTTCAGCACTACTGACATTAACAGGCAACTTGATATACGGCTCGGGTGGATTTGTTAATGCATATTGCGATAAATATTTCAGCTCTGAGTTCAAAACATTTCCCAGCTGGTGATCTTAACCTCGAGCCGTAAATTTTTTTATCTCTCGAATGGAAATTTATTGAATGAAATGAGCGTCAACTCTTACAGGCATTGTACTTAGGATAATGGCTTATTTGATGATACGTGTTACACACTCAGACATGTAACTTTTATCATGAGAATGTAACGTGATATAGAATGTGGTCAGGGAATATATAATCTTGAAAGTCCCTTTGAGTAAACACAGATCTCCGCTGCTGCAAGGCTCCCGTGGTTTTATATATATATATATATATATATATATATATATATATATATATATATATATATATATATATATATGTGTGTGTGTGTGTGTGTGTGTGTGTGTGTGTGTGTGTGTGTATGTGCATGCATGTTTGTATGTATTTATGTATACACGTGTGTGTGTGTGTGTATGTACATATGTATGCCCATCATGATGTTGACCTTTGGTATCAGATTACAGGTTTCAAGATAAAGAAAGGCCTGAGAAACCTCATCCGTAGTATGGATCGCGTTCAGTATCGTCTTGGTTGTAATCTGAAGATGTTGCCTCTTTGTAAGAGAAACTGTGTTCTTTCATGACATGATCTGAACTATTGGTGTTTGTGACAACTTTTAGATTTGAGTAAAGGCAGTGGAGAGAGAGAGAGAGAGAGAGAGAGAGAGAGAGAGAGAGAGAATATGTTGCTGCTTTTGTTTGCGTCCTTCTTAAACCCGAGTGAAATGGAGCTTCCGGAAACTGTGGTGTACCTTAAGAAGATTATGGTTTGGTCGTAGGGTGAAGGTGGAGGGAGGTGGTCCTGGACCCGGGGGGGTGGGGATGCGACCCTCCATGGGAAGGTTGGTGTGGGTGACGCTGGTCTTGTGGGAAATGGACGACTCGGGTAGGGTATGAGAAATAAACGCCATTTTGCAGACACTCTTTGAAATTGTATTTACTCACTACTGTACCCATACCTTCAAAAGGTACAGTAGTGTAAGAGAGGGTCAAGACACCCTACAGTCTGCTTATTTATTTACGGGCCAGTGAGAGAGAGAGAGAGAGAGAGAGAGAGAGAGAGAGAGAGAGAGAGAGAGAGACTGACTGACCTCGGAATAGACGACGACATGCTAAACGTTGCGTTCATTTCCCGTACTGTACCGTTACACGAACAAATTATAACTGGTACATAGTGTCGTTTAATATATGAACATTTTCATTAGGTAAAAGTGACTGAAGTTTAGGTTCAGATTCTAAAAACTCAACCATAGAATGGAAATATATCCAAGAAGCATTTAAAATGGGGTTGTGTATTTTTATAGATATATTGCATTTGGAAATAAACACGATGGTTGAAGAAGAGTCTCAAGTTGCAGATAACAATTGTACTGGCAATGAGAAGAGAAATTGCCCTGATATAGCATGAAGTATCGGTGGGGATATCACAGGAATCCCAATTGTAAATAGGATTAGACCTCTTAGGATAACGGGCTTAAGGCTTTTTGGGGAAGACGCGGAGGAAAGGCCAGGATTTACCTGTCGGATTGAATTGGCTGAACGAAATGTAATAAGAGCTGAGTCCACATTCTTTCAGGAGATTATTGCCTGTTGTGTTAAGAGGATCCATCCTGTTGAGGGTTGCGTCAGTGTGATTATCTATCTGTATATCCATCTATCTAGCTTATGTCTTTGAGGTTTTAGGTGAATTAACTGAAGACTGTTTTTAGTGTGCATGCACAGTGGTAATTTGTTATAAAATAATAATGTGGTAGCATTTTTATGTGCAGTCGTTATTTATTATAAATAATTTGGTAACATTTTTATATCAAATGTAGGAACTGCCGCGGTTTATCGAGAGTAAGTATGGCCTTTCTTTTGTGCCTTAAGTACAACTCATGAACAGACTCCTTGATCAAATGCACAAAATTGTACTCTCTTATTTATTTTCATCACTGTGTTCGGAAATCACTGTTGAAAGCAGTATAAATGACACACAGCTAATATATATATATATATATATATATATATATATATATATATATATATATATATATATATATATATATATACATGTATCTTTATATATATATATATGTATATACACACACACACACACACACACACACACACATATATATATATATATATATATATATATATATATATATATATATATATATATATATATATATATAGTCGACAATCGGAAAAGAAGGACGGAGAATACGAAGTTCAATGCCATAGCAATAGATGCTGCCGAGCTTCTTATTCTTCGCCTCTCTTTTCGTTTTTCAACTCCAGATCCGAGATTACAACAGCTTCTAACAATTTGCATACATGCATAAATACATACATACATACACACATATACAGTATATTTGTGTGTGTGGACGATGAAGAAGCGAACCATGAAAGACTTGTGCAAGCCGGGTGATTGACTGGAGTTTAGCTAATGTCCTCATATGAAAGCAGTGTCAAGTAAGCCCAAAAATAGCAGTGTCGAAATGACCCTTGAAGTAAGGCCGACGGAGATTTAATGGTGACTAATAAGTTAATTATGGTGATCTTTAGGGCGGTTCAGTAATTCTAAAGAATTTTTTTTATTCTGAATTATTTCGATAGTTCAATACACGTAAAAGTTGCTAAATTGAAAGTGATTCTCGGGCAAAAAAAAAAAAAAATTTGGGGGGGGGGTGGCTGGTAACATTATAGTTTACAGATATTTAAAAAAAAAAGGCTGTAATATCTGTTTCTTTCAGAGAGAATCAGTGGTGAAAGAAGAGGTGCGAAAGGGTAGTTAAAAAGTATAAATCACTATGTAACGTCGATGGGTTGGTCACATAAGAGAGAATGAAAGAAAATGTATGCTGTATGGAAGGTTTGGTGTGTGCGTTATCTCAAGATTAAGACAGATAGATTTAAAACGTGTCATACAGATGGAACGATGGAATGCTCAAAATAAAAACGGGATAAAGGTAAATGGTGCTATTTATGTAGAAAGCCCAGCGTAATGATTGTGAGACATGTAGAATTACAAGGTAGATTTGAAGGTAGGTAAGTTTTCTGCATAAAGATTCCATCCTTGCTTTAACATTTAGTGGCATGATTAATGATTTGTTTGAGACATCGTTGGAGATGCTGAACTATTCTCTCTCTCTCTCTCTCTCTCTCTCTCTCTCTCTCTCTCTCTCTCTCTCTCTCGTTTAATTTTCACCTTCCTCAGTGGTTTAGACTTTTTGGCACAAGAGTGATTAATGTAAAAAAGAGCTGACGGACGATCCCCGCCCCCCATTTTTTTTTTAAGTTCAGAAAAAACTGTAAGTCATATCATATTGCTTCAGACTTGTATAAGCCAATAAGAGGATTGCGTGAACTTGGAAGTGGCTGAGCAGTATGAGCGAGAGTTGGGGGTGGTGAGGAGGCTGGCTTGAGGCGGGGGTAAATTGCATGGAAACTGTAGAGGCTACGAGTTTTAATTACTTTGCTTCATTTTTTTCTTTAGAAATGAATGAAATTATGAATGTGCTAGAGTATTATCCTGGGGCAATTCTCTCTCTCTCTCTCTCTCTCTCTCTCTCTCTCTCTCTCTCTCTCTCTCTCTCTCACTGATGCTAATAGGATTGAATGAACTAATTATCTCGAGCAACACATTAATGTCCTACCTTTCATCGTTCTAGTTAAAGTATTAATTACAGAAAAGCTCCCTATGCACAACGTCAAGTTACTAAGGGCGGGGGAGCTTTAATATTCATTAATAAAGAAACCTCAAAACTCAACCCCCATCCTTCGTGCGCTGAAGTAGACGGTTAAGTCCCGGATAAGCGGGAGTCTTATAACGAAAAGTCCCAGAGATTTAGTGGATGACATTACAACGAAACCTTCTTTCTCCCCATTTCGAATGACGTACAGGCACCACAGAGAGAGAGAGAGAGAGAGAGTTTCCTGTTTTGGGAGGACCAGCGAACATGTGTAATTACTCCTTTTAAGTGGGAGAAAACTTAGATATAATCAAGTATTTAGTCATTATTATAATGAATGGATTAGCGTGAGTGACGTGGTTTTGCTAAATAATTGGGTTGGTGTCCCACATATCTCCTTTAAAGACATCCTGGAGTCCTGTGCATCCTTGTATGTTGTGGCATTACCTTTAATAAAACGAGTCTCTCTCTCTCTCTCTCTCTCTCTCTCTCTCTCTCTCTCTCTCTCTCTCTCTCTCTCTCTCTCCCCTTATGATCATGACACGTCTCTTGACATAGCTTGTAGACTTAACAAGTGAAATAAACAAGAGTTTCTTAATACGCTTATTTTGGTTATCGAAAAGATTATCTGTACTTTAAAAGAAAATAATCGTCGTTTACTGATATCAGTGGTGACTTTTCCGTCAAGCAGGAAAATCATATAAATTTTTCCATCTCTTTGTAAGCCCTTAGTTTAAGCTGCCCGTTGGTCAGCAAATCCGGATCGTTTCTGGTTTCGCAGAGGGAATTTGCTAGAAACGCCAGCTGAATAAATCTATAGAGAAATGATTCCAAATATTCTTTTTATTTTGATTCTGTTCTTAGATACTTGTTAGACATCGTGTCTGAATGAAATGCAACTTTAGGGATGATTTTTTTTTTCCGTAGGAAGCCTATTACATGTAAATGCCAGTTAATTTACAATCAGTCATTCAGTCCTCGTAGGTTGCTTGTTGTAAGTTTCGCTCCCTTACCCCGAAAAAGTATAAGAAACTATATATTTCTGATGCTATTTGTGGAGTTCGAAAACGCAATATCATTCTAACCTGATATTGCGCTAAACTTTTGTTGAACTTGAAAACTGAAATATTTCAGCCATACTCTTATTCCGTCGAAAGAGAATTCATTTCCTGGTATGCAACATTTCATTTGACGATGGAACTCTACGACGAGATGTGGAAATTTTATTTCAGTCTTTCCTCTCTTCGACGGCAATGGATACCCAGGGCGAAAGAAATATTTTATGTGGAAGAAATATAGTCAGAGAATAAGAATATATTATATTAGGGTGTGATATTTCCAGAAGAATATTTGGGCCTCGAAAATATTTTTCTTTTTGCAGGAGAGAAGTAGAGTTTTATGTTCATGTTTCTCTTATATTCGTTGATTTCATTGTCATTACAGCTGTTATGTATTTATTACTGTCTTTGTCTTTCTACTTTTTATCTCAAATATTAAATATTACTTTATAAGTATGAGCAGGCATTGAAAGATTTATGAAAAAATTTTGTGGTTGTAGGGGCTAAAAGTAAAATTCGAATGCTACGTATTTATTAGGTGACCAGAGGTCCGTATACGAAATTTTAGAGCGCATCGGTTTTTTTCATTCTATAGCTCAGCTTTGGCCCGTAACTGCGTCCACTATCTAACGGCTAGCCTATGTCCTAACCTTTTACTTTACTTCCGTTCCCACTCCCGTTCTCCCAACGTGCTGTTCAACACCTTTAACTTACTTAAAGCAACTGTAGGATTTTCTCCAAATTCCACCTTACATCCTTTTACTTCATTTCCTTTACTTTATGGATCTCTTTATCTTGCTGTCCAACCGCTCCAACCCCTCATTTCACTGTCATAAGCACTTAATGGCTGAAAATGCCCTAGTGCTTGGCTTGATAGCTTCAGTTTCATAAATGAGTCTACTAAGATGTAGCCATTCTGCGCTAAGATTAAATGCTAAGTGATGCATGGTTTGCAAAGATAAGTTAACACTGGGATCACGAACCCTCAATAACCGAAAAACATTCTGTCAGCGGCGACGGGTACATCTTGTAAATCATTTCACGCCAGCAAAGCGTTTTCTGGATCTTGTTTTGGATTTAAAGTCAGTTCACAGACTACATAATCGTGGTGAGTGGCTATGTTGGCTCAGCAACTGTGGCATGAGATTTTGCGGTGTAAAGTTATGAAACATTTTGTCAGCAAGGTTGTCAAGTACTTGATTGGTGGTAGGATTAGTCTTAGGTAGGCAGCCAAGTTTAAGGCTTTTAATCACGCCTGTTTATTCAGTTTTGATGCAGGTGGAGTAGTTTTAACTAGCCAAGCATTTTAACATTTTCTTTCCTTTAGGATTATGATGTGAATATTATTTATTGAAATCCCCTGAATTATGAATATTAGTCGTTTGAAAATATTTCAAGGACTCATTGCAGGTACTATTTTACTTTGCTAGGAAAATGTAATTTGAAAAACTGTGACCTATTAAGAATGGCCTAGAAAGGTAAATTCACCAGCTTCCTCATCCTACCATCATCATTATTGTTCCAAAGTAGGTGTTTGAATCGACCACGTTCATTCTTTAACCATCTACAACAGTCACTGCAGATTCTCTATACTATCACCAACTCACACTGTCTCATTGGCAAACATTAGCCACTCCACCTTCCATTCTGTACCCCCTTTCTTATCTCGCAAACTTACTTAGACTCCCTGTCCTTTCCATGACTTCTTGCGTCTATCAATAAAACTAGTAAAAAAATAATGGAAATTTTACATAGACCTTTTTTTGAAACCAAAGCGGTTATCGTATATTTATACGTAGGCTTTGCTATCATCATATGAATGATGATCACTCTAAACAAAGTACTTCCTTTACCATACATCATTAGCCTCATCCTAAATAAACATCTTTCAGTTTCATCAATTTAGTTTTCAACGTCTTACTCTGCTGCACCAAGATAATCAGTTGAACATATATTATACCCTCATCCTTTTATAAATCCACACTGCACTTCCCTTTGTTACTTGTATACTTCTCCCGATCAGTGCCGTACCATACACATTCTAGGAAATATGAGTACTTCTTATTGTCACCTGCATCACGTTTCCCTTACGACGAAGAAACAATGATTTTTCCCCCATTTCTTTAGAACCTTTACCTCATCCAAACATACCTTACATATCCTGCCTTGAGTATCCATATAATTTTATTATCATGTTAAATATTTTGCAATAAGTTTTCAAGCTAATGAATCGCGTACAGTATTCTGGATTAGCGATGGACACTCGCAAATATGTGCTTGACTTTCCTATTGAAGGTTCCTTATGTTATCCATGCAGTCAACAAATGTAGACGTTTGCTTGACTTTTAGCCTTGGTACTTAATTTTCCGTGAAAGGTACTGTACTTGCTCTTCTTCCTTCAGTGTAAGTGTTTCAGTGCATCCAATGCAATTTTCCATGCATGACGTAACGGTAACAGTGATATACTGTTTGACACAATTTTATTTTTTCTGTTATTTAAAATTTTGCCTTTTTAGTTTTCTGTAAAAGAAAACTATTGTGCAGGCTTTGTCTGTCCGTCCGCGCTTTATTCTGTCGGCATTTTTTCTGTCCGTCATCAGATTCGCGCAAACCTCTTATCTTTTACTCTCCCTGCAGAAAGGTAATGATCAGTAATAACTTCAGCCACTCAGCATTACATACACTACTTTTACTCGTACTTTGTGCTAAAGCGCGCACTCACGCAGTACACTCACACACACACACACACACACACACGTGTGTGTGTGTGTGTGTGTGTATGTATTCTGCGAGTGGTAGCACAAGCGAAAAAGCCTACGTACGCTCAGTATGTTTTGATATTCGTACCTTTCCCTGGTGTCACTTTACGTGGGAGCATCACATGGCTATATTTTCTGGTTACACGATACCTACTACGGCTGAGGCTTTTTCTTTTGCATTTTGCATGTCTTCCTGCAATGTTCCTGTGTTGCTTTTGCTTTTGTTTCCTCTTTTCGCCTCGCTGTTTGCTTTTGGGACTTGGCTCGAGGTTTGTCGTATCCTTATTTACAGCATATTCTGTTGGGAGTAGCATCAGGAAGACTGGAGTCGATAATAATGATATTGATACTGTTACCTCTACTAATAATAATCATTGTGTGCCGAATTATACCAATATTTATAAGATTTAGAGAGAGTTATTTCCACTATACTGGGAAGAATCGTATCGGTTCGTTGTTTCGAAGCAGTCTGTTTATTCGATGATAACGTACAGTTGATCTCACGAGAGTGATTTCTTTCGATATCTTTTATGATGCTTTGCTATCAGTAAAGGCACCTGATGTTGTATATGTGTGTGTGTGTGGGTGCGTGAGTGTTTTACTAGTGATTTCTCTTCCTCTAGGGAACAGTCAGTGTTCTTGTAGCCGAGAAAAACCCCTGACTTTATTTAATTTCTTTAATGTTTACCTATTCGAACGTTATGTTAAAACGACAACGCATATTTTTCCATAGGTTGTGATATTGCAGGGTATCATACATATCATAGGCGTAATTCTACAGCTGATGAAAAGCCAGTGGCCTTGCATGTTTGGCGGAAACTCCGACTGAAATTCTCGATTCGAAAGTAGTGGCTTGCATTACCCAGGTATTATTATTACCTACTTTCTCCATTCTTGCTATTGCTACTTCTCTGCGTCATATAAAGGGAAGGGGAATTGGAGGGGGGGAGGTAAGTGGCCGATGTTCACGCTTCACTGAAGGTGACAAATACGAATGGAGAAGAAAGGAAATTAAAAAGACTCAACTGAAAAAGGGGTATTTCAAGTTGGCTGCCTGCCAGTCGTATAATGTAAAAGGGCTGAATTATTTTCGACCTGCTGAAAACGAAAGGAACGAGTGTAGACAGATTTTAAAAGGACAGTGGTCTAAATCGAAAGAAAGAATTCCAGTTGCCGAATGGGAAAGAAGATATTTCAGAGCGACAGAAAAGTGTTTAATTTACTGAGGAGAAAATGAAATTATTTTTATGTCACAGAACGAAGAAGTAAAGTTTTTTTTTTTTAGTTTTTAGAGTGAGCAAATAGAAAATAAAGTATTTTAGTTTGATTATACTGTAAAGAATAATTTTACAATGTTAAAATAATTTTACAATGTTAAAAATGACTTTTGATAAGAATAGCGGAATAACATGGAAGTAATTTTTCAACGAGACTGGAAAGGAGTGGCTGGTTTGTGAAAAGGGAGAAGAATGAATTACAGCTGACATACTTAGAAGTGAATTTAGATTTCTTGATTTGAGAAACAAATAATGAAGAAAATTTCCATATGATATGGATAACACTGATGACGAATGCTTTTCTTCCGAGTCAGAAGAAAATAATTGTAATTGCGTAAGAAAGGCATGACCTAAAATTAGTCATTTAGGAAACCAAATACTTTTAAATATTCTGATCAGGATTGTGGCCATTTTAGACTACTGTATTGATAAAATTACGCTCTTAAATCATGGTGTATGTTGATGTAAGGGAAGATTATTTTGTATAAGAAATGAGCTTAGACTGCCCACCAGCACATGAATAAATAAGGAAATCTTAAGGTAGAAATGACTCATTATAAAACGTAATCACAGCAGCGAATGACTTAATGTATAAGGAAATAACAGCAGTGATTTCACGATGACCGAATCAGTTTCTGCAGATAGAAGGACAAGAAATGGAATAATGAAATTTTAAATTTAGTTGGGAAATGAATTCTCATAAGAGAAACTGAATAACAAAAGTAGAATGTTCATAATTCATTGGAGAATAACAGAACAGTTGAAAAAGAAACATTTTTATATACTTGGTTGGTAAAAGAATTGTTGTAGAAATGCATAATGGAAAAGGTATGTTTTCAGGACGAATGAATGGTAAAGAAAGCCTTTTACATGGAACGGGTGGGAATGTTACAATATAGCAGAGTGCGGAATTGAAAAAGGAATTATTTTAGGTTCAATCATTGGGTGGGAATTACCAGAATGACGAAATGGAAAAGGGCTATTAGTGTTTTATCAAATAGGGATTAATTTTGTAATGGGAAAGAATTTCTCTCTCAATGTTAGTATTTAAGTGAGAGCAGCACACACTCCTCACAAGCTCGTATGTCTGGGCGTGGGTTTAGACCCCGAGCAAGGCTAGGAAATGAACGATATGGGCGTCATTCTTTTAAAATTAATTATGCCTCTGCTGACCTGAGCATCGACTTCTCTACCGAGTTGTTAGTCGACTGTTTTGGGTAGCAGCCGAGTAGGAGAGAGAGAGAGAGATGGGGAAAAAGTCGTGAGAGATCCGTATGTTTATATCGTCATAAAATGGAAAGCGCGAGGGCTCGAGGGGGTCTCTCAGACTTATGATCCCATCGGGCTGAAACCATTCATAAGATCTCTCTCTCTCTCTCTCTCTCTCTCTCTCTCTCTCTCTCTCTCTCTCTCTCTCAGAAATATGTGGAATGGAGAGAGATAGGAATCAAAGTAACAAGATGAACTTAGCGCCCGCCTTGAAGGTCAAGAACAGTCATAGATTGAGATATTAAAAGAAGATTACGTAATAAGTATCCCAGTTTGTGAATGAAGGGCAGCAATGATGCGTTTCGTTGTTAAAACGCCTTTGTGGCTTTCATTAAACAATTTTCTGTGCCTCTTGGTTGAAGCTCTTGTTTTTAAATGTTTTTAACTGTGAAGTATATATTTGTGCAAGCTAGAGTCTGTGTGTGTGTGTGTTTTTTAGGGTGTGTGTGTGTTTGTATAGTCGTTTTGGATGAGATTGTCTGGCCACTCGGAATTGATGAAAGTATATCGGTGTAAAGGATCCACAAAATTCCTATTTCTGCAAGGCGTGGGCTTGAAGTAATAAACGAGTTTTCAAAATCTCGAGTTGCGAGGAAAAAATTAATGAATTATGTAGTGTGTTTCATCTGCTATCTTCTGAATCACCAAAGAAATTCTGGAAGTAGTTATTTTATTATTTCTGAATTCGCTTTCCACTGTCAGTCATGGTATATTTAATTTTTGAACCTTATCATAGCTTATAATATTAACTCGATTACATCAGCTTGCCTATCTGGACTTCGTATGTATCCATAAATATTAATTTTGCTTATTTTCAGTTTTCGTAATTGTCTTACTTTTTTCCACGGTAATTGCTAGTTTTTAAGAACTTCTCATATGCAGTAGCTAAAGCATTTACCATTTCGTTTGTCACTTAACGTTTTTTTATAAGCATACACAGAAAAAAGCGTAAATGATTATCAGTTATTGTTGCTCTCTCTCTCTCTCTCTCTCTCTCTCTCTCTCTCTCTCTCTCTCTCTCTCTCTCTCTCTCTCTCTCTCTCTATATATATATATATATATATATATGTGTGTGTGTGTGTGTGTGTGTGCGTGCGCGAGTTCGCGCGCTTCACATGGATATTCGTGCATATTGAATAATAATGATAATAGTAATAGTAACAATGTTAATAATAGCACAAAAACATACTGCACGTACAAACACAAATTTGCTTGCATTTTAACAATGCGTACTAAAAGTTGATAATAAAATCGAACTCTCACCAGAAGTACCTTCCCCCAGATGCGCCATTGTTGCGGGAACTGAAACTGACAGACAAGTAAAGGAACGCCAATTACCTAAGATGAAGATAGGCGACTGGTGTGTGACTCGGGTTTTCGCTGGGGCCAGCCTTCATAGAGGAGATGAGGGTACTAATAAATTAAGTTTACTTCTCTCGCATCACGAGGAGGAAAAAGAGCATCAGTGGAGGAGAAGAAGAAGACTCCTCGGGAATGTGCGAGGTTGTAAAGAAGTTAGGTACGAGGGGAAAGAGGGTGCACGCTGGAGAAATAGATGATGGGAAGTGTTGATCGTTTGGTCGTTGTTTGCTTCAGGCTTGATTTTTTGTGTTTGTATTGTTATTCCTTTTGATGGTCGGGATTATTTTCGCTTATAGCAGTGGCAATTTTCGTTGGGTTTTCATTTTAAGAGTAATGTTGAGACAATTAATATTTATAGTATGATGGGGTGCGGGGAGCCGTATTTTCTGGTCACAACATGAAACTGAAAATTAAAACGAAAGCAATATCCAAATTTGCTTGCCAGTATCGTCGTATATAATTCGAATTTCAAAGACGCTGAAGTACGAAAGTACACACACACGTCTCTCTCACTCTCTCTCTCTCTCTCTCTCTCTCTCTCTCTTTCTCTCTCTCTCTCACTAAACTTACTTGGCATTGTCGTCTTAGCCTTCTTCCGATTTAAGCACGCAAAGGTATTCTCTCTCTCTCTCTCTCTCTCTCTCTCTCTCTCTCTCTCTCTCTCTCTCTCTCTCACACACACACACACCTAAAATATAATTCGCTCTTGAAAAAGGCCTGTCTATCATATGTGGCCTCACTTCTGTACAACCTTTTTTTTTTTTTTTGCCTCTCCTCCTCTTGTTGTTCAATTGCGGGTTCTTTGAAACGTTGAAGCGTCATTCTTTCTTATGAATAGAGATAATCTTTTGGAATGCTGGTCATTATTAGGTTTAGGGATGCACTTCTCCCTCTCTCATTCGCTTCTTTTATTGGTGCTTCCTCATAGTAATGGTTATTGGTATCGCTGGATATTTCCCTTTTTATATTTGCGGCTTTTTTTTGCATCTTTCCTAGTGGGAGTTCTTTCGTGTGCTATCATTTTGAACATAATAATAATAATAATAATAATAATAATAATAATAATAATAATAATAATAATAATAATAATAATAATTATTATTATTATTATTATTATTCTCTTGATAGAAAGTTTTTCTCCCAATAATAATAATAATAATAATAATTATTATTATTATTATTATTATTGTTATTATTATTATTATTATTATTATTATTATTATTATTATTATTATTATTATTATTATTATTTTGTTGAATATGATGGCAGCCTTGGTTACATCAATCTTGTAGATTATTCGTTCAACTCTTCTAACTAGTCTTTTTTCTTCTTCAGTAACAGAATTAAGTAAAATGCCGAAGTTCACTGCAGGGATTTTATTTATAAAAATATCAAATGTCGAAGGTAATGGAAATTCCGAGGGCGGCGTCCAAAAACGAGTGCAGGGGTCGTCGGTGCTTCTGGGATCGTAGGTATCGTTTTTGGACGCCGCCCTCGGAATTTCCATTACCTTCGACATTTGATATTTTTATAAATAAAATCCCTGCAGTGAACTTCGGCATTTTACTTAATTCTGTTACTGAAGAAGAAAAAGACTAATTTGAAGAGTTGAACGAATGATCTGCAAGATTAATGCAACCAAGGCTGCCATCATATTCAACAAAACGTGTTTGAAAGAGGGCCTATACCCGAAGTATTATTATTATTATTATTATTATTATTATTATTATTATTATTATTATTATTATTATTATTGGGAGAAAAACTCTCTATCACGAGAATTCATATTTGTTCTAAGGGGGTCCACAATAATATAATTGTTAAAGACCCTTGTAAAATTTATAAAAGCCTTTCGAACCATTCTCTGGGTTCATCTTGAGAGAAGGGTTCGAAAGCTTTTATAAATTTTACACGGGCCTTTAACGATTATATTATTGTGGACCCCTTAGAACAATTATTATTATTATTATTATTATTATTATTATTATTATTATTATTATTATTATTATTATTACTTGTAGTAGTAGCAATATTAAAAATGAAAAAAGTGTAAATTTTCTTAGTAACTCCATAATTTTTTGCTAAAGAAACGTTTGCTCATTTTTAATTTTTAAAATAAATGAAAGTATGATTATATTAGATATGAAAACATTTGTTTTCGAAGGACTTCTGTAAGAATCTGTAAGAAAACATATATGCTTTTCAGCCGTTATATCAGAAATGAAGACTTTATCATTGTGTTTTCCCTTTTTTGTTTAATTTTTAATTCCACTGAGTACTCATTCCGAATGTAATTGAAAATATTGGAATGTTTTTGTTTGTAACAGTCTTTTTATTTATTGTTTTGAATATTATTTCTGTATAGCTCTTGTCGAAAAATATGTTGGTGGCTATCCAAATCGTACCAGTTTTTTCAGAATAGCTGAAAATATTACAAAATGTTTTCCATTGTTACCGAGAGAGAGAGAGAGAGAGAGAGAGAGAGAGAGAGAGAGAGAGAGAGAGAGAGAGAGAGAGGTGGGCGGGACAGTATGATTGTGGTGTATTCGTCGCACATATCAGATGTCATCAGATATTTTTTGATTATCTAGCATTAATCTTAATGGATCCTGTGGTGAGCATTTGATGGAGTCCGATTAGTGCAAGGAATTCTGGGAAGAAGTTATGGAATGATGTTTACGCTGTCCTTTACTTCGCCAACTTTTTATTTTTTTTTTTTTTTATTTTAGGGGTGGGAGGAGAATGCATTCTGATGGTGGACGTTATTAATTTATTATTATTATTATTATTATTATTATTATTATTATTGAATGCAGTAGTTATTTCTATGGCATTTAATTTTAGTCATCACCATGCCTCTTATTAAACATTTTTTCCTCAAATGTCATGAAAAGATTTCTTACTGCAGATGATTTACCATTTTTCTCTTGCCTTTTGACTTGAGCTCTAGCGGTCCTTAACAGAGAGTAACAAAGTATATGAATACAGTGCAAGGGGGCCAAGGGTATTGACGGTGAGGTAGGTGGATTGGAACTCAGAGGATGGCAGGGTTTCCTGAATACCGCAGGGCCAGCTACTGCGCTCAGTGATATTGCCTTGAGAGAGGGAAGCCTTTATAGATTATTATTATTATTATTATTATTATTATTATTATTATTATTATTATTATTATTATTATTATTATGCGTTGCTTTTGAATTGGAAATGTCCTTTATATATGAAACGAATAGTTTTTTAGTATTACTTCGAAGAACTGTGAATTTTAGGCTCTCTCTCTCTCTCTCTCTCTCTCTCTCTCTCTCTCTCTCTCTCTCTCTCTCTCTCTCATATTTATGGACTGAACGTTAGTTGTTAAGGTCATGTCATGCAACAAGCGTGTTGAGTGTTCCAACAAAGAAGGAGGGAGGCTTATTTCCCTCCATTTAATCTGTGATTTGAAGCTTACTGCCAGGTGGCCATTCTAGATTATTATGCAAGCAGCTGGACCAGAGGATTTAACGATTCCTTGCTTTGGGAACCATCGCAGTTATTTAAACTCTTCGCAATCGGGGTATGCATGTGCTGTCCTTTTTATGTTAGTAATTATACGTTTATGAGGTTTTGCCATTGAAGGTTAAAGGTCAAGGTCATTGTCAAGGTATGGATGTGTAAAATCAGTTTCTCCTATAAAAGCAAAACTGATGGGAACTGGTGTGCCGACATCCGATTGAGACATTTTCAGAGCGCAGGAGTTGAGCGACAGAGCTGATGCCAAGGTCATACGTCACTTGGAAGGGGGAGGAGGTATACGTTATATTGAGTACTCCTCTTTGTATATTTGTATACGCATAAATTCAATGTGCTATGTTTGAAAATAAATCTATGTTTAACCGTATCTCTTTAAAGTTGTGTTTGTCTAGATAGGTATGACGAGTAACATCCTTTTGAGTGGATTAGGCTATATGGCATCACACGAAATAAACGATCCGTTCTTTAAAAGCAACAAAGAATCGCGAACGATACATGTTTGTGATTTGGTATGCTGATTCAGATTACCGCCTGTATGTTTGTAGCTCATGGAAGTTTTCTTTGCTCTAGGCGTTCACGGAGGGTAACTGAACTCCAAAAAATGTGAAACGATTAAACGGCTGATTCCCAATGCACTGTATGCTTCAGAGCCTTGTGGAATTTATTGATGAATCGATACAAAGCCATTTTCTGCCTGATGATGATGATGAATGTGACGCTTAGATGTTGTTGATGTTATTATTATTGTTATTAAGTTGATATAGCAAAGGACAGTTTTTCCTTTTCACAGTCTTGCTGCTGAGTGGTTTAAAGGAGACCCGACCTTTTATTAACCGGGCGTAAATAAAAGGAAAGACTGTTCCAGCTTAAAGGGTTCGTCATTTATTCAGATCCACCTGCAGAGAAAAGCCGACACTGACCTCGTCAAGATTCCTGCTGAGTTGCAAGCTTTGTACGTATGGATCATGTGACCTCTTGACCTCAGGTTGTGAGGCCGAGGGGAAGGAGGGTGAGAGGCCGTAGCGGAGTAGCTCAATCAATAGGGTTTTGGTGAGAGAAGGAGCCGAGAGAGGAGGAGGAGGAGGAGGAGGAGGAGGAGACGTGTTGAAAGGATGGGGGTGTGAGAATGATGCTGATGGTGATGACAATGATGCTGATGGTGAAGGGATTTCTGCGTGCCATTCTTTGACCTTCGAAGGATTCCCGCGATGGAATCGATGTCTCGGATTCCTTGTGGCAATAGCTGTAGGAAATCGTCCGGGTCGGGAGCAGAATAGGTAAACGGATTTACGAATCTCTCTCTCTCTCTCTCTCTCTCTCTCTCTCTCTCTCTCTCTCTCTCTCTCTCTCTGGGGAACACACCCATTCTGTCGAGGATCGACAGATGGTCGTGTTCCCTAAAGGTCCAGTGTGTCAGTTGCCAGAGCAGTGTAATTTGTACCTAGTGGTAAGGCTACTGTTGTGGGTCGCAGCTATGGTAGGGGGAGAGAGAGAGGGGCGGGGGGGAACCAGAAGTAAGTATTCTTTGCTCTGTTAGAATGTTGGGGGCCGTCGACGAGGTAATCCCTACCCCTAGATGGGTCGACACGATTCACAAGTAAAATTCTCTCTCTCTCTCTCTCTCTCTCTCTCTCTCTCTCTCTCTCTCTCTCTCTCTCTCTCTCTCTCTCTCTCGCCTTTTTTTCTTCTCCCAAACGGAAAATGTTTTCATCTTCACGTTCCTTTTTAGAAAGAGCTGGTGGAGGTTCAGCCAAAGGGCAGAGTTTAGGAAGACAGGCGGGGGAATTGTGAGGTTATAAAGTTGTTAACCATTCTTTTATCATTCCAATCTATGGCATCGACGTTTCTGTGCGTACTTGCACATTATATATGAATGACAGTAGGTAGAGATGAATTCGAGAGCCGCAGTGTTCCCATCCTACCATTTACGATTGACAAATTAGAAAGACAAATAGCAAGATCACAGATTCGTTCACTCTATTTACAGAATTAGAGAGAGAGAGAGAGAGAGAGAGAGAGAGAGAGAGAGAGAGAGAGAGAGAGAGAGAGAGAGAGAGAATGGTCGTGCCACTCTCCTGCTTTTCAGCCCAATACAGGTTAAGGACAGTTCTTCATTTCCTTATTATTGCCGTATTTTTTAGTTTTGCCTTAATGTTAGGGGAATAATAATAAAAAGCATATCACCCACAGAAAGTATGGAATTTGTTTTCGTTTTCTTGTGTCTTAGTTTTTCACAGTATAGTTTTCCCGTAGAACCAAAACAAGTCATAAACACAGTCAGTGGAAAATGTGTACAAAAAGAGCCGCCAATTAACCTTATTTTCTAATATGTCTTTGTTCATGGTATATGGTTCCCTTATTGTTATTACAACAGTATTTATTTGTGCTTTACATGTTATTGTTGGTGTTTTCCGAGCTTATTCCCTTGCCTCGTGCATATCAAGAAGTGACCTAAATGTGATTTAGATCTATTTGAGGCGTCTTTCTCCTCTAGATGATTCTGCGTTGTAAAAATATTCGCTCGAAAGATATCGTTATTCCCGTTAAACGTTCGTAACGCTTCTCGTAGTAACACTATAACATTGCCCCCGTAAGGTCCTGTTAGTTGCATATACTTTGCAGTATCGTAGTCTTGCCACGCCCCTCAAAAACAAGTTCTTGTGTACTCTGAAGCTGTCTAGACTTGGCTTTCTACTTTTATCTCTTTCATCCTTCAGACGCGGTTTATCAATCGAGACACCCTGCTGTAAATATGAAATATAAGCAAGGCCCGTCATTTTTCTTGTAGGATTTGGCACGGACGTTATGCAGACTGAGTGTCATGTATACTGTACACATCATATGGATTTTTCCATATCCATCCGTTTATTCTATCTACAGCACCTTGAAGTCGTACTATTCTTTTATTGTTTATAAATTCATTCGTACATTATCTTGCGTACAACAAAATCATCTTCCAACGAGCACTGGAACTCAAGATCATACCATTCAACATAAGCTTTCAATGCCCTGTAATTGAATTCCCCGGTGGTAATATGATATTGCATTTATATTATATTTGCCGTTAGACAGATATGATTTACTGTATTTTCTTTATCTGTAACTAAACTCACATCGAATTATTGTGTAGGTAATGCAACGTTGACCTTAAGAAGACAAGGGGGAAAGTTGTGTTTTGGACTTTTCGTTGATTTGTGAGGACTGAAATTTCTGATTAATAAGTAAACATGGCACATAAGAAAGGTAGCAATAGAAATGAACGTTTGAGTTAAACGGGCTGGTCACAGTAATGCCTGTGTGTGGGTGGGTGTTTGTGTGAGTGTGTGTTTGTGTAGATAATTTTGTGGAAAACTGTAATGGCTATTTCATGATTAAATCTCTTTCAAGACTATAATCTTGAAATATTCTAAAACATTAAAGGCGACAGAGAATTTGTATTTTATCACTTATGCAAGTAAAATGCGTAAAAAAAAACTTAATTGTCACAATGCTTTCATCTCGCGTGTAATTCGTTAGAGACCTTGTAAGGAGTAGTCATCTCTGTAACAGTGAAGAAAACATTATATGTTGTAATTGTTTTTTTTTTAAGATGAGATTTGTAGGAAAACTCCCTCGGCGACAACTTTGTTTACATTATGAGCAATCCCTAAGTCAGTCATTTCTATTTCTGTCCGCTCGAAGGCTGCACTAACAGTGGTGATAGTGATGTTTATAGTCAGTTCGTCGTGCGATTTAATTATGGAATGAATGTTGTTTTCTTTACGTCCCAAAAGGTCTTCTGTGCCCACGCTTACTCACACACACACACACTCAACACATATATGTATGTATGTATGTATGTTGTGTATGTGTGTATAAATACACACACAAAACACACACACATATATATATATATATATATATATATATATATATATATATATATATATATATATATATATATATATATATGTATGTATATATGCATATATATGTAGTGTGTGGGTTGATGTGTGTGCGGGAAGGAAGAGAGAGAGAGAGAGAGAGAGAGAGAGAGAGAGAGAGAGAGAGAGAGAGAGAGAGAGAGATCATATGTAACTATCAAATGATGACTAATGTTTTGAAATTCATGTCAGTTGCAGTTATTGATATAGACCTTCATATGCTAATAGCTAATAATGTTAATATGTTTATAATGTCTAGCATCCTTTTCCTCTTTTAGAATGAGAGGGCAAATAGAATGTCAAAAAAAATCTCTCTCACACACACACACACATGCAGTAAGAGGAAAAATTTGGTAAATACTATCCGACCTATTTCTGCGAAAATCCAAATAAGTACGTGTGTTGCAGTGTCGTCAGATGCAAATTTATCAACGTTAAGGATCTGATCTGTCTATCCGTCTCTCCTCCCCCCATTCCGTCTTTCACCTCATCCTTCCTGCCCCTCTGGACTTTCCTCCTTCCCCCTCCTTCTCTTCCTCTTACACCTAAAAAAAGTTAAGTATACCTTAGTTTAACCAGACTACTGAGCTGATTAACAGCTCTCCTAGGGCTGGCCCGAAGGATTAGATTTATTTTACGTGGCTAAGAACCAGTTGGTTACCTAGCAACGGGACCTACAGCTTATTGTGGAATCCGAATCACATTATAGCGAGAAATGAATTTCTGTCACCAGAAATAAATTTCTCTTATTCTTCATTGGCCGGTCGGAGATTCGAACTCGCGGCCAGCAGAGTCCTAGCTGAGAACGGAACCCACCCTCCCGACGAGGAACTTCCTACACCTAAAAATATTGTAACATCTTTCCCAGAAAATCTCTACTATGACCTTCCATTGTAGTAGACTTTTAACAAGAAGTTAATACTGAACAGCGTGTTACCAGTGATACTGTCAAGTGGGATGGCGCCACCTCGATCTAGATATAATTGCACTGGGTGATTTGAATTTCCGTAGTGCAACATTGAGAAAAGGAGTAAATGTAACACATTGCAGAACGATGCTCCAGAAGCTAAGATCCTTGGTTAATTGACATTTATGTACACTCATAATCTCCAACAAAAGACAACATCTGTTTTCACACCCGAAATTAGATCCAACATCACTGCTTTCAATACCAGCAGTAATATCTTAATTCCACGCGGGGAAGGGCCTCAACGAGGGAGTCCCCTACCCCAACGGAGGGGTGGAACCAATCATCAGATAATCGTTCAGGTAATCTTGCTTATGTGAGGTTATTGTGCATTGTAAATGTGATTAAGTCAGTTCCCCCGTCCATGACTTTCCTTCTGCCAATCATGACGTAAGCGACATTGTCGCGAAAGTTGGGTACGGATTAATATCCCACTGGCTCCTTTATTGTCTTCAGTTTGAGGTTCACCGACAGGCAAGAGAATTCTCTGTACAAAAGAAGGTGTGATGACTTTACACTATTTGTATTTTTGATGTAGAAAATCTTTTATTCTTTCTGTAGATTTTTTTTTGCGGGGTTATTTCTTCCTATGCTTTTCCTTGAGTCATCAAAAATGCATACTGTCAAGTGTATAAAAGTGTGATAGTGTGCTATATTAAAAAAAATATATATATATACAGTGCACAGTATATACTGTGTATATAACGACAGTAAATGAGCATACATATATATATATATATATATATATATATATATATATATATATATATATATATATATATATATATATATATATATATATATATTATATATATATATACACAAGGAAATTTAAGGCATATTACATCAAAACTACCGCTAGAAGCACCTCATAAAGACATCACTCTTTTTCTTATTAGGGACATAAAAATTCCTTGTTTTCTGTTTCATATTTCGCGGAAGTCACGCAAGCAAACTCTCTTGTATCACTTGTGAATTGCAGGTGTTCGTTGCAGACGCACGAAACTAAATTTACCCTTTTTGTTAATTGGTGTTTTTTTCATTGGAGACTGTTTTTGCTTGTTCAATATGTTCTTGTTCTTTGCTCTTTGAAACCGGTGGGTTAATGATTCGCTTCGGAAAGAGTTGAATTTTAGCATTTCCTCTTTTGACTCTGGAGTTATTAGGTGTAGAAATAACAAATGATTCTTGGTTCATGTCGTTTTCTTTGTTTGTTTATTTTAATGTTATTTTTTGGTCCTGTCCATCATGTTCAAAGTTATATTCTTCATGTTCCATTTTCATGTTTAATTCAAGTAGACTCTAGTTAGCATGAAACATTGTAGCTCGAAAAATGTTGAATGTGACATTCACTATTTGATGAAAGACATTGCCCTGTATTTGACTGTTCAGCGCAACTTATTGTAAGTCAGAATTGGGCATTTGCCTTCTTTGTTGTTCAAATGTTAGTATGTCCCACAGTTTATAGTATAATCTACAATTGTCGCTTATTTGATTCTTCAAGCAGTTATGGTCAGAGATAAAGCAAATGTTTTCCTCATTTTGTTCCTTGACCCAGAATGAAAGTAGAGAGAGAGAGAGAGAGAGAGAGAGAGAGAGAGAGAGAGAGGTTGCGATGTGGATAGTGATTTTATATTTTTGTTTTCTTTCATCTAGGAATGATTGTAAAGATGCACCATACTACGCAATTCTAATCTCGATAACTTTCCATATTTACAGTATTTAATTTTTTCTTCACTTATTTCCTGTCACGATTCATAACTTAACGGGTACGTAAAAATGACATCGTTCAAACGGGCGGCGTGCATGACTTGGGCTCAAAATGTCACCGGTTCAGGTTAAAGCATCCGTGTTATTGTGAGCAGTTGGGCCTTGTGACTTTTGCCACAACTTTCATTTCCCAAAACTTAAATCTTCCTAGATTCAAAAGCGGTTCTTAAAAACTCTTCGAAGCTTAACCTGCCTTTAAAAGCTGCCAAGTTTATTTACCACCCGCCGCTTGGAAGAGGAAGTTCTAAGAAAAAAAAAAAAAGTTGTATGCTGGCTTTCAGGAAGACTTCGACTGTAGTCTGCTGTGCAATATTTCTGGGAAGAGTTTTTAACATATACAGCATTTTCACGATCATTTGCTTGTATATAAATGCAGATGTATATATGCGCCTGAGTGGGGTTCTATATATATATATATATATATATATATATATATATATATATATATATATATATATATATATATATATATATATATATATATATATATATATAACTACTACATACACACACACACACGTACGCATGCGCAAATCTGAAATTGGTGAAAAGGCAATGAATTATGTTGCAGGAACTAAAGCTCGTAGGAGTATTATGTATTTACAATGACTGTTTTTTTTAGAATATTTTTATCATTACTATTGTTCATTTTATTTTTTATGTCGATAAATGACTTGTGTGATAGCAGAATATCGAAAGCATAATTTTGATATTATGGATTAAATTACATTCCGGGCCGTTTTGTGGATACACATTAGTCATTGACACATCTCTCTCTCTCTCTCTCTCTCTCTCTCTCTCTCTCTCTCTCTCTCTCTCTCTCTCTCTCTCTCTCTCTCTCTCTCCATGTAATTTTTCGGTCTCTGCTTGTGAAATTTGTCACGTCTAAGGCTACTCAGGCCACATGCCGTAACTCCTGAGGCTGCCTCATCACGGGTATGGACTAGAATGAAAAAAAATCAGCTGGCGTGTATTTACCATTTAACTATAATACCATTTTCTTTACGTGTACACGTATTCTTTTCGGGTGCTGTAGAGACATTAGTTTTCTTATGTTCTTTTTGGTTTTTGTGACCGAGAAATAAATATTGGTGTTTAATGATTTTTGTGAACTTGAAGGTGTTTTGTCTGTGCTGTTAGAAATTACATTTGGGAGTAACGTTTGAAATGTTTTTAAATTGCGATGTTAAATTTACTTGAATGTTTTTATGATATTCAGAAGTCTCGAGGTTCTATTTATGTATGCATCTTTCACACAGACACATCAAAGACGTCGAAATAACTTCAGGGACATGGACCACAATCTCCAGGTGCCACGTCTTGTTGAGTGCCGTGTTTTTGAATTGAATGTGTGTGTGTGTGTGAGTGTGCGTGTTTTTGTGTATGTTGAGGTCAGGTCTTTTCCTCCCTTTGTAGGTTTCCCTGCCAACCCTTTTCTTGATTGTTAATTAAAGTCTCTCCATCGATGGAATGTTAGATTCTAGAATGGGAAGGGCGGTGGCGAGGACCCCTCATTTTGCAACGTATTTTATACTCATAGGAAGGCTCTCGTATGCTTTACTTGAACTTTGGACTCTCTCTCTCTCTCTCTCTCTCTCTCTCTCTCTCTCTCTCTCTCTCTCTCTCTCTCTCTCTCTCTCTGCAATTTCCTGCGAATTTTCAGGGCGCTGGGGCTATTACGCTTGCCTTCAACAACGATTTTTATTTTTGTTTTTCGCCGTCTCTTTTCACCTCGTACTTTTCCGAGAAAATATTTTCCCTCATGACCGGAGGGCGTTGATGAGAATAATTCTTGGTCGTCGCCAAAGATGCAGAGAGAGAGAGAGAGAGAGAGAGAGAGAGAGAGAGAGAGAGAGAGAGAGAGAGAGAGAGAGAGAATTTTACGAAAATCTAATGTTTGAATATGATAATAGAAATGTTTTGACTGGAACGTTTTGCCAGATGGGTTGAGTTGACCTTCGCTGAATCAGCAAAACGCCATTCGGAGTGGAGGCTTCAGATTTTGTCTTTAATTTTATCAGTTTTAATTTATTTATCTATGTATTTGATCTATCTGTTTGCTTTATATTTTATAAAGTGGCCGAGTTAACACCTGGTTTTCAGTTGTCTTTGTGAGATGTTACTGATTCAAAACACGAGATCAACTAGGAAGTTTTGTTAATGAAGATGTATCTGGTAAACGTAAAATATACAGTACATCACATTAAATACGATTTTATTTTGTATGAGATTCTGTACAAGTCAGATCGGAAACCTTCGTTCTATAACGACAGGTGCTCAGCAATATCATGTTATAAAGAGATGATCAAATCGGTAGTTGTTACTGGTTACATTTTTTTTATCGGTTTCTTTCATTTTCCCTTTTCGTAATTCACTCATGTGTTGGGCCATGAAATATCCCTCTTTCGTGGGATTTGTTGCGTGAGGTGGACATGCTTGCCTTTTTCTTTATAAATGTTCAATGCATTCGTGGTTGTACAAACATGGTCATGGTCACTTCGAAGTATTGATTGCAAATCTTTGTACCTTTCTTTATACATAAAGCTTTATACGTCCCTGTTGGTATTTAGAGACCTTTAATTCATGTAAAAAGAATTTCAGAAATGACATTTTCAGTTTATTTATTTATTTATTTTTACTTATTTTTTGTATGTTTATTTATTTATCTATTGGTAATTCCTGTAAGAAATTTAGATTATGCTGTGATTTACGAGGTATTATTGTAGATATCGTTCGTTGCGTGCTGTATAAATATTATAACAAAGGCTAGAACGTGCCATCAAAATAATCACTATATATATATATATATATATATATATATATATATATATATATATATATATATATATATATATATAAACAAAATATTTATGTATTCATCACGTTCCATGTTTTCGTGATTCAGTTATGCATACACACACACATATATATATCTATATATATGTGTGTATGTGTGTATATGCATGTAATAATGATACTTCTAAATCAGTCGCCGTAGGTGCCTGTGATACGGAATGTTGAACAACTTTTTAATACCTGTCAAGTGAATTGCAAAATCAGATATATTGTCTACAAATGGCAGGAAACTGTGAAGTCTTTTTGATTTGACGCTTGTGCTGTCGACGTAGCCCAGGATTAACCTTTGCCTTTTTGCGTTTCATCGCAACAAATTTAGCCTCTTAACGCAAAATGCCTCTTGTCAGTCTGCGGTTGGAGTCGACTCCGTTTGTGGTCTCTCCGGACAGCAGACAGCATGAGTGGCATGCATTGTTTGAGACTGGCTGCATAATTGACTCGCATGTGCAGGGAACTCTTGCCGTAAATAGCTCTAATGGCATGCAGTTGATTGGCTCAAAATGGTCTGTTTTTCTGCACTGTTAGATGGCTTTATTAGCGTAATCGTTCTTTGAAGGGGTTGATTGGCTAAATGTGTGAGTTAATTCCTTCCTTTGTGTTCTGCGAAGCAAGTTTGGTCTTTAGTAGCAGTTTAAGGGGTAAGGAAAATGGGTCTTGCACTTGGTTTCTATGTCATTAAACTGAGCACTCTCTTACCTTTTATTTAAACTTTCTAGAATCATCTCTCTATGGATATAATATATATGTACTGTACATACATACATCTTCATTATATATATATATATATATATATATATATATATATATATATATATATATATATATATATATATATATATATATATATATATACATACATCTATATATATATAATGTAGATGTGTGTATGTATATAAATGAGTGTCTGCAAACAACAAATATAAATACCATTCATCAGTTACCAGCCGAATCAAAGCTAAAAACCTCCTGTGTGGAAAACTAATGCAACATGCACTGCTTCATGTCCAATACACAAAAAAGGTTAACCAGCACGAAAATATTTTTCGTGTGTTTTGGATGTTAAGGCCCTTTCTATCCAATACCTTTTTCACTCCACACAGCCGGCTCTTCCTTGGCCTTCTGCTTCTTTCTTCCATAACTTTAGATTTATACATTTTTATTGACCTGTCATCTTGCAATCTGTCTAAGTGGCCAGACCACCTCGAAACACTAAAACATCTTTTCACCACTTTTTTTATTTGTTTCCAATTTTTCAGGCTTTGAACATTATTTACTCCACACAGACTGTTCGAGCAGTTGGTCATCTGATCCTTTCCGTTTTCGCAATTTTCTCATCCATTTGTATTTAATATCTATATAAATGAGATGTGGCTCAACATCCCCGTCGTGCATTCCAACTTTTGTCTCCTCCTCTTCCTGAGACCATGCTAAATTCTTTACCTCGCCTGTTCCGTGACTCACTTCGTGTACCATTATGCCAACATATGATGAATCACTCCAAAATACGTATACGGATCAACCATTTCTGTTCTTTCGCCGTCCATGCTAACATTCATTGTTCCAGCTTCTGGTTTTCAGTAAACCTTATAAAATCTTTCAAATTCTTTAACCAAACTTTGTAGCTTTTCATCTCGATTACTAACTAATATAGCTTTTCGTCACGATTACTAACCAATGTAATTTTTCGTCGGGATTAATAACCGGTGTAGCTTTTCATTACATTTACCAACCATTGTAGCTTTTCATCGGGATTAATAACCAATGCAGCTTTTCATCACGATTAATAACCAATGCAGCTTTTCATCGCGATTAATAACCAATGGAGCTTTTCATCGCGATTAATAAACAAGGCAGCTTTTCATCGCGATTAATAACCAGTGTAGCTCTCCATCGCGATTAATAACCAATGCAGCTTTTCATGGCGATTAATAAACAAGGCAGCTTTTCATCGCGATTAATAACCAGTGCAGCTTTTCATGGCGATTAATAAACAAGGCAGCTTTTCATCGCGATTAATAACCAATGCTGTTTTTCATCGCGATTACTAACCAGTGTAGCTTTTCATCACGATTAATAACTATCGCATCATTCTTTCCACAACATTCTTGCACGTAAGGTTTTTTTTTTTGTTTTTTTATAGTTCTCTGACTTGTGCTTTATTCAATCTTCCAGTGTAATAGTTAGTTATGGAGATATAAGAAAACTTTTCCCAAACTCACTTTAACTTCTAATCGCTCTCAACAAATACATCAGAGACCATCTTCACATTACTTGCCTCTGTGTGTTTTTTTAATCAAAATCTCTCTCTCTCTCTCTCTCTCTCTCTCTCTCTCTCTCTCTCTCTCTCTCTCTCTCTCTCTCTCTCTCTCTCTCTCTCTAAAACATTCTTAAAGTCTTGTAACATCTTTTCATGGCGCTCGAAACTTATCATTCAATCCAGCTCCTCTGCTCCAGGCTCTTGTTATTTTTTCCCTTGACTTCTCATCTAGGAAAATATAAGCCCTTCCACCTGCCAATCACATTAATTTACCCAGCTCACGCATTTGCGTTCATGCCCTTTGACTAGCACACTTTATTTGCCCCATACCCCAACATTACAAACATGTCAAGCAGATGCAGACAAAACACACTCCAGTTTTAGCCCTACTCTCACAACAGTCAGGTCATTCATCAGCGAACTGAAGGGTCTTTTATGTTTAGTACCATTCATTCGCGTTATTCATCTTCCCCCTTTATCTCCATCATTCTTTTGGTGAAGCTTCTCGGCTTTAACTTGCTTTTATTTTTTTATTTATATTTATGGTTTTCCTTCGAAGATGACCTGTTGTATTATGAATTTTTTTTTTAAATAACTTGAAGAATTGTCTCGTTGCATATGTATTTACATGATTATACCTTGCCACATGCATCTGGTCTGACGCTTTCAAATTAAACACTTTACCCAGATGAACTTGTCCTTGTTAAGAGCCACACAGATCTTCTGCATTGCAGATGAGCAGTGTATACTACGTTTGCTTCATGACGCATTATTCTTGTATAGCCAAGATGTATAAAGACACCGTCGTTGAATGTACATGACGTTCTTATCTAATCAGCAGTTCGCTGCTACATGTTCCAAGAGTAATCTTATCACTGCATCGGATTTTTTCGGTCGTTATCATTGCTTATTACACCCTTCACTTTCACTGTCAAGTGGTATGGCCGCTTGGCGTTGTGATAAGCTTGCTCAGCTTACGAACTGAGAGGACCGTATTCGATTCTCGAATCGGAAGAGGAGGGACGAATGGATGCATTCTTCCCTAAAATAAAGTAGGACTTGTGGGCGTAGGGAGTACATTGTCTACCTGCTACATAGTCGATTGTTGGTGATCGCAGCTGTTATAGCGTGGAGAGAGAGGAAGAGAGATTTTAATCACCTTAGTCTAGTGTGTGTGTGCTTGTGTGTGTATATATATATATATATATATATACAGTATATATATATATATATATGTATGTATATATAATATATATACATGTATATGTAATATATATATGTATATATAATACACACGCATATATATATATATATATATATATATATACATACAGAGAGAGAGAGAGAGAGAGAGAGAGAGAGAGAGAGAGAGAGAGAGAGAGAGAGAGAGAGAGAGAGAGTAAATGGTTGTACATTTGTTTACAATACATATGAAGTTAGTTTTGATTATGGTCGGTTAGAATCATAATATGCAATATATACAGTGTGTGTATATGTTTATATATATACACACACACGCATACATACTGTGTATATATATATATATATATATATATATATATATATATATATATATATATATACACATATATGTATATATATATATATATACATACATACATACATACATACATACATACATATACATAAATAAAGGCAGTGCCACGATGCAAAGTAAAACGACGGAGTGGTGCTAGGGCTTTCGACTTCCTTAGAGTCTGCTAAGTAAAGGACAGTAAGTCGAAAGGCGTAGCAACCACTCCGTCGTTTCACTTTCCTTCGCGGCATTGCCTTTATTTATTTATTCGTCACGTTCAATATTTTCGTGATTCAGTTGTACATACATATATACATGTATCAAATAAAAATAGTCGCATTGTATTTGCAAATCATTTTCTCAAAAAAGTTTCTGAACTTAAAAATATATCATTTGGTGTTTGTAGTTGGAAGTGGCATTTCCTGGATCACGCTAGTATGTAGTGAGAGAGAGAGAGAGAGAGAGAGAGAGAGAGAGAGAGAGAGTGAGAGTTGGCGTTCGATTTGGTCTCTGTGGTTGACATCTGATTCCAGATCCACAGTCGGTGGTTGACAGGGTAGCGGAGGCCTCGGTGCGGTGGTGCAGGCAGAATCGAATGTAGCAGCTCGTTTGTTGGTAGAAAGGTTATAGTTGATAGGGAATTGGACGAAATGATTCCATTTTCTTCTACCGTCTTGATGGCTGACCGTATCAGGGAATTATTCAACAAATGTGTTGTAATTTTTGACAACCTTTTTCGTTATGTGTTTATAAGTTTGTGTATAATTTTAGTTGGCGGAAATTGAAATTGCGTGGTAATTGGGTAGTTTGTCTTGGCGTAGTCAGTCAGTTACATTATTTGATATTTAGAAAAGTTGTTTGTATTACAATAGGCCAGACATTTAAAAGTTTTCAAGATAGGCATTAAAGAAAATGGTTCCTAACCTTTTTCAGTTTCTTGTCGCATAGAATCTCATAAAATAGCCTCATTGAAAATGATCATCCTCAGTTTGCGTGTGATATGAATGTGTCAAAGGTATGCATGCCTAGGGGGTTAGTATAAAAGATTGCTTTTACCTTGCTTTACTGAGCAGAGTTAATAGTCGAGGTTACTTGACACCAGCTATCAGCAGTGGGCTTTAATTTTATTTGATTTTATGAAATTTAGGTTGTCAGGCCAAACTGTTCGGTAACTTCGGTTATCCTGAGTTTAAGGCAGTGAAAGGGGGCCATGGAGTGGTTGGAGAGCAAGATGAAGAGATCCAGAAAATAAAGGTGATGTACAAGGATCTAAAGGTGAACCTGTGAGAAATCCGTACAGCTGCAACTAGAGATAGCAGCTAGAGAGCTTGACTAGCAAGATGGAAGAAAGGAAGCAGGAATGGATATAATGTAAGAGGCTAAAATTGGGTGTATTTGGGAATAACTTGGGCCTTGAATCCTGGCCTGAACTCTTTAGCCTCTTTTTCTTTTTTTTTATTTGATTATTGATTCCAGGCTCCTGGATCAGTCAAAGTTTACGTTGTGTCTTGTTATTAGTCCAGATTCTTACTGATCAAAGCTGCTTAACTTGACGAGTGCTTAACCGTTTAATGCTAAACAATCTGAAATTCTCTTTGTTTCTTAATATTTCTCCTTAACTTCAGTTTGTGTTTACGATGTTGTCAGTCATCATAGTCTGCATTTTTATCACTGTCACACTCGCCTCTCTGTGCCAAATAGGCCTACAAGAGTTTGCTTACTGGAATGCCTTCAGTGAGAACACAGTCCACTGTTGAAATATGTCATTCCTTTCGAATCCTAAAAGATTTGTTGTATTTGCAATGTTAATGGCATAATACTTTACAAAAGCGATGGGATGTCCATAGATCTTATTGTTAGTCTGATTTTGGAAGCTGAGCTGTTTAGCAAGTTGTTTGGTAAAGTTTTTATCATATGTTGCTTCATCATTTACCGATAGACATTTTACATTTTTAATCAGTAACGCTTTTTAGATGTATATGCATTGTCCTGCCAACTGCATTGTCCTCTCTACGCTTGAATATCTAAACAATACTTTTGTAATGTAACTGAACTTTTTAGAAACTGGCACAAAGGGGAGACATCTTTCAAGAAAATGAAACGTCATTGCTTCTCATCCTCTGAACAAAAAAAAAAAAAAAGATAGCACTACAGGACTTGCCAGAAAGGCGCAAAAGTAATTTTATATTTGATTATAATTGTTCACACTTTCCAAAATAAAGTACGGTTAAAGTTCTCTTATTCATATACTTTTTTTTATGGAAACTAATTTGCATATCATCATAGGTTATCAGTATTAGTCTCGAGTTGTGATTGCTCTCTTTCCTGTTTTACAAACAGCAGCGATAAAGTAAAATAAAAACAATTCGCCTTCATGTACACTCGGAAGAGAGCATCATTGAAGTGCAGCACTTTTTTTTTTAGAAATGAGAAGAGTCGTAGTAGTCTTGTTAAGCAGTGCGGAGCTTCAAAAGACGGAGAAATATCTTAAATTGTCCTCAGTTGGGGCGTTTTAATTTTACTTTTTTGTTGGCAGACCGTGAGAAAAGACCCTGGAGCGTCTTTGATTGCCCTCCCGCCATGTTTAATTGAAGAGTGCTTTTTCTTTTTTACATGAAATTTTCATCGTTGCGTCGTTTGTTGGCTGTGCCGCTTGGAGTGGTGGTTTCAAGAGGCATTCATTCGCCATAAAAAAAGTCCTCTCTCTCTCTCTCTCTCTCTCTCTCTCTCTCTCTCTCTCTCTCTCTCTCTCTCTCTCTCCAAATTGACGGGCACATCCATTAAAACCAGGCTCCTTTGTTCATCATTTGAACCTTAGTCCTAGAGCGTTTTATTAGATACTCTCTACCCAGCCTAACCACTATACAGTAGTCCAGCGCGATTGCTCTCGCTTCGTAATTCACGCTGACGGCTCTAGATATATGGAATTGTTTTCCCTATTATATTTCAGTTGTGGCTAATCAACAAGCGCATGTTTAAGAAAAATACTGTATAAATTGTTGGGTATCCTGCCAAGATGCCGTACCACTCAATCATCATTTCTCATATCTCAAGACTAGGCACAATTCCATCAGCATCTTGGCATCTTACGTCTAATTCCAAAGCTTGACCTGACTTTACGGCTTTCAAGAACTGCGACAAATAATGTCAGAATGCGCGTCAGGAAGGGCCTCGTGAAGGCATAACACCACCCGTAATTGAGTGGAATAATTCTACTAGTAATCTCTCTCTCTCTCTCTCTCTCTCTCTCTCTCTCTCTCTCTCTCTCTCTCTCTCTCTACATACATATATATATGTGTGTATTATATATGTATATATATATATATATATATATATATATATATATATATATATATATATATATATATATATACATGTATATATATACACAAAAGCACATAATGCTGGGCAGCAGTTAATTGTAAACCGAGATAAGATCTTAAGTGAAAGATATAAAGTTCCCAGAGTTCTCGGAAAAGACAGACCAATCATTTGTTAATTAACACAACGAAAGCAAACACCCTAAGAAAGGTCACAGTGAGGTTTCATTTGTACCCTTGTGTGTGTGTTCCCAAAGGTGGAATTGGATCGTTTACATAGCTGGCATTCTTTCGCGTCATTTGTTTGCCCCATAATTTCATTGCTTTGAACCCTTTCCATAGGAAGGGACTTTTGATTTATTATTTGCTGCTGACTGATCGTGTTAAAACTGCCTTTGAATTAAACCTCTCTCTCTCTCTCTCTCTCTCTCTCTCTCTCTCTCTCTCTCTCTCTCTCTCTCTCTCTCTCTCTCTCTCTCTCTCCTCGAGGTGGGTGGTAGCTCTTGTAGCCTAAAACTGGGCGACTCTTGTTCGAATCTATAACGGAACGAGGAGGATCGAACGGGCTCGTTTTTGAAAATCCACTGTGCCTCTGTTGGCCTCAGCGGTGAATTAAGCAATGAATAAAGTATACAGACATTAGTCGATTTTTGTCGGTTGCAGCTATGAGGGGAAAAAGGGAAAGAGAAGGGAGGAAAACTAAGCATGAGTGTTCGTTGCTCCGTCAAAATGTTTTTAACGAAACTGGAGGGCCTCGACGAGGTAAGACCGTCACCCGCGCTGGGATGAAACCATTCACAAGATGTTCCCTCTCTGTGTGTCGTGCGTGTTCATCGTGTGTAATGGTAACCCTCTTCCGTCCCATGACCCTCCAATTACCGGGTCCTTGTATAGAGCCATCTTAATCCCTCTTTATTATCACTTGGGATGGCTCTTCACCGGTGTTTGTGTTTGTTTTCAGTTTCTCGTCCGTGTTTTACTTCTCGAATGAGTTGCCTTTGAGTTGATCTAAATTCGTTTTTGTTTCTTGTTGAAAATGTAGTTTTTTCACTTCATTTTGCTTAATGACTTGTTTTGTGAAACCTTTTTCGTCTTTTGAATTTGTTTTAATTTATTTTTTTACAATCAAGGCCACTTTAGATTTTTTTTGTGCATGCATATAATTATTAGACGCCATATTTCCTTCGTTTTAAGTGAATTTGTGGGATTTTGCTTATCATGGGAACACATATGCACGAAAATATATTATTTTACCAAAATCGACATACAGCAATGAAGTAGATATGAGAATAGTATATTAAATCGGTTTAAACGTAGGGTTTCAACAATAGCAACAGCCGAAAACCGAGTGCCTTCATGCGAATGGAAGATGCGGGCGACTGAATGCAAACACACAAGAAAAATGGAGAGTGAAGGAGAAGAAAGTGAGCTTCAAACGCAAGAAACAAAAATGGAATGTCGTTAGAGGAAGTATGTCGGAGGTCTCACGTTGTTTACTAGAGCGGCATTACGCCTTGATTGCGTGCGTATGTGTGTGTGTGTGTGTCTGCGTGTGTGTGAGTGTGTGGAGGTGGGGCGGGGTGGAGATGCTAGTGTGGGAGTTTGTTCGCGAGTAAAGAGTGGTGATTATTGTGTAACTTTTAATGCGGGGTTGGGAAACTCTGCTGTGTGATTCATAGTAAGAAAAAAAAAAGGTGTTGCGTATGGTTAGTTAGATATTTGCTGAATGATTATTTTTTTTCTTTTTCAAATGGAGCACTTAAAATTTTACGAAAACAGGCGCTGGACTGAATGATTATGACTTGTTGACAATAGCTTTACATCATTATATTTTTTTTATTATTGAAAGAACTTTTTATTAGATGCCCAGAGCAGTAATGTGGACCTCAATGCGACTGAAATATCTGAGGGCCTAACGCTTTATGGAAGCCATTACTTTCGGATCGGGAGAATTGGTTTCTCCAGCCCTTTCCATTTTTAGTGCTTTATGCCGCGTTCTGGCTTTTGTCATTTATCTCATTTTAGTTTATGATTAAGTGTTAGGTGCGGCTTCAACTGTGTAAAATCGTTTCGCAGTATCCTTTGACGTCATTTTCGTTCGTTTTTGCAGCAGCCTTTCGAAAACGAAAACCCTTCGAAATCCTGACTTTGTCATTATATATATATATATATATATATATATATATATATATATATATATATATATATGTGTGTGTGTGTGTGTGTGTGTGTGTGTGTGTGTGCGCGTGTGCGTAAACATTTTATGGCCATTAGCTATACCGTGTTTATTTTATATCACGTTATATGTAAGTTATTCATAGAATGATTCATCTTCACCCTCAGAAATGTGAACTAAGAGGGTAAGATCATTTTGCAGTAGAAATAATCTGTCTGCTGCCAAATACAGTCGTTTTCTTATTATTAATAGATAGAAGTTAACGAAATGTAGTTGGGTAGGTCAAGCATTTCGAGACCTTTATTACCCACTGCTTGTAATTTATCGGCATTAATTATTGACAGTTCCTAAATACATTGCACACGATTTCGTTACAGTCGCTAACTTCCGCCCAATATTCCCAGGTTTGAACTCGGCGTGCGTAAAATGTTCCTTTCTGGCTGGGGAAGTTAAATATGTCGTAATGAATTAGGGTTTCATACATTGGCGCTGGCTTTATGTATGTTCCCTCCCTCCTCCATAGGGAACGTAAATAAATAGGGGGCTGGGCTCTCAACACCTGGTTCTGCTACTCCCAGGGTTTCACTTGATTTAAAGGGATAGGAAACCTCGCAGGTGGAAGAGAGTCTCTCTCTCTCTCTCTCTCTCTCTCTCTCTCTCTCTCTCTCTCTCTCTCTCTCTCTCTCTCTCTCATATACTATACGTTGATTATCTGCTCGCATTTGACACCACTACAACTCCTGACCTTTAATTATGATTGGGATTTGGATTTCGTTTAATCCATTCCAGTTTTTTCTAATGTTCTCTAATAATCAGTCTCTCTCTCTCTCTCTCTCTCTCTCTCTCTCTCTCTCTCTCTCTCTCTCTCTCTCTATATATATATATATATATATATATATATATATATATGTGTGTGTGTGTGTGTGTGTGTATATATATAATGCATATGTGTATATTGTATATATATATACATATATATATATATATATATATATATATATATATATATATATATATATATATATCAGCATAGTGGAAACATCTGCCATAAGGCTGGCTGTGGGGCGGCTGACGCAGGATGATCTTTCAAGCTTCTCTAATGCTTTTTGTAAAAGCATGTCGATTGCATCGGAATTCCAAGTGTCTTGGAACATATGCTCTGTGAATAATTCCTCATTGCTCAGTGGTTGGTGACATTGCCTCACCAGTTAGACATTAAGAGTTTGATTCCACGGAGATAGATAGATGTCTGATCCTTATTCCACGAAAAGCACTGTACCCCTTTTGAACTAAGCAGTGATTTTGGTTCCCGATAGTCAGCCTCGGTGTGTCGCTGCCATGGTAAAGGGCAGGGTCCTAGTAACCTCGTTTCAAGGGACTTGCAAGGAATTAGGTCAACATTTTGTATATAATCATCATTTTTTTCTGTATTGGTACTAGGCTAGAGCTTCAGATCCTGTGTTCCTAGCCACTAGGTACTCCTATGCCTTTGGGCAAGTAATATGCACTGTGTATAACAGACCATCGTCACTTCTGAGGCAGTATTGTCCCGGTTTTATTGCTGAACTTCCCTGTGATAGAAATCTTCAATAGACCGGCGTGTCATATTGTGGTTACAGTGCCCTAGAAAAAAAAGGCTCATCAGGCTCATCTGCATATATATATATATATATATATATATATATATATATATATATATATATATATATATATATATATATATATATATGTGTGTGTGTGTGTGTGTGTGTGTGTGTGTAATATTAGTAATAGCTCTTTATGAATTAAACTCCTTAGGCGAGTACGGTTAATCATCAACTTAGCACGAGTTATGATAATGATGAATACAATGAATTTTTGTCTCATTGTAAAGCCATTGTAGCACAGGTAGTGCCAAGAGATGCTGTTCCGCTGTGAAGTTTATTTAGTGAGTGAGTGATAATGAAGTCTAGTTTTGAAATAGAATAGATTAACACCTCATTCCGAACTGGAGACGATTTAGCATTTTACTGGCACAGTCTCATGTAGCAATAATTTCATACATACTGCTATACCGTCACAAGGATCACATGACTAAATGTACTGCAAGAGCCTCAAAGGTATAAGTACCCAGCGCTTTCGTATATTTAATATATACACTTCTTCAGGGTACAGTACCGTAAAGGAGTGTCTATATTAAATACAAGAAAGCGCTTGGCACTTACGCCTTTCAATATTTCTTTCATGAATACATATATTTCTTGCATTACGAAGTATCTGCAGTGTTCTTAAGATAATAAACAAATGGTAAAGCACTAGATGGCAGTTATGAGTGTTTTTGCTTAAATATTGCTAAAAAGATAACCATTATGAAATGAATTACAGGGAATGTGACCCTGCGATCTTTGCACGATTTACGGAGATCTCTTGTTACGCGAAGACCATTCGACTCTGAGAGGCTTTCAGCCTAAATAAAGGTAATTAAATCCATCTGCTCGCTTCACGTACACGTATTGTTCTTGGTTACTGGCAGTGACTTCTACACACATATATACATATGTGAATATACGTATATACAGTATATATATATATACGCATACATATGTATATACATATATAAATATGTATACATATATGTGTATATATACTCTTATATATATATATATATATATATATATATATTATATATATATATATATATATATATATATATATATATATATATATATATATATATATATAGATATAGATATATAATATATATATATGCGTGTGTGTACGAGTACGTAAAGCTGGCAGTTGGACTTATTATTTGCGCACACGAGTTGGTTATGTATACCTTTACTTGGATTTAATACATAGCATGGGTAAATCATGATTTGTATTTTGATGCACATCACGTTTTACTGACGCAGTTGGAGATCCTTTCACACCCACGTATTTAAAACTGGTGACGTTTAGTCAGCGAAGGAGTGATTAAGCTCTCGTCACCGAGTGACCATGAATCGTCCCCAAACCAGCAACTGTCAGCGAGTAAACGAACAAGTTGCGCATGCATTACGTCGGCATCCTCCGTCTGTCGGTCATTTCCCACGAATGTTTCGAGAAATGGGAGTGATATCCTGCTTAGCTCACCCCGTGGATGAGTAGCGCACGAGGCGCCTTTCCCTCGTCAGTCTTCGGCTCCCCTGCTCCTCAGTCCCTATTGCTCTTCAGTTTTCTCGTTTCGTTCATGAGAGGAGGGGGAGGATGACGAGTCACTTCAGACGAGTATGGTGGGTGCAGGGGGAATTCCCTCCCCCTTTCATACCTACCGCAGCTTCAGGATCGAAAACTCGGTGGTGGATGGCGAGGGAGAGAGAGAGGGAAACCGACGGGGATTAGGAATAGATGGTAGTCCCATGTAGGGAATGGGGTGGAGGTTTCAAGAGACTCAGGTATCACGTAACCCCCCTTAAACCCCTTTTTTAGCCTCCTCTTCTTCCTTCCCTACCTCATTTCCCTCCTCCCTCCCCCCTCTCCATCCACCTCCCTCCGTTGTGGGATTGGTAACCAGATCTCCGACTGATTCGACGTCCGGGGTGTAGGGGTTCGATCATATTGGGGATGTAGGGGGGAGGGTCGTCTTCCTTTTCCTGGAAGATTACATTATTCTGTGAGATTTATATTATAGGTTGGTACTGCCATCTCCTTTTGTTGTAGCTTCTCTTTTGCATCATTTTTCTTTTGTATTTTTCTTCTGCAGGGAATTATTGTTATTCTGACCTTTTTAAGAACTCTTACGCACGAGTTCATGTGATTGTGAGAGAGCCAATGGATGGGTTTGTTTGTAATCAGAGATCTAATAGAAATGAGCCCTAAAGGTAATGTATAACTTTGTTTACAAAAATTAGTAAAGCATCATTCTACGAACGACCAAATCTAAAGGAATTGTTTGTTCAAAATATATATTGTCGTTTTTACGTAAACAAACAAATATCATCTAAGACGAGCAAATAGTATTTGTGCTGTATTAGCTGCACAGGAAAGTTTCTAGATGGAGTGTCGTTATAGATAATGGTAGACTATTCTCTTCTAGAATGAAAGTTATAGGATTCTAATAATGTTCTCTCTCTCTCTCTCTCTCTCTCTCTCTCTCTCTCTCCGACTAATCTTCCACCCCGCCCCCCCGTGGGGTAGAACCGATATTCAGGTAATCATTCTCTCTCTCTCTCTCTCTCTCTCTCTCTCTCTCTCTCTCTCTCTCTCTGTATTTGAGTGAATATTTTTTTCATCCAAAACCAATATATCCCGCAGGGGAAATTTGGTAATTAGCATTCTTTGTATATTGCTCAGTAAAAGTGTTAGTATTCAACATTTGAATACCAGTTAGCATGAGAAAAGATACACATCTCAATTCTTTTCCTAGAAAGATATTTGTCTTGGTAGTAAAATGTCTCGAATTGTAAGTATGCTCATGTTTTCATGGTCTTTAATCATGTGGAATATGTTCCCCTCTTAGAGAAGCATATTGTGTATTTCCCGCTGGAAAACCTAATATATACATCGAAGTATTCTCTGAATGGGAAACCTTCATGCCTTTTGTCATTCAGCTCATAACCTAATTTTTGTTGTCCTTTTTTCATGCCGGTTTGTCTTTGATGTTCATTTTTGACTTGACTACCTCTTAATAGCGGATCAAACGTTTTAATATGATGTCATCATATAATTGCATTTTGTATTGTTATAGCTGTGCGGTATGAAAAAATATTGGAGTAATATCTGTGCGTGTCTGTGATATTAGGAACATTTTGAAAATGAAATTCGTTTTGTGTAATGTATTCTTAGAACCCCACACACCGCTGACCTAATGTCAGTGACAGTGCACACGAACATAATAAGTGCCAGCCCTCCCCCACCTCGTAATTCCCCCACCACCTCATTATCGATGACAGTAAAGGAGCTCAGTATATTATCATGGGCCATCCATGGTCGTAAGTGGAATTATGTGTCCTCACGTTCCGCAAAGGCTTCAAGGGTATTATTGCTTTGGAGGAAAACCTCCAGTGGCTTATGATGGTGCCGTCTGCTATTTAAATTTATGGCCTTTTCAGTTTCATCATCAACCGTAGCAGGAAGATGTACAGGAGGTCTTATTATTTTTGCGGCACAAATCTGTGGGTTATCATTTGAAAGTGGTCAATTATTAGAATACCCAGCGTCAACTTGTCCAAAGACGATCATGCCTTTCAATTTATTATTGCAATGGTGCCTTGTGAATATTGATCGATACTTCATGGTAGATCATATGCTTTAAGTACTTAGAAAATAGATATAATGTAATTACAACTAAACGTGTGAATAATCGAATTACCTTACTGTGTCTGCACGAGTCCATTGTAAAATGTTTTTTTTTCTGTGACCTTGTAGGAACCTTAATCACTTTACATTGAAAGTCACTTTTCATTACTGTAAAACTGAATATCAGGACGGTTTTGAGACACGTAAGCGCTTTGTTTCAACGACCGAAGATCTGCCGTTATGCGGTGCTTTATTAACCCCTAAGGCCCATTTGGGTACTGCCTGACATTGTGTTTTGTACGTTATCCCCTGAAGCCTGGGTGACTACCTACCATTCTGTTTTGTACTTGATTCCTTCAGGAGTGGGTGACTGCCTGCCGTTATGTTTTGTACTTTATCCCCAGAGGCCTGGGCGACTGCCTGCCTTGCTGTGGTGTATTTTATCCTCTGAGGCCATCATGGGGTATTCTTTATCCCCTGAAGCCTAGGTGATTGCAAGCCATTATGGGGCATACTTTATCCCCTGAAGCTTGGTGACTGTCAGCCATTATGGAGTATACTCTACCCCCTGAATCATGGGTGACTGCAAGCCATTATGGGGTATACTTTATCCTCTGAAACCTGGGTAACTGCAAGCCATTATGGGGTATACTTTATCCCCTGAAGCTTGGTGACTGCCAGCCATATGGAGTATACTTTATCCCGTAAATCCTGGGTGACTGCCAGCCAGTATAGGGTATACTTTATCCCCTGAAACCTGGGTGACTGTCAGCCAATATAGGGTACACTTTATCCCTTGAAGCCTGGGTGACTGCAAGCCATTATAGGGTATACTTTATCCCCCGAATCCTAGGTGACTGCCAGCCATTATGGGGTATACTTTATCCCCAGAAGCCTAGGTGACTGCAAGCCATTATGGGGCATACTTTACCCCCTGAAGTTTGGTGACTGTCAGCCATTATGGAGTATACTTTATCCCCTGAATCACGGGTGACTGCAAGCCATTATGGGGTATACTTTGTCCTCTGAAATCTGGGTAACTGCAAACCATTATGGGTTATACTTTATCCCCTGAAGCTTGGTGACTGCCAGCCATTATGGGGTATGCTTTATCCCGTGAATCATGGGTGACTGCAAGCCACTATGGGGTATACTTTATCCCTTGAAGCCTGGGTGACTGCCAGCCAATATAGGGTATACTTTATCCCCTGAAGCCTGGGTGACGGCCAGATATTATGAGGTATACTTTATCCCTTGAATTCTGGGTAACTGCCACCCTTTATGTGGCATACTTTAATATCTGAGACTTCAGTGAGTGCCGTCTATTGTGCAGTATACTTGTACCTCTGATGCCTTGCTGACAGTGTACTTTTAACATATGAGGTGTGGGTGGCAGCATGCCATTATGTGGTACTTTAATCCCTGGGCCTGTGTGACTAGCTTCAGTTGTGATAAACACCTCTCATGAAAACCTGTTATGATGATGGAAAGTGGATTTCATCGAGAGAAGGCAAATTTTCATCAAAGTTTTGTGACTTTGGAAGTTGTGTTGCACGTTTATTACCTTATGATCTGTGAAATAAAAATATATGTTCATTATGGATCTTAATAACAATAATTCAGTTCATGCTGTTAGTTTTACTTTTAAGAAATTTAATCTTAGGTAGTTGTTGTTTTATCTGTTGGTTATATTGTCACCATGATTATTGTTGTTACTGTTGTTGTGGTTGTTAATTAGGCAACACACCCGCCATTACGATTTCTCTAGTATATCTGCTATGGCTAATGGTACTGTCATTACAAATATTTATTTTGCACTACTACTGTTAATAACTTGTCACTATATTTACTACTGTTATCATCGTTGTGTCTGTTATTCAGTTCCATCGTCTTTGTCACGGGAAGCCACGTTTCCACTGTGTCTGCTTACTGTTTTGCATATTAACCTGATCTTTTATATATATATATATATATATATATATATAAATAATGTTGTTATTATTTATATATGAGAATGAGACCCATTAGGTGAAATGCGTGTACCTATTATCCTCTTATGTACAGTGTTACAGATTGAGCTAATTTTTGTGTAAAGAAATGGGTATCACGAGAAGGCACAGTCACCATTTTTCATGTAATGTGTGGTTTTTCTCGTGTTAGCAGTTACAAGGTGAATTGCGTCGATTTATTATTATTATTATTATTATTATTATTATTATTATTATTATTATTATTATTATTATTATTATTATTATTATTATTATATGCAAAGAAGAATCATTCGAGTAGCGGAACGTAAGAGTTTTCCTGAGAAAAGCAGAAGATAGAAATTAAGTTGTTGTATAGATGAGGATCGCATATGAAAGAAGTGGGGTAAAGTTAAGAAGAGATGTTCGCTGTTAAAGCGATCGGCCGAGTTCTCCGGATGAACATGTGGGCGTCCTTAAAGGGACAAGTGCAGATTAGAGGGACACCGCTGTTTACCTGACGGATGAGGAGCGCTTAATAAAACAAGCAGCGTGGATAGCATGAGACGAGGAAGTTAATGTCACAAGGGGACTTAGGTAATGGATTCTGGAAAATCGCGAGTCACCTTTTAATAAAGGCACGGAAAAGAGCAAAAGTCTGTTGAAGAGGAAGTAACGAAATCCAAGTGTGTTAGAGCCTTGTTTCTGGTTACGGGTGGTGAAAGCAGGCAGCATTGAATTTTAACAGAATGCTTTCGCCATTTGAAAACTAACTTTCATTTCGTAAAAGTCAAAACTTGCTGCAAAGTTTTGAACTGTGTTGGGCAGAGACTTTGGTACAGAGAGGAAGATTATGATCTGATCTCGAGAGAAACTGTGGACTCACACACATACATATAATGTATAATATATATATATATATATATATATATATATATATATATATATATATATATATATATATATATATATATATATATATTTATATATATATTTATATATATATATATATATATATATATATATATATATATATATATATATATATATATATATATATATATAAAAAACCTTTCTTTGGACCTTGTATATATATATATATATATATATATATATATATATATATATATATATATATATATATAAAGGCCTTTCTTTGGACCTTGTATATATATATATATATATATATATATATATATATATATATATATATATATATATACACACACACACACATATATATATATATATATATATATATATATATATATATATATATATATATATAAAGGCCTTTCTTTTGGACCTTTGTATATATATATATATATATATATATATATATTGGAATTGTAAAAAACTCGATGTAAGCTCCATCTTACATTAAAGAATAAATAAGATATTGAAAAATTTAAATTAATTTTTAATCTCTTATCTATATGTACATTCATTTCATATGCCAGTAAGTTCTTGCTTCGTCCTTATCCAAACAATTAGCCTTTGCAATGGTGTTTTAAAGCCATCAATAACTTTTCGATATAGCTTGTAACCAAACCTACAAGGGTAAATGCGTAGCCATCAACTTGCATAGGTAAAAAAGATTGGAAGGTTGAAGTGCACTTGGTGGAGGGGAGCACCGATCGGTATAAGCAAGGCTTTCAATAAAATTTCTGTAGCACCATGACATCAGATGAAAACCTGCCTTTGTTGGAGTAGGTGGATAACGATATTCATGAAGCCTTTTGGAAACGTTTGTCCAGGGCCAGTCAGCTTTCCTCTGAGCGATGTGAATAGATCCCAAAATAAGTAGACCATTTTTTGATGGTCTATCCTTGTGAAACGTTGTAAAGTAACCCAGATTAGTCGGTATGTTCTGTGGCAGGTATAGACAGCATTATCATTTAGTTTTTATGGAGAACAGCAGGTTCAAGCTTCAATGTTTTCATTGCGTAAACAGATAGACATGTTTACTTTTCTCCATAAGGCTAATATAAGCGGTTATTGATATATGGCGTAAAAAGTTGGTTCTGCACATGAGAAAGTTTACGTGCTATTTTTTTTCCAGACATATATATATATATATATATATATATATATATATATATATATATATATATATATATATATATATATATTAAGACAAAATTCACGAAGGAAAGAGAAACACTGATTTTGTCTTATACATATGTGTGTGTGTATATATATATATATATATATATATATATATATATATATATATATATATATATACATATACATATATATATATATATATATATATACATACGAGGGGGGACCCAAAAGTAACCGGAATTGTGTCATAGAATTTTATTCAGTTATTGTTACATGTTTACAGTCTTATCACCTTCAAAGTATTCTCCATTTGAAGCAATGCACTTATCCAGACGTGTTTTCCACTGTTGAAAGCAATTCTGGAACTCTTGTGAAGTTATGGCTTTTAATGACTCCGTCGTTTTCTTCTGAACCTCTTCAACGTCTGCAAAACGGTTTCCTTTGAGGGCTTTCTTCATTCGGGGGAACAAAAAGAAGTCACAGGGAGCAAGATCGGGTGAATAGGGAGGGTGGGTAAGTGTGGTCATGCCATTCTTGGTCAGAAACTGTCTCACACTCAAGGCAGTGTGCGCTGGTGCATTGTCGTGATGAAGCCACCACCCTCCACTTTGCCCCGACCTGTGGCAAAGTGGAGGGTGGTGGCTTCATCACGACAATGCACCAGCGGTCGGGGCAAAGTGGAGGGTGGTGGCTTCATCACGACAATGCACCAGCGCACACTGCCTTGAGTGTGAGACAGTTTCTGACCAAGAATGGCATGACCACACTTACCCACCCTCCCTATTCACCCGATCTTGCTCCCTGTGACTTCTTTTTGTTCCCCCGAATGAAGAAAGCCCTCAAAGGAAACCGTTTTGCAGACGTTGAAGAGGTTCAGAAGAAAACGACGGAGTCATTAAAAGCCATAACTTCACAAGAGTTCCAGAATTGCTTTCAACAGTGGAAAACACGTCTGGATAAGTGCATTGCTTCAAATGGAGAATACTTTGAAGGTGATAAGACTGTAAACATGTAACAATAACTGAATAAAAATTCTATGACACAATTCCGGTTACTTTTGTCCCCTCGTATATATATATATATATATATATATATATATATATATATATATATATATATATATATATATATATATATATATATATATATATATATATATATATATATATATATATATATATGAAGTAAAGGACGACAGTCGAAAGGCCTCACAGCACTCCAGTGTTTCTCTTTCTTTCGTGGATTTTGCGTTTGTTTATATATTCATCACGTTCCATATTTTCGTGCTTCAGTTATACATACATTATATATATATATATATATAATATATATATATAGATAGATATACTGTATACTGTATATATGATATATATATCTTCTTCGTTTAACGTGCTCTTTCCCATTTTTCATATGTGGTAAGCACGATGCCTTCTTTTGAAGGACTTTGATTTGGCGTTGGGGTAGGCTGTACCCTCGATCGGCTGCCCTGCCTGACATCGCTTAGACCCCGGTAGCACGTGTATATGTATCTTGCCAAATCCTCAGCTCCCTTTCCCCTAGCAGCGAGGAGACGTGAGTGGTTTAGGCCGACAGTTCGAGACGTGTAAGGCATCTGTTATGTTTTTAGAAGATGTTGGAGTGGCTTTGTTTGTGTGTGTATTAATCTGTAACACCCATTTGCTTTCAGCAAACCTATCCGTTGATTACATACATAGGCTAATCCCGGGGTGTCTACACGGATAGCAAAGTGTCTGCCTTCTGACCGGCCGGCTGCGGATTTGAACCTGCAATGCAGACTTCTTATGAACTCCGAGTCTGCTGCTCTACCGACCGAGCCATCGAGGCTCCATATGATATATATATATATTTATTTTATATATATATATATATATATATATATATATATATATATATATATATATAATATATATATATACTGTATACATATATATATTATATATATAAATATATTATAATTGAATAGGTATTTTTTTTTGTACTTCATTCTGATGATGCAGAACGTTTAGAAATCGTAAATTTATGCCGATCATAATTTCAAGTATGATGTCTTACCAAAGAGGAAAGTGCAGTCGTAGCTGTTTTTCAGTGTGAATTCAAATTTTTTCCGAATGTTCTGTTGTTTCACTTGGACTTTTAGCGCTAAGCTAATGGAAATGTAATCGAATTTTGATTTTGAGAGTCGTATTGCCGATGTTCCTTCCAGAAAAAAAAAAAATAAAAGTTTATGCAAATAATCATGACAGTCAGTGAGTCTTGCTCGTATTCACGAACATTCTTCCCTGTTTCCTGTAAAATTTATATTGGGAACAACAGCGAAGATGGCCCTCTTAAACTCCCCTAGTGCTAAACGTCGCCTCTAAATGGACGCCCTTAATGTGCTTGTTTTTTCCCTCTTATCCTCTTAAAGGCGTGCGTCGTTAAAAGAACCCGAAAAGTAGCAGCCGAACAGAGAGTCCTGTGAAGGTAGTCTGTTGTCCCTTGGATCTTGGCTTTGTCTGTAGTGCCTCTGACTGAGTGTGTATGTAGTATTTAAGAAACTCCCACAGGGGGGGATAATACACCTCATGCGGTGTGCTGTAGACATTACTTTAGGTTCTTTGCAGCGTCCCTTCGGCCCCTAGCTGCAGCCCCTTTCATTCCTCTTACTATACCTCCATTCATATTCTGTTTCTTCCATCTTACTTTCCACCCTTTTCTAACAATTGTTTCATAGTGCATCTTGGAGGTTTTCCTCCTGTTACACTTTTCAAACCTTTTTACTCTCAGTTTCCCTTTCAGCGCTAAATGACCTCATAGATCCCACCGCTTGGCCTATTCTATGTAAGAAACTGGTAGCGACTTCCCAAAATAAGCAGGGCCTGACCAGAAAAACTTTAATGTGCTTCATGGCCCATCGAATGACGAAAGACTAACCCCTAAATCTAGGAAGGTTAAATGGTCCTGAAAATACAGAAATGGATTTTATGAAGCACTAGTAAACCGGTTGATCCGTGAGTTCTTTACTGCCCAACATTACCTGTGGGATTATGCATTATGACCTGGACAATGATGACCAGAGAGTGAAAGCAGCATAAAATCATGGAGCACTTGAGAGCGACGCCCAAAATAATATTTGTAAAATATGTGAGGGCAGTAACCTAAAGATAGGGCTGAAGTGTGCAAATATATCTGCATACAAGCATGTACATGTTTGATTAGAACATCAGTGTGATAATGTATAAACAGCCAGGCAGCTACATTTAATAGAATAAAATCAACAATGATCGTTTTCCCAGGTATCGGTGGGTTTCGTGATCTCGCTTTGCTTTGTCAGAGAGAGAGAGAGAGAGAGAGAGAGAGAGAGAGAGAGAGAGAGAGAGAGAGAGAGAGAGTGTTGTTGAGGGTAATAAGGAGGGTGAGGAGTTAAAGAAAGGAAGTGTCGTATATCTGGTCCCATAATCCACAGGAAGTACTTGACCGGGAGGGTGATAATCCTTTTCTGGTCCATCCAGTTTGGCATGAGAGAGAGAGAGAGACAGAGAGAGATTCGCAAAATGTTATAACGATTTACCCGCCATATCCGTCTGAAAAAGTGAGGGAATCTGAAGGAGACGGCTGATCTGACGATAAAAATCTTGTCATTGCGAGAAATTCTGCCCGCTTTTGTGATAAGTAGCTTTGTTCTGCTTGATCTGGCAAAAGTTTCTGGGCCGCTTTTGTGGAGAGAACGCCATGTGGTTTACAAATACGTCACCCCACACCCCTCTTCCCTCTTAATATTTATAAATGGGGATCCTAGTGTTTTGAAGTTTAAATGGTCATGATAGAGTACGGCATTGGAAAGAGTCTATTGCTCTTTTAAAAGAAGTTTTATTTCGACATTTTAACGACATTGCCACTACTTTTCTTCGTAAAATTGTTGGGGTCTATTTACGTTTACGTTTACAAACCAAAAACTGAAGGTTTTGTCAACACAAAAATTAATAAATAATAAATAAAAAGTGGTTGGCAAACAATGTTAACGATTATTTTATTGAATCCATAGAAACGGCCGGAATGCTAGGGGGATATTTAAAGTTAATCCATTTAACAAAGAGATTGTGGTTACTTTTATTGCATCTTGAATTAAACTGAAGGAGATTTCGGACTCTTACCATGCAATTGGGTTGCTAGTTGAATAACTGGTATAGCTCAAGTGAAGAATGACCACTACATTAAAATGCAGTTACATAAAGCATTCGTTTATTTTAGCTTAATTTAATTGTGTATAAACAATGTATTTTTTCAAATACATAATTTTTTCCAACAACGTTTACTTGTTTTAGTTCACGAACGAGAATTATTTCACTGAAGTTTTAATGAATATTGTTAGAGTACTTGTGTGTGTCCTATAGATCAGATCTTGTTGGCGATCTCAAGGAAGTTGTTTACCATTCAGATTCTTCTTCATATCACTGAACTAAACGGAATATATATATATATATATATATATATATATATATATATATATATATATATATATATATATATATATATATATATATATATATATATATATATTGTATATATCTCGTAAAGTCCATAGTCGGATCCCGGTTTGTCATCCACCCGTCGATCTAGCTGTGAATGGGTACTATCGTCAGCTTGGGTAACAAATGGGCACAGGGTTAGCAGCCACAATGTATATATATATATATATATATATATATATATATATATATATATATATGTATATATATATATATATATATATATATATATATATGGGAGAGAGAGAGATAGTCTGATTCTGCATTCACTTTTGTATGTTATTCAAAATTTATCTCACCCAGCTTCGTTATTGGTATCCCGAGCCTGTTAAACTCAGACCCGAAAAAGGCTAGAAAACATAGAGGATTGAAGGGTGGAGCATTTATTACGGTTTTAATGCTTTATACGTGGCTACGTACTTGTGATGTGATTCTCATATTTATAAATTGTTACGGCAATTCGTCAATAATCAAGTTTACAAAGTTTATCCATTGTATGTCCAAGGTCAAGGTTTGTACTCAGAGTGTGGATGTTATATACAACCAGTTATTAATATTTCAGGTAATTTTTTTTTCTATGAGAGCCATCCTATTCGACTCGGTGGTTTTTACAGAAAGAGAGCTTGGAAGGGGTGGGGTTTGAGGAGGGACTGGTAGTTGAATGTGAGGTTTGCAGGGGTGGAACTGTTGGAGCAAAGGATTGAGGTGGGTGGGAGAAAAGGTTGAGAGACAGAAGAAGAGTTTATTATTATTATTATTATTATTATTATTATTATTATTATTATTATTCAAAACATCATTCCTATGAATGCAACAAGTAAGCATATACAGAAAATAAGAATATAAACATTATTAAAATAACTTATCCCCCGGGTCTTACGACCTGACAAAATCAGCTAACACACAAGTAAATAATCTAAAACTTCTTAAAGTTGCACAAAATATAAGATACATGAGCTGAAATTTTCTGTACGGTCAATTAGTTCTTTTGCTACTGGTAGTTTCCATTCCTCTCTTGAGATCATTAATCTTTATAGTTTCATTTTAACTTCATTTTTGCTTATACACAAAAGACCATTAATGTTTACTCATGGAAAATTTGACATTAAAGTAAGGTTTCTGTATATTATAGATTCTCAGTTAATATAACAGTTTTTAAAATAAAACGATAAGTATTATTACTATCATTTTTTTTTTGGTCTATCACAGTCATCCTATTGGACTGGGTGTTTTTTTTTTTTATAGTGTGGGGTTCCGGGTTGCATCCTGCCTCCTTAATAGGAGTCCATCACTTTTCTCACTATGCGCGCTATTTCTAACAGCACACGCTTCTGCATAAGTCCTGGAGCTACTTCGGCTTCTAGTTTTTCCAGGTTCCTTTTCAGGGATCTTGGGATCGTGCCTAGTGTTCCTATGATTATGGGTACAATTTCCACTGGCATATTCCGTATCCCTCTTATTACTATTTTCAGGTCTTGATACTTATCAATAACTTTTTCCTCGTTCTTTCTCATCTAATCTGGTGTCCCATGGTATTGCGACATCAATGAGTGATACTTTATTATTATTATTATTATTATTTTTATTATTATTATTATTATGTTTTAAAAGCTGTTTTTGAATTTCCACGCTTTCATCCCAATTAGTTGCATATATTTGCTGTTCTGTTTTCCAGTTGGAATATATACAGTGGAACTTTGTATATGTTCATAGACACAGTAACATAATAAATGGAGTTTGCAGGCATCGCCAATGATATTTCAAAACCCCTGTTAAAAAACGTTATGGTATATAGAAAATGAAGCCGATCTCATGTCAATTTATTTTTGTATTTGGACATCATTAGTCTCTCGTTTGAAAAGGTCGAATCAGTCAGATTTCCCAGTAGCATTTTGCATACGATATTTATTTAGATTTTTGTTTGTTTATCAGTAATTTTTTTCGCTCTTCATTAATAGTTTTTTTTTCTTTTTTCAGGTAAGTGTTTTCTCACGGACTGCTAACTGCATGTACTGCAAAGATTGCATCTTTTCATTCAGGTGCAGTAGGAAGGTAAGAGTTTCAGTCAGTAGGTAGTAAAAGTGTCTATCAGCCATCTGTGAGTGGTTGGTGTTGTTAAGTACCTTCACAATTCGTAACTGAGGAAACGTCTTGAAGTTTAGAAGGAGCGTAAGTTTGCTTATCAGGTTAATTTCTTAATTAGTTATTCCACCTTAAGTAATTTCCACTAGTTTTATAAATTGTATTTCTTAAACTGTATAAGGCCTGTAGTTTGTAGTGACTCTTGTTGGTTAATTCTCTCTCTCTCTCTCTCTCTCTCTCTCTCTCTCTCTCTCTCTGTGGCAATAATGGTGTCTTCATATTCTTCAGGTTCCCCCCCTGGCACGAGTTAATGAAAACTCCTTTTCGTTAATTATCGTTGCTTATAATGAACCCGTTTCCAAGTCTCGTATTACGATTAATTGCGGGTTCGGTGATGACGACCCACAAATAACATTGTGGAAAAGATATATAGCGACCTTCCTCGAGAAAAGAAAGATGGTGTCGGGATGACTTAGCTTTTCTCCTCGCAAACACACCATATTTTCTCTCTCTTTCTCAGATACACACACACACACACACACACACACACACACACACTCATACGTACGCACACACATACAGACACACACCCCTATATATATGTGTATATATAATATATGTGTGTGTGTTTGAGTGAGTGAAAAATGGATCCTCGTAGTCTAGTTAGTATTACTATGGTAGTCGTCATCACAGCGAGAGAACACAAACTTTATTCCTGAGTGAATTGTAACGCTCCAGGTACTCTCTCTCTCTCTCTCTCTCTCTCTCTCTCTCTCTCTCTCTCTCTCTCTCTCTCAGACACACACACCACACACGTGAATTCTTAAAAATTCTTACATTTATGAATGACAGTTAGCCTTCCGTAAATAATCTTGATAATCCTTTTTGGCTTTTCATTTTCGTGAATGAAAGATACACAAAAACATTTTTAAGAAAGATGAACATTATTTGATTGAGTAGGAATAGCAGTTACCGGAAGAATATTGCAACACTGGAAAAGTACTTTGTTGCAAGTTCGTGCGCGAAGATTAGAGCGATATAAATATGAGTAAGGCCACTGTCAAATAAATTGCATGAGATAATGAGTGACAAACGAAAGAGGGCCTAAATAGGAAGGGGAAAGGAAAAAGGGGAATTGAAGAAGGAAAATGAGATAAATGTAGATTGATTCACCATAACAATATGACTAAAAGGAGAGAAGAATGAGAGTGGAATCGCTACAAAATAAAGTGATGAACCTGCTTATTAGAAAAAGGAATGTTATATGGGTATTTAAATATTATTATTATTATTATTATTATTTTTTTTTTTTTTATCTAATCTTGGCCGTCACTGTTTCATTGTGATTAGGGAGAAAATTATAAGAACACGCGATCGATCCCCGGGTTGGACAAGGGAATGGCATGGGCATGTTTTCTAAAATTAACTTACGTCTGTGTTAACCTAAATAATTAATTATGTAACTGAGTATTAGTCGACTGTTGCTGGTCGCCGCGTGGGGTAGAGAGACGCAAGTGATCCTTCTTACGTCAGCATGTATAGTCACACATGACTGGACACTCACGAGGTATTGTGTCTAAATCCAAGTCTTCTCCTCCCCGTATTGTCCATTGTGCAGGCGTTACGGAACAGCGCTAATGAATTCCCGCTATTCCACGTGACCGTATCAGGAATACGATTAGCATAAAAGAGGGCAGGTGCGGAAGAGGCATACGGGAAGGCTCTGCATGAATTATTTATGGGTGAACAATGGAAGAGAGCAGAATAGGGGAAGCCTCAGTAGTTGTTAGTGGCCGTATAGGCCTTTTGGTGCCGTCAGGGGAAATGAACCGCGCTGTAGGCTGACGAAATTCTATCTCAAGGAAGGAGCGTCCCTGGCGGGCGGGCGGGACTTCTCAAGGTCTTATTCTTTCTTATTCTTTTGACTTTCATATGCAAAGGCTCTCTTGGTACAGTTTAATGAATTTTTTTTTTTTTGTGCTTGTTCCTTTTTACTTAACGCAGAAAGGGTGTTTTCCTCGTTGGATGAGTCGTTAGAGTTGTCGGCTAGCACTCTGCTAGGCCCGAGTTCGAATCTCCGGCCAGCCAATGAAGAATTAGAGGAATTTATTTCTGGTGATAGAAATTCATTTCTCGGTATAATGTGGTTCGGATTCCACAGTAAGCTGTAGGTCCCTTGGCTCTTAGCCACGTAATATAAGTCTAATCCTTCGGGCCAGCCCTAGGAGAGCTGTTAATCAGCTCAGTGGTCTAGTTAAACTAAGGTATACTTTTCAGAAAGAGTGTTGAGTAGCCATTTCAGTGGACTCCCCTTGAAAATAAACAATGCAGGTTTTCGTATCTTTAGACTCATTATGAAAAGATTCAAATGTTTGCTTCACAGTAAGACGTTTCCGTAGTGAAGCATAACTTTTCAGTAGGGAGAGCTAATACTGTCAAATATTAGGTTAATATCTGGAGGGATTCTTACACTCGCGAGGTGCTCATAAGGTTGAAAAATCTAAAAGTGTATTCACACTTTTGAAGAAAATTGTTGAGGCTAATTGTTGAGAATAAAAGGAGAGGAAAACGCTGTTTGCAGGAGAAGTTGTAGGACTCCTAATTTATAAGGGCGTCTCTCTCTCTCTCTCTCTCTCTCTCTCTCTCTCTCTCTCTCTCTCTCTCTCTCTCTCTCTCACTTACAGTGAGTGATGATCTCTTAGGATTCAGCACGGAAAAGAGACCACCAGCAAGTCTGGTCGAAAAGAAAGTCGTAGACGTTTTGAGTGTTTACTCAAGTTATTTGTTTCGAGATGAAATGAAATCCGCAGGGTACGAATTTTATTCTCTCTCTCTCTCTCTCTCTCTCTCTCTCTCTCTCTCTCTCTCTCTGGACACGCATAAACAATATTAGTTTTGTCTCATGGATGGAACCTAACAAGCAGTCGTAGTCACAAACTCATAAATAATATAAATGTGTCACTCATGGACTCATTTTGTTGCTGTCGTTGTAAGTGACTTCCAGATTCAGATGTTTGTTTGATGGCCATCGCCCTTGCGTGGCATTTTCTTCCAGTTGCTGGAATGTCTCAGTCCAAGCAGACACTTGACTTTCATGATGTAATCGCTTCATCTTCCGGTCGTCAGAAACATATTAAATATCTTCCCATGTATCTGACTTGATTAAGTAATTCAGCCGCAGTAGGTTACTTTGCGAAGTCGCCAACATTCCTCTGTGATACAAATCGCCAATTGGATACTATGGTTGTTGCCTTGTGATCATACAATTGCACTTTTCTAGTTTCATGTTTACGTTTCCTTCCCCCTCCCCCCCTCTCCCACGGGAGGTTATTCATTGGGTTTGTTTATTTGAAGGGTTAGCTAGAAAGTTATACAAGATCCGGATGTGGATAAGGGACATTTTAGAGGGATGTGGCGGGTTGGGGGAGGAATTGTTCTTCCTTGGCGGAGGTTTACACAAAGGGGAGACGAGGATGCAGTAGAAAAATCAGTGTTTGTATAGGAACAGCATGGCACAGGATCTTATTTTCCTTCTCTCTTTCTCTCTTTAAAGCTTCAGCAAAGAACCCTTATGGACAGAGTCAACAGACTCTAAGCCCAAGAGGGTTCCAAAGGGAAATCAGCCGGCAGAGAGGGACAAGTTGAAGGAAAAGGTGGTGCACTGACCGTCACTACTTCACTCTTGCGGCTTTGCATGGAAATTCCTCGATCTTGTGGGATTTGTGGTTTTATTTTCCCTAGGTGAACAGTTTAATTGAGAGGGCGCGGTCTTTATCACCAAGAATTATTTTCCATTGTTTGAGAACACAATTTGTTTTACTGTTCAAAAGAGAAATAATATTTTCTGTTCTTGACCATTGAAATTGCGTTTGGAATGTTAAGTTGTTGTCGCAACAACCCTCGTAAGTAGAGTTATGATTTATGGAACTGTTTGAAATACTGTGATAAACAGGTAGTATTCAGGTTGACCCTCCTTCTAAATGGGATAGTGCCGTCAGTGCACCTCACGCGATGTACCGGAGGCTTTATTAAAAAAAGTTTGCAGCATCTCTTCAGCCCCTAGCTGCACCCAAATTTCAAACTTAAACTTGACCTCCATTCCTGCCTGTATCCTTTCATCTTGCTGTCCAACATCTCTAACTATTACTTCTTATTGCGGGTGTGGGGTTTTCTCCCTGGTTAACTGTATGACCCTTGTACGGTTCTTTTCAGCGTCCCTTCGGCCCCTGGCTGCAAGCCCTTTCATTCCTTTTACTGTACTTCCAGTCATATTCACTTTCTTCCACTTTACTTTCCACCTCCTACAATTGATGCACAGTGCAACTGCGAGGTTTTCCTCCTGTTACTCATTTCAAACCATTTTACTCTCAATTTCCCTTTCAGCGCTGAATGACCCTATAGGTTCCAGCGGTTGGCCTTTTTCCTAAAGTATTCTATATTCTATTCTTGTACTTCATCTCATTTTATAGATCTCTTTGTCTGACTCCTCCAACATGTCCAACTCCGTCTTATCGCTTTCTTAAGCGCAAAATGTCTGAAGGAGCGTCAGCGCTCGGTTTTATCGCCTCAAAGTTTCACGATTCATTCATTAGTGAAGTCATTCATAATAGAGATAATTTCCGAGCCTCCTCTGCGTTCAGATCAGCTTATGACAAAATGTCTGATATGTATTGTTTACGAAAGGCAAATGTTTGTTTGGTATTATTTACAAAAGGCAAATTTTGTTTGGTATTATTTATAAATGAAAAGCCGTTTTTTTTAGTATTTTTTACAAATGACAAAAGTTTGATTGGTGTTGTTTACAAATGAGAAACGTTTGTTTGGTATTATTTACAAATGACAAAAGTTCGATTGGTATTATTTACAAATGACAAAAGTTCGATTGGTATTATTTACAAATTAAAAACTTTTGTTTGGTATTATTTACCTGTTAAAAACTTATGTTTGGTATTATTTACAAGTGACAAACGTTCGATTGGTGTTATTTACAAATGAAAAAATTTGATTGGTTTTGTTTCCAAATGAAAAAGTTTGGTATAACTGTATTTACAAATGAAAAATATTTCATTGGTATTGCATACAGATAACAAACTTTGACTGGTATTATTTACAATTAAAAAAACGTTTAACTGGTGTTATTTACTAATGGCAAATGTTTGATTGGTATTATGTACAAATGTCAACGTTTGTTTTGTACCTTTTTACCAAAGGCAGACGTTTGAGTAGTATATTTACAAATAAAAGTTTGATTGGTATCATTTACAAAGGACATACTTTTTTGGTATTATTTACAATTGACAAATGTTTGTTAGGCATCATTAACCAAAGACATTCGTTTGACTGACATTATTTACAAATGACAAACGTTTGATTGGTATTATTTACAAATAAAAACGTTTGCTTAGTATTGTTTACAAATGACAGACGTTTGATTGGTATATTTACAAATGAAAAATGTTTGTGAAAACTATTTGGTCGATAGAACAGTATTTAGAAATGAAAACTGTTTGATCAATATAACAGTATTTACAAATGACAAACGTTATTGGTATCATTTACCAAAGACAGACGTTTGATTGGTAGCATTTATAAATGACGAATGTTTGATTGGTATTATTTACAAATGACAAACGTTTGTTTGGTGTCATTCACCAAAGACAGACGTTAGTTTGTTATTGTTTACAAATGACAAACATTTTATTGGAACTATTTACAAGAGGTTTAAGCGTTGAGGGGAGTTTTGGTTTTCTTCTGGGAAATTCTGAAGGAGATTGTGTCTTTCTTTCCCAGAAAGGTTATGTCGCTCTCCATTGGGCATCGTGACTGGGATTGGTCTCGGCGTCGCTGAGGTATTGCCTAAAACAGCAAATGCTCTAATTTTGTTGACCATGTTTTCTTTTCCTACTCAACTCAACTCCGTCCAATCTCTCTCTCTCTCTCTCTCTCTCTCTCTCTCTCTCTCTCTCTCTCTCTCTCTCTCTCTCTCTCTCTATATATATATATATATATATATATATATATGCAAACTTATAAACGTCGTCTTTTTTATTTTGAATATTAAACATTGAAATTTGACCCTTTTCGTGAATATCAGGTATTTGAATATCAAAGTGTAGGGTACGATGCAACTTTTGGAATTCAAAGGGGATATATATTGGTTTGTTACTCAACTTTTTTTTAAGTGGTTTTAGATTTTATTGACAGATTAACGTAAGCATTTTACTTTTAAATACCCCCCCTGATATAATAAGACATCATCTGTAACCCTGTTATTCGTGACGTCCGATGTTTTGTATCAAGTCAGTTACACATATTTAATATGAGCAGTAGTTCATGATCGTCTTCATGATGATTCAGTTATCGAATTAAATAGCATCAGCAAATGACTGTCATCCTAATTTGTTATATACTTGAAGAAAGCGGACGCAATATTAACTTTTTTCGTAATTCTTAATTTACTGCCATTCCCACGGACATCCTGTTCTCCCTTCGTAAGAAAACCTAGGAGGAATGTTTTTCATAACATCTTGGGCCCTTTCATCTCGGGGCCTTGAGTCATTTCCTTGTGCTGGGAAGTCGCGTTGGCTTTGTGAATTTATTTATCTTCCTTTTGCCATGCAAATCTTCAAGTTAGTCGTCTCAGTCGTTTTGTGTTGTGTGGAGCACGATGAATAAACTGGACTGAGAAGAAGTTTCGTGGTGAAATCAACTTGCGTCGAAGTTTTTGCTTTGGGAGACGAGTTTGGTTGGTGTAGAGTTCAGCGAGTTGCGGTACTTTGTACAGAGTCTTGTGTAGTAAGTTGCGGTACTTCTATACAGAGTCGTGTGCGGTAAGTTGCGGCACTTTTATATGGAGTCGTCTGTAGAAGCATTATGATTAAATGTTTTAATGCCCATATGCTCTGTAACTCGCCTATATTTCAAATCTTCCTAAACAAGGGGTAAATGTAGGAGTATTAAATCTTACAAATTTATGGCAGAACTTCTCTCCTCGATGTTAAGAAACTTTCCGAAGTTGAAAGCCACTGTCCATTCAGGGCGACAAAAACTTCTCATTTTTATAGGTAATGCAAACGCCCAACTATGCGGAAGTTGGTAAGATTAGTCAAGAAAAAATAGCCCAAGTCAAGAGACTTGTAAACGAACACTATAAATAGCTAGGTTTGCGGTAGGGAATTACGTACGTCGACTGACGAGAGTAGAGGCTGAATGAATGAGAGAAAAAAATGTAGAGGAGGAGGAGGTGGAGGATGAGGAGGAGAGTGAGGAAAAAAACAGGAGAGAAAGGGAGGCTCTCGTAGGATGGCGTTTTGGGAAGGGCACCGCAGAACTGCTCGAGTGAGATTGCGACAAACTCTATTGATCTTGCCGACGGAGTCCTCGCCGCTCAGGCTTCCAGATGGAGAGAGAGAGAGAGAGAGAGAGAGAGAGAGAGAGAGAGAGAGAGAGAATATGTGTAAGTTAAAGTGCTGAGAATAATTTTCGAATTTTACTGAATGACATCACTAGGGGAGTGTGAAATGGGAAAGAGAGTAAATGATATAGAGATACGATTTTGGGGGGAAGTGTAATACTCGCGGAATACTTTTAATTTTTTGCCGTGTCGTCCGCAACGGGGAAAGGCTGTTTATTAATAAAAGTATGAGATAGGGAGAATATTACGTTTAAAAGAGAGAGGAACGTATTGTCAGCTTTCTGCAGAAAAGAATGAAATGACGGTCGTCATTTTTTTAAAAAGTTGTCTTAGGATTTTTTTTTACTATAAAATAATTAATTGAGATTCAGCATTTACATTTATTTATAAGTTCCATAATTATTTTTCGCTTACGCAGTGATAATACTCTTGAGGCATTTTTGATAACGCTATTCTTTTATCCAGGGATCTAAGTTTGCCAAGTTTCCAATTCTGTAAAAATTTATGTTCCTGTTAGAGAAAACATTGAAAGTTCATAATAACTTTTCTAATAGTTACAATGAAAGTTTTTTTTACTCGTGAATTCGAAACAAAAGGAAAAGTTTGGTTTCCCCAACAAAAGAATCGCGTTCATGTTTTAATTGAAGTTGAGAGATGAATCTTTCTCAATTTCTCTTCCGCCAGGGTCTGTGCGTCTACTAAATCACATCGCAAGTTGCTTGGAACTTCTCTCGTTAATAAAACACACACACACACACACACACACACACACACACACACACACACACACACACACACACACACACACACACTTACTGCTGTCTTTAAATACGCAGTAAATGTCATTTGACAATCACGCAAAATAATTTATTCCGTTTGAAGTTAATAGGTCGGGAGGCCAGTGCTAAAGTGTATATCGTTATTAAGTTTTGACTGAAAAATTTTGCAACGCACGATGTGGTAATTGGATAAATTTTGCCCTCGCACAAAGTTTTCTCATATACATTAATTTTTTTTTTTTAAGTATCATTATTCTCTGCTAAAATGGTTTACGTTTAGGCTGTACGAAACCAGTTTTCCGTAACAGAGTGACTTCATATATACAGCCATACATACATGATTATATATATATATATATATATATATATATATATATATATATATATATATATATATATATATATATATATGTGTGTGTGTGTGTGTGTGTGTGTATATGTATATGTGTGTGTGTGTATTAAAATTAATGTAAGTCCACATGCCTGTGAAAAAGGAGAATAAATAACGAGATAAAACTAGAATTTTGTCATTACCGATCAGTTCAATTAACTTCATTTGTTTATTTCAGTTACTACAGCAGGCCTTGTTTCGAATTTCTGGTACCAAGTCTTTCATTGTTCATGTTCAGATCCCGTCACATGAACCTTCTATTCCCCTCCCCACCCTTTTTTATTCATAGCTTTTTATGACACGATCCCTTCAACCTCTGTTACGCCTTAACTAACATAAACAGTTTCTTCGACGCCAGACTTCATGTTGACAAAACCCAGCTGAGTGTCATGGACTGGAATTGAGTTTCTTGGTCCAGAAAAATCCTTGCCACTGATTGTGCAATTAATGAGCGCTAACATTTGATCATCGTATTTCCTGGTGTCTTATGGCAGAGGTAGCTAAACTGGCTCAATATGCGTCGCAATAAACCTGAGTAATTTCGAATCCGCGACTTCATATTCCGTAGGGAGACTCTTCTGCTGAATTAAGGTCTAAACACTTCAACAGTAGCCCAAAGTTTGTAGTTATAAAGTCCAGTCATGACGTTCTGAGGAGCCTGTAAACCAATCAGAGGAGACGTAGTTTCATTATACTGAATCCATTGCGGGCTAAGGTTGCTACAGTGACAATGCTTGATAATTGGAGAACTAATGAAGTGTCTCGGGGTCCTCGTGCCTACCTGTGTTACCTTTATTTGTTACAGCCTTTAGTTATGTACGGTGTTGCCGCTCTCAAAGGTGATTATTATTCTGAGTTTGGCCTACATTTATATTCAAATAAGCAAAGCGAGCCATTAAATGGGCAAAAAAGGTCAGAGCCAGAAGATGAAAAGTATAAGAAAATACTGATAGAAATGATAAAATGCACACCACAGTGTTTCTAGAGAGATAAACGGCAGGCGATTAGTAAAATAAAAACAGAAAAATTAAGAAGGTTTACTGCTCTTAAATTTTTAAGCACCAACACTGTCAGAGGAAATGCTTAACTGCCTTTCAGTAAAGAAATAGGCTAACTGGTAAAGAAAAAGATCTACAGAAAAGAAAATTTAAAAATTCTGGTGCCAGGTAATATGACACTTGCGTTTAACGGAATATGAACTTGAGGCTTTGCGGAGTGGTTACCCTGCTAGATCATTATCCACTAATTAATTACTTTGTTTCCTTGCAATATGTTTATTTAATAATTTATGGACTTTTATTTTGTGTATTTATTTTGTAATTGAGGGCCTTCCGATTCAAGCTTTGGATCAAGTTCTCAAAAATTCTAATTTACAGTAATTTTTTATTTTTATCATCAGGCATCATCAACAATTTTAGGGGTGCGAGATGTAAAAGTATTTGGAAAGCATATCTGGATTGAGGAAATATTTAATGAAAAATGGTTAATGGTTTTTTTTTTTTTTTTTGCCTAAATTACTGTATATATTTCCGGTAACTGTGACTACGCTGTTGCAACTACATATGACAACTTAATCAGTAGGTCAGCCACACATTTTCTTACAGTGCAATAACTTGATAACCTAGGGACATATTTTTAAGAATTCGGACCACCGTATGTGTATGTGAGTGAATGAATAAGCAAACTCACACTAATGAATTTCATTTTATCCCAACAACGTGTTTTGTAGTTTAATGAATTTTAATTTACCCCATCCTCTGAGTTTGCCAGTGCAATCAAACGTTTCCTTTATTTGTGAGATATTTCATCAAAGTAAGGGATATCGCCCCACCTTCGGCCCAGCCAGATTTGATCCTTCTCTCTGTGATGATATAATCAGTTTCCACTCTGGACCTCAACTTTAAATCGCTCCAGGCCGTTTTGCATAAACAACAATTTAGGCCGTGTTTCGGGAGCACTCCTAACCCTCACATGTAATGGCGGGAGGCAGTTTTCTGTCATCGTTGTGAAATTTTTGGCAGTCTTCGCTTAGTGTTGGAAAGGTCAGGGAAACATGATCGTGTTCAGTGTTTTCCGGAACCATATTTTGAGCGTGTGACGGTGTATGGTGATAACTTAATTGGCTGTAGTGTCAACATCCTGCGATATTTTATGCTCAGCAAGAGAATGAATTATACTTACTATACAAATCTCTCTCTCTCTCTCTCTCTCTCTCTCTCTCTCTCTCTCTCTCTCTCTCTCTCTCTCTCTCTCTCTCATGCACGCACACACATTTGATGTATGGGAGACTCATAGCTGTTAATTAAGCTTTAAAAGAAAAGATATGTTTGCCATTACGAAATGGATTTTAACAAATAGTGAAATAACATATATATCGCATTGGATCAGGAGAGTTGTAACTGCATTTTACCAAAATTGTCTTATCTCATTTTATTTTTATTACAATGCGAACGTGTCGAAAACTATTATTATTATTATTATTATTATTATTATTATTATTATTATTATTATTATTATTATTATTATTATTATTATTATTCTGTTTTTCCGCCATTATTTTCCACAATAATATTTATCTCGGCCTATTGTGCCGTGTCGCACGCCATTTCAAAGCAATTGAGTGACGAGGGTGAAACGGCACCTGGGCGAGGGTGAGGTGATTTTTGCTCCCTCCAATTAACTAAAAATAGTCTCCTCGTTAAATCCTTCAAAGCCCTATTGTTCTTTCAGTCACATCTAGTACTTTCCATTGTTCGAATTGAAAAGAATGTTTATAAAACCTGTAGTACATAGCTTCAAAATGTTTGATGCTCTGTGCCCTATTGATCAAGCGTTATTGTGTTATGTAACGTCGACGCTGAATTGTATTATTATTATTAGTTCCCTCTTTGAGGGAAACTTCGTCGAAAAGAATGGCACTTTATATGCCGGCGGGCTTATGTTTCGCCTTCTCAGCTTGGCGTATAAGTTTCGTCGTTTCAGCAGGTAAATTATAATTTACCTGCTTTATAATTTCCCTGCTGAAACAAGAAACTTATACACTTAAGTTGGGAAGGCGAGATATAAGCTCAACGGCATACAGGGTGCTATTATTATTATTATTATTATTATTATTATTATTATTATTATTATTATTATTATTATTATTATTATTATTATTATTATATGGAATAAACAAAAAAAAAAAAAGGCCAAAGCGTGGTAAAATGCGGATGGTAATAAATATATAAGTAAGGATTAGAAAATGTTAAAACGATTAATAATGAATATTTAGCAGTTAAGAAAACAAAAATTAAGGCAAAGGGGACTTAGCTCATTAAAGTAACATTACAGAAATGGAAATTATTTATTTTTTGCTAAAGGATTCATTCTGCCTAACATGGCATGAAGTCTATTTGTGCTGTTTTCATGATCTTGCTTTAGACTACAGTGATTATTTTACAAAAGCCAAGGCATCCACGTGTTGGTGGTAAGTAAGAAATAAGGAGATATTTAAGACAAGTCCTAAGACAGAATAAACAACTCCAAAAGATGTCGCACTGATGTTTATGGTTACAGTTTAAGCCTATATTTAAGGGGCATGATTCCTTTGTATCTCCCAGGAGTCCGACTAACGTCGGTGCGAGAGGTGCCTTTATTTGGCCTTTTCTCTCTACCAGCTGGTTGTCGATGTTAGATTCATTAATAACTCCGTCTGTCCGTCTGTCTGGTATACACAACCATATACACAAACGCACACACAAACGCACACCTGCTGCGACCCATCTCATTCGACTAAATACTAGATGTTTTTATTCACTGCTCAGGTCAACAGAAGTACAATGAGGTAAAGCTTCTTACACACACACACACACACACACGCGCGCACAGAGAGAGAGAGAGAGAGAGAGAGAGAGAGAGAGAGAGAGAGAGAGAGAGAGAGATTTGCTGTAAGCAAGAGGAGACACCAACCTATTTATTGTGAAGAGAACGAGATAGGACACTGTAGAGGGAACTGGCGAGGTCACAAGAATGAAGAAGTCAGCTGAAAATGGCGTGGAGGTGCTGGTGCTTTTGAATGGAAGAAGGGGGGACGCTTTTTCGTCGTTTCCCTTTTCCCTTCTCTCTCTCTCTCTCTCTCTCTCTCTCTCTCTCTCTCTCTCTCTCTCTCTCTCTCTCTCTTTCCCCTTTCCCCAAATGCTGGTGGTTGGCGACTGTTATGTTTATTGGCCTAGAGAGGACCGCCTGAGGTTGACAGCAGCGTCCCTGAGATTTAAGGGACGAGGTCCGCAGGTTCGTGAGAACACCTTCCGCTCTCTCCTCCTTTTGCTGCACTTGGACACTTATGCTCAGATGTTGCCAGGAGCCTAGATGTATGAATGCCGCTTGCTCATACGTCGTGTTCCTCCTGTGCTGGTAATTTGTTTTTCCCTCTTGATGTCAGGAAGATACCGGGATCTATTCCTGAGACATTACTATTCCGTAATTCGCTTGGCTGCCCTCAGTAAGCTTACTTTTATGTAGGGAATTTCGACTGTGTAGTTCGCGTGTGTTCTACGCTTCTTAGAGTGGTGAGATGTAAGTGAAATATGGTATGATGAAGTAGCATAGTTTTTTAGGAAACAATACAGGGTCTTTAAACATATTCGACACCCATACCACTGCTAGGAGGGCAGTGCAACAAATTTTAATGCTGACTTCTGTTGTGTTGAGATCGATGCATTTTTCCATCTTGTTGAAACTGTCAGTATTGCTGCAAGTTGCAAGAGATTTTCCCCAGCGAGAATTTGCGCGCTTGTGTTGATGTTAACAGAATATCTCGATAACAGAGTAACGGAAATTTATTAAATTTGTTGAAAACATTCGTTGGATAGTTTACTCCTTATGATAAATTTTTAGGAGAGATCGGGGAAGATTGGACGACTCGTCACCATAGAAACCATACCAAGTCTTCATGGGTATCACCTAGCTAATGTGTTTACCAGTTTCCATTAATGTCAGTCCATACAGACTCAGTTGGAAACAATATTATTATGTGGTCGAAGGGTTGGTTTTTAAATGATTATATTTTAGGTACAGATGAAATGAGGCGATTCAGAACCGTAGATTCTTCAAAGACCTGTACTTACTCGATAATATTCATCTTAAATTCATTGGCATTAGACAATTTATTCTTACTTGAGTGACCTTGCTGGAGGTTTGCTTTGCAGTGAATACTCTCGTTCATGGCATGGTTTTTTTTATCTCTTTTAACTAAGGCGGGAATGTCTCCACAATTGTAATTAGCAACTCATTTTACAAACCTTCCTTACCTTTCCTTTTCCGTACGATATCTCAGATAACATCCCTGATTCTCTCTCTCTCTCTCTCTCTCTCTCTCTCTCTCTCTCTCTCATATTGACATATTTAATGTTGACAAGCCTTCAGACGATCACCGTTTCTAGACAGTATTGAAAATACTGTCAATAAATTGACGGCTTGGTGGTGGATCTGATGAACAGACGGCGAGATAACGCTGGATATGCGGGAAAACTAAGTCCTGTCGATATTGGTAACCAGACAACGCTTTTAGTGGGACAAACTTGAATGATCTAGGAAATGCTTATTTTACGCAAGTCTCTTTGATGCCAGTAATAAGTAAATAAATGAATAAAGGAAAGTCGCGATATGTTCACTATGCTAGTATAAATAAGAAATTTCATTACTCGTTAAGTTTGGTCATCATTCACACTTTTCTTAAGATACCTGTCAGAAGGTACGGTATTGTATTTTCCATCTTCCCACACCCCCGCCTCTCTGTCGTCTTTAAAGCACACACACACACATACACACACACACACACACACACGCTCGCGCCCGCGCGCGCAAAGAGCTGGTACTGGTTGTGTGTGTGTGACTGCGAACCAATATCAGATAAAATGAGTCAGTGGGGCGACTTACAGCGGCGGCGTCTTTGCCCCGACCTAATACGGCAGACGGCTGATATCATATCCTTTATAGTCATCGATATTGAACGTTACGTCCAATGCCGTAATCAGAAAGGGTAATTTCGGGGTATTCGTCGGATTAAATGAAAGACCCGCGTTTTCTTTGCTTTTTTGCTTTGCTCTTTAAAGCTGCCAAATTATTTCAAGTGTTCAGGTAGGCTTACCTGATTTAGAATAAGATTTCAATTACACGTAAATTCTGTCAGTTTTGATGGTGACAGTTTAAAGAGGTGAGCTTAAACTTTGATCTTCTTATATCGGGTACTTATATCTTGTTCTTGTTTGTTTCATTGAGCGATCTTAGTTTTAACCCCAACCCCCCCAAAAAATCTCCTTTTTAAGACAAATCGCCAGTTTCCTCATATGTGGTCTACTGGTCATGATACTCTGCCGAATCTCATCAAATTCTGTCCTGCCGTTCTTGAGATATTATGTTCACATTCACTGTGAATATGGGTTTTTATGCAGTTAAATATCTTCATAGCTAACTGGTTGTGTAATTGATGTACTTTGATGATGTTATTTGTTCTAGTCAAAGGAAAAGTTGTTGAATAGGTTTAGCTTTTTAGGTGCCTGCGTCGTACTTTTGATCGAAGATGGAAAGATGACTAGTAATATTATTTATCTGATTTTTAAAAGGGAGTGAAAAAAAAAATTATAACAAGCTGGGGAAAAATGGAAAGAAACTAACAGATAATAAAAAAAATGCGCATTGTCAAGTAATTCAGCAAGGAATAAACGCAAAGGTAAACAGAAAAGAACGACCGATGTACAGGAACAAGAAAAAGAAATGGAAGGTTAATTACACCTTATCCTTCCCGCCCAAGACTTTAGTGGCATCTTATCTAGATAAAAGGGCGTGGCCTCACGTTTCCTAAATGAGACTGGAGGAAGGGACGGCGCAGTTACACAGTACCCATAAAGTGAGCAGAGGGGAGGAGGTCAAGACTGCTGCTTCTGCTGCTGCTGCTGGGGGCCTTTACGAGCGGCAACTCTCGTAGGAGCCGACAGGTCCTTGAGAAGTTTCCGGAGCAAATGGGTTTTGTGCACACACACCCTTCATCTGTCTGTCTGTCTATCTATCTAGCACTGTTTATATACCTATCCATGTATAGGTATGCATGTTTGTACGTGTGTTTATGTGCATTTTTAATTGCGCGCACACACACACACACACACACACACACACACATATATATATATATATATATATATATATATATATATATATATATATATATATATATATATATATATATATATATATATATGTGTGTGTGTACACACACATCGTATATTTATATATATGAGTGAGAGAGAGAGAGAGAGAGAGAGAGAGAGAGAGAGAGAGAGAGAGAGAGAGAGAGAGAGAGAGAGACGCATATGACGACTTGAGCATAATAAAACTCCCTGGGGCACATCCTTTTTCATATCCTTATAATTTATTTTACTAGCTTTTTCAATCTCTAGAAAAGAAAGTAATTCATTGTGTCTCGGGAATCGCCCAAATCTAAAGTATAAATTTGCCAAAGTTTGGGAAGATCTCGGCTCAAATTGCTCTGTATGGACAAGGAAGGCCTCTCAACTCAGAAGAAGTTTTCACTGTATTGTCGCAGGAGAGTTGCAGGACTGTGTTAGGGGAAAGTTCTGACAGCGTCAGAAAATGACCGGAATCTGACAACGCCCCTTTTTTCCGTCTTCTTCTTCTTCTTCTTCTTCTTCTTCTTCTTCTTCTTCTTCTTCTTCTTCTTAGTGGCTCTAATTGGATTGAAAACCTTCCGAGCCCCTTAGGCTCTTTCGTTAGGGAAGGTGGGACGATTATGTCAGGTGCCAAGCCTGCGTTGAGGGACGGTCTTCAGTGATGCTGCTTCTTCTTCTCGTGGATTGTTTCGTAATCAGATGGCCACTTTAAGGACAGTGTCTGTCCGAAGGGAGTGGAGGGAAATTCATGTTTATGAATATGTGTAGATGATAGCATATTTGAAATACGTGAGCGTATGCTAGTATTATAAATTTAATCAGTATTTTTTGTTTGCATGTGTTTGTTTACATATGTAAAATAACATATATAAATAGAGAAATGTGGGTGTGCCAGAAAGATCATGTCTGTTTCAGGAATTCCGAGATGTCGGGCCAGGCTAAAGACAGCACCTAATTGGGTAAATTTCGAGACATCAGGTTGAAGGTAGTGCCTATTTTAGTAATTACGAGATGTCAGGTCGAAGATAATGTCTATCTCAAGAATTCTGAGATGTCAGGTTAAACACCGTGCTTATTTTAGGAATATCGAGATGTCAGGTTAAAGATCGTGCTAATTTTAAGAATTTTGAAATGTCAGGTGAAACACAATGTTTATTTTAGTGTTTTCGAGATTTCAGGTTAAAGATCTTGTCTATTTTATGAGTTTTGAAATGTAGGGCGAAGTACAGTGCTTATCTCAGGAATTTGGAAATGTCAGGTTAAAGATCGTGCCTATTTTAAGAATTTTGAAATGTCAGGTCATACAGAGTGCTTATTTCATGAATTTCGAGTTGTAAGGTCAACGCCTTTGCATTTATTAAAGACAGTAAGTTAAGACTGCGAAATCAGAATGGGAGGCAAACTTTAGGCTATAGTATAGAGGTGCGTAAGGGGAGTGTCCATAGAGAAGAAAAAGAAAAGAAAATAGTGAATGTTTTATCACGTGAGGGGAAGAGAAGGAAAAGGGGGAAGGCGAGACGAGAGACTTTCCACGAAAGGAAAGATTACCAGAAGTAGTAAAGATGAAGAATGGAATAAAGAGTTGAGGGGAATTAAGGGGAGATAATGGCCGAATATGGAGCTCGGGAAATGAAAGCAATAAATCTTCATAATATGCGGTACGGGCGATCCTCTTTTTCTCAGTTGCGCTCAGGGTCTCTCTCTCTCTCTCTCTCTCTCTCTCTCTCTCTCTCTCTCTCTCTCTCTCTCTCTCTCTCTCATCCTTTGCACTTACATAGGCGCTAGATTTTTAATCCAGGTAAGACGTTGCTGCTTTTAATTTGTATATATGAGGTCTTAAGAAGATATGTAATTGCAAAACTTTGTGTAAGTAAAGATATTGTTATCTTTTAGTATTACAGAAGTTTGTAAATTAATAATACGGTTCTTTTGTTTAATTTAGTTTTGCGTGTAGTTTGTTAAAGTTTTATCTAGAATTTGATTTCATAGCGCAATCATACTTTCGCACTCGTGTGCGGCTCAAAAACAGTTCCTCGTTGGGCGAGTGGGTTCCGTTCTCAGCTAGCACTCTGCTGGCCGCGAGTTCGAATCTCCGACCTACCAATGAAGAATAAGAGGAATTTATTTCTGGTGATAGAAATTCATTTCTTGGTATAATGTGGTTCGGATTCCACAATAAGCTGTAGGTCCCGTTGCTAGGTAACCAACTGGTTCTTAGCCACGTAAAATAAATCTAATCCTTCGGGCCAGCCCTAGGAGAGCTGTTAATCAGCTCAGTGGTCTGGTTAAACTAAGGTATTCTTATTATTATTATTTACAACCGGTTAATCCGCGTTCGATCCACGAATGGGCGTGGGGAGAATCGGTTTAGGCTCATAACCGTGAAAATACAGTATGTCTCTGGTAACTCAAGTAGGACTTTAGGTACTTAGTAATTAGTCAAATCTTCCAAGCTGGTATTTAAACGGAGAGAGAGAGAGAGAGAGAGAGAGAGAGACGTGAATGGTCAGTGCTCCAATTGACACTTAAAAATGGAGAGGTCTCTTCGAGGTACTAAAATGGAAAGGCCTCATCGAGGTACTGAAACGGAAAGGCCTCTGCGAGGCAATCCCGAAACCGGCCCATTCCCCAAATGGTGAAACCACTCATAAGGTATTCTCTCTCTCTCTCTCTCTCTCTCTCTCTCTCTCTCTCTCTCTCTCTCTCTGTAATGAAATTCTAGACTAGCAGCAGGAATGACATATCTTTCATATTCACTTAGTTACCTGCTTACCCAAGCAGATCCCAGTTCTGTTGGCTCTGTGAAATTTAATTACCTTTTCTTCTTCTCTCCCTCTCCCCACCACCCACCCCCCTTTTTTTTTTAACTTTATCAGAAACTTTCTTATTCGTGTCGAGTTGAAAGTCCAGGTTGCAAGACAACGCATTTATGCTTTTTTTCCTTAATATTATTAGTAATACCACTGCAATTTTTGAAGATGAATATTTCCTGATCAAAGCGAACTAAACTGACTTCAAGTTGTATTACGAAAACAACGACAACAGCAGCAACTACTACAACATTAAAGGAATCCTTTCAGTAGTTGGTGCATGGTTGCATTGATAGAGGTGGTGCTTGGGGTCTTTTGTTCCACCGTATTCTAAATTTTCCTTTATACCGGTATAATGATCACACCGTGTAAGACGGCATATGGACATTGTGTGCGTTTTCCTTTGATTAGAAACTTTCCTTTAAAAACCAGTGAGCGAAAAGAATGCCATTCAGTAGTGTTTGTGTACTATATAAATAACAACACAACATTGCCTGCACTGATAAACACGCTTTTAAAGACTGAAGGGTAAGGTTAGGCATACGTTAAAGATGCAGTGTGGAAATGTGAAATAAATTACACATTACATTAAAATGCCATAAATAAAAACACGAAGGAAATGAATATAATGTACATAAAAATGTGACCTTTACGCTAGCGCTAATAAATCAACGAAATGGCAAGCGAGTTGCAGACTGACAATCAAGAGCACTCAAAAGCATGTTTTATAAACATTAGAAACCTGGCAACGCCAGTGTAACAATCGCCTCCGCGCATTTTCAAGCATATGCTGCCTTCCGCGCGCGCGCGTGTATGTATGTATATGTGTATATATATATATATATATATATATATATATATATATATATATATATATTATTTTATTTTTTTTAATGTTTTTCACCTCGCACCGGATATTTGTTAAGAGTTGTGTACGAAAGTTTACGTACTCAAAGGAAGGCAGTCAGTGAGCAAAACAGTTGCGTAATGGCTTCCGAGCGTTGGACCATCCAACATTCACATTTCATGATTTGCACAGCCCGGGTATTTTCTGCTTTAGGATGATTTTAGCAAGAAATGATTGAGATTGAGATCTGGGGGACTAGTTTCTGTTACAGGATGGACAAAAATGCACATAAAAATATCTGCATCTTGCAGTAAGCTTACTTTTATTACATCTGCATATGCCGTAAGCTTATTTTCGTTAGCTTGTAGCATCTTCACATACAGGAAGCTATTTCCATTAATATCTGCACACACAGTTAACACATTTTCCTTAACATCTGCACGTACAGTATGTCTATTTTCCTTAACATCTGTACATACTGTATGCTTATTTTCTTTGACATCTGCACGTACAGTAAACTTATTTTCATTAACATCTACACATGTAGTAAACTTATTTTCATTAACATCTACACATACACATACAAAAAACTTATTTTCATTGACATGTGCACAAGCACAAAAAACTTATTTTCATTGACTTCTGCACATACACATACAGCAAACTTGCTTTATTGTCATCTGCACATAAACATACAGTAAACTTATTTTCATTGACATCTACACATACACATACAAAAAACTTATTTTCATTGACATGTGCACATACACAAAAAACTTATTTTCATTGACTTCTACACATACAGTAAACTTTTCATTGACATCTGCACATACAAATACAGTAAACTTATTTTCATTGACATCTGCACATACCATAAATTTATTTTTATTGACATCTATACATACACATACAAAAAACTTATTTTCATTGACACGTACACATACGAAAAACTTACTTTCATTGATATCTACACATACAAAAAACTTATTTTCATTGACACGTTCACATACGAAAAACTTACTTTCATTGATATCTACACATACAAAAAACTTTTTTTCATTGGCACCTGCACATACACATACTGCAAACTTATTTCCATTGACATCTGCACGTACAAAAAACTTATTTTCATTGACATCTGCGCATACGCATACAGTAAATTTATTTCCATTGACATCTGCACGTACAGTAAACTTACTTCCTGTGTGTTAATACCAGTGAATGATTTGTGCTATTTTGTTGATGAGCTGTCCATGCATTCGGCGAAAGGATTCATCGTAGCTTTTTAAGTAGCAAAAGTTCGTCATACTCTTATATCTAGCCTGAACAGCCTGAAAACAAGCACAGTTAATGCAAGGTCTCAATAAGAAAAGAATTTTGCAGTCACTTACCGTTATTAGCAAGGCCACATTTCTAACTTCCGGTGTTGTTGTTATGATCAGTGTAGATAGTCGAATGGATATGTTCCTGTTTCCTGTGTATCAAATTCAAAAGGCATAGGTTCAAATCCTGGCTGGGTTGAATGTCAACATCACCTCTCCATTTATTATGTCCAGTAAAGGTTTATAAAATTAGTTCCCGTAGGGAGTTAGTCCTGTCAGTGCACCTCATGCAGTGCACTGTAGGCACTACTAAAGGTTCTTTGCAACGTCTCTACGGCCCCTAGCTGCAGCTCCTTTCATTCCTCTTACTGTACCTCGATTCACAATCTTTCTTCCATCTTGTTTTCCACCCTCTGCTAACAGCTGATTCAAAGTGCAAGTGCGAGGTTTTCCTCCTGTTATGCATTTCAAACCGTTTTGCTGTCAGTTTCCGTTTTAGCACTGAATAACCTCGTAGGTCCCAGTGTTTGGCCTTAGGCTTAAATTCCATATTCTTTTCTATTCCACAACATTAGTAAATATCAACAATAGTTTCCTTAATTTCTTAGGTCACTTGCGAAAGTTCCTGAGCCAGTCCCATTGCCTAAATGGCTCTCACTCTCTCTCTGAGCCTTTGAGCCTTTGGTCCAGAATCGAGGACAGTAAATCAGTCTCAAATCTTCAGAGCTTTACAAATTGTGTGGGTTCTTTACGAAAGTCGAACGGCCAGTAATAAAATAAAGGGTTGGTCGATCGACCGCAAGAATATTAGTTGTATTTCTTCAGTAATACTTTCAAGCGTGGTAGTTTTCTCAGGTGCATAAATATGAAATTGTACTACGCTCTCTCTCTCTCTCTCTCTCTCTCTCTCTCTCTCTCTCTCTCTCTCTCTCTCTCTCTCTCTCTCTCTAAAACTGAAAATTCTAAGATCAGTCCCATTTGAATTCAGGTCGCACCTGACGTAGTGGAAATCGAACAAAATCACAAATTCTCTCCCATGTGAGAATCAAGACGGGGAAGATAAGTGGATAGACAATATTAGAAATTAGCCAAAATATTTGTTTTCAAACGCTGGGAGATATCAAAAAGTAAAAAGCTATATGAGTCCCTCACAGTTAATGGCTTCTTCATTATATCACATAAGGCAAAATATGAGTGTCTATCAATGCTATACTCAACTCGATACGGTGTTTGCAGTGTCCCTTCGACCCCCAACTGCACCCACTTTTTAGCCTTTAATTTACCTCCACTCCTGTTTCCTCCCTTCATTTATGCTGTCCAACCTCTCTAACGGCTAATTTTTAGAGCTACTGTTGGTTTTCTCCCATTTCCACCTTTAGATCCTTGCACGCCATCTCATTTATTTTTTTGGATCTGTTTTGTCTTGCTATCAAACCACTGCCACTCCCTCTTTTCATTTTCTGAAGCGCTGAATTGTCGAAAGTGGCCCAATGCTTGGTTGGCTTGACAGCCTAAATTCCATAAACCAGCAACGAATAATTTCATAAACCAAAAAACCAGCAATTTCATAAACTAGGAAATAAAAATTTCAATAAACCAACGAACCAAAAATTCCATAAGCCAACAAACAAAAAGTTCCATAAACCAACAAACCAATAATTCCATAAACCAGCAACCAAAAATTCCATAAACCAACAAACCAATAATTCCCTAAAACAGCAAACTAAAAATTCCAAAAACCAACAAACCAAAAATTCCATAACCAGCAAATAAAAAATTCCATGAAACAATAAACCAAAATTTCCATAACCAACAAACCAAAAATTCCTTAAACCAGCCAACCAAAAATTCCATAAACCAGCAAACCAAAAATTCCTTAAACCACCAAACCCAAAATTCCATAAACCAACAAACCAAAAATTCCTAAACCAGCAAACCATTAATTCCATAAACCAGACAAAAAATCCATAAACCAACAAACCAAAAATTCCATAAACCAGTATACAAAAAATTCCATAAACCAACAAACCAAAAATTCCATCAAACAGCAAACCAAAAATTCCATAAACCAGCAAACCATAAATTCAGTTAACCAGCAAACCAAAAATTCCATAGACAACAAACCATAAATTCCATAAACCAGCAAACCAAAGATTCCATAAACCAGCAAACCAAAAATTCCATAAACCAACAAACCATAATTTCCATAAAACAGCAAACCACAAATTCCATAAACCAGCAAACCAGCTAATCTCCCTATTCATACCCGGATGCGAGATGTAAGCTTTAACGCAACAACCGAAATTTATGTCTTGAAACCTGAAAAAATCTTGAGTGAAGTTTTTGAAATGTCTCGCAAATGGAAAGACCTTTGCTCTTTTACTTCGCTCTGCTTGACTTTCTCTTTATGCCAGGTAAAAGCTTCCTCTTTGCTTAAGCAACCAATATCCATGTACGTTAAGAATTGGGTATCCCCCTTTGTCGGAGCTCTTGACAGTAGAAACTACATTATCTCTGAATCATTCGTACAAGTCTCCAGGAAAATGTGAACGTCAGCAAAGTTCAGGCTATGGAGTTTTTGGGGATATGTCTCTCTCTCTCTCTCTCTCTCTCTCTCTCTCTCTCTCTCTCTCTCTCTCTCTCTCTCTCTCTCTCTAAAAAAAAAAAGTGGACTATAAAACATTACTGGCACAGTAAATAAAGATATTTCTGTCCCTGTTTAAAGCGTAAACAACCATAACATAAAAAAGCACCACAGTAAATAGCGAAAATGGTTTAGACGTCGCGAGGCACACAGTACAAAAAATTAATAGAAAGTGTAAGACTTTTTTTTTTTTTTTTTTATTAATCCCAGGCAAAATGTCGCATTGGTCCCGTTGGAACGTCTTACATGTTACGTGGATGGGTTTCTTTTAAAGCTCCATTCTTCCTGGATATCGGGGAAAAGGATAAAACGAGAGGAGAAGGACTTGGAAAGGGTTTTAGATACCGATTTCTTTTGAGGACTCCGGTCTCTGTTGTACCTGACCATTCCTTATCTTTTATATATATATATATATATATATATATATATATATATATATATATATATATATATATATATATATATATATATGTATATGTATGTATACATATATACACATATATATGAATATATATATATATATATATATATATATATATATATATATATATATATATATATATATATATATGCATGTGTGTGTATACAGATGTACCATGTGTGATTTACTTAATCATTGTATGCTGGTGTAAAGTTAATGGTTGAGTAAGAGAAATGAAGTATTTATATATGATTGCTATATGCAAACCATGTGCCTTGATTGAGCAGCTGGATGGTACATAACGTATGTGGGGTTTGGCTGTCTTAGAATGATATAATTTTAACGGTATGGGGATTCTTCTTGTATTACATCAAACACATTGCTTCCAAGTTAAAAAAAAAAATAAAACCTTCGCAAATAAGATGTATCTTGGGAAGAGAGGTTTTGATTTAAGTATAGACGTTGGATAGCTCTCATATTTAGTTATAGGACACCTGTAGAAAAGGTTTTTGACACAGTTGACCACAACCTACTGCTTGAAGACCTGAGAGCAGTAGGTATCGAAGATGATGCACACAAATGGTACAAAAGTTACTTAGAAAACAGGAAGGTTACAGCGGTCAAATCAAATGTGAAATCAGAAAAGAAAGGCCTAACAAAAGGAGTGCCCCAAGGCAGCGTTCTGGGTCCACTGCTGTTTTGCATTTACACAACTGAACTACCTAGAACTCTAAGTAAGCACAAGGTTAAGTATAAACTGTATGCTGATGATACTCAGTTCTATTTTCCTGTCGAAACGGTACAAGACGCCGGTAGTAAAATTGATACAATAATGACATATATAAAAAAATGGATGTCGGGGAAGAAATTGAAACTTGATGAAGACAAAACTGAGTGTATGCTATTTGGATCTGACAGTGCACTACGAAAATATGAACACTTCAAGAGAATAACTATTGGTTCGTCAACAATAAATATTGTAGCAGCAGTGAGGAACTTAGAGTATTTATTGATAATAAATTGTCGATGAAGAACCATATATTACATATTACAAAAACCTGCAGCTATCATATTAGAAACATTGCATTTATTAGGAAATACCTAAACGAAGATACTCTGAAAACAGCAATTTGCAACTAAATACTTTCGAGGCTTGAATACTGCGACGTTATATACGGTCTCCCAAACTACCTACTAAGAAAAATGCAAGGAGTACAAAATAGAGCCTCCAGGTTAATAAAAGTACTACGTTCCCGTGATAGAATAACCCCATCAATAATTGAGCTACGTTGGCTCCCAATAAAAGCTAGAATAGAATACAAAATACTACTTACAGTCTTTAAAGCACTAAGATATGATGAACCAACATATCTGAGAAACTGCTTAAGCTTCTTTAGACCCGAAATGAATATTGTATTCAGACATGCAAGTGAAGCATATAGGCTATTTGAACCTAGAACAAATTGTAAGTCAGGCGAGAGAGCATTTGTACACTGCACACCAAGACTATACAACAAAATGCCGCCTGAAGTGAAGAGCACACAAGAAGAAAGCAAATTTAAAAAAGAACTAAAGACTCTCCTATTCTGTAGGAGCTACGATACTAACGAGAAAACACTAAAAGACAATTATAAAATATATAAAAAGCACCTTATTTTGAAAACGTACAAGGGCCCGCCAGAGAGGGAATTATCTCTGTGGAGGGCTGTACTTAAAACCGAACAAAGCGAAGGAAAAAGTTTTTTTTTTTTTAACTGGTTTGTATATAGTACTTGTCTATCTTTGTTATTGTCTTTTGTCGTTTGCTGTACTTACCTTCTCCTTTCTCTGTTTTCGTCTTTTTCCAAGTTCGTGGGTCGTTTTTTTTTCTCAATCCACAGAAACTTATGCTTATTATTACTTATAATAATGGTGGAGGAGGAAGGTGGATAGACGTATAGTTTTAGTGCGGAGGGCGTTGATCGGTTTGGGTGTTAAATGACCGGGGAACGTTTATGGCGAAGGGAAATCTTGCGGTAGACTCTTGTTAGGCTCGGTAGTCTGGATGGTTATTGTTGTTGTTTACTGGAGGCTCGAAGCATGATTTTAGAGTCTTCATGGTTGTTATGCGTTTGGAAAGGAAAGATGTCTGAAGGATTGAAGACAAAACTGAGGAGCATATACAGTAAATAGACGGTAGAGTAGCTTTATTTTGAAGATATCATTTTCACTCGGGTTGATTGAAATCAATTGAATAATATTTATAAATGCTGTGTACTTATTTTTTTTTCGTTGCAACTGTGGCTTTGAATTTTTATCAGAAGTATATAAATAATATATAGTGTTTCGTTTCTCGTATTCCTTGTTTTGTTCCACCATCTCAATTACTTATATAGTCGTGATATGCAAGTTTAATATTTTTATTATTGTCATACAGCTTTTCACAACATTGAGTGGCTCCAGAAAAAAATCAATACAATGGTCACTGCCACACTTGATCAAATCACTGAATCATACCACATTATGAGCTGCTTCATTATTATTATTATTATTATTATTATTATTATTATTATTATTATTATTATTATTATTCAGGAGATGAAACCTATTCGGATGGAACAAGCCCCACGGGCCATTGACTTGAAATTCAAGTTTCCAAAGGATATGGTGTTCATTAGGAAGAAGTACAGTAAGAGGAGGTAAGGGAAGTGCATAAAGAAGAGGTCCTATTCATTAAAAAAAAAAAAAATAAATTAACAAATTAACAAAGATAAAAATGTATTAAAATGCAAGGAGAGCTTGAACTTATGAAGTTCCAATTGCACGACATCCTCAGGGAGGCTGTTCCACAGTCCAACAGTGTGAGGAATAAAGGACTTCTGGAACTGAGAAGTTCGACAGCAAGGCGCATTTACTGCATATTGGTGTTGCTGTTCAGTGAATCTGGTTGCTCTCGGCAGATAAAGGGGATCAGGGATCAATTGTGAATGCGAAAGATCTCTGTTGAAATACAACTTAGGAAAAGTGCCAAACAAGAGACCATCTGTCGATGGTCCAAGTCATAACTGCTGCTATTATGAAACAGAAACCTACCACAAACTTTGTACCTCTTTTCTAAGTCTTCAGCTTTGGGCTTATGCTATGTATACTATGCAAATGATGTATGTCATGCCGTCAGTATTTTAATTTTGCTCACATTCAGCATCCACACTTCACTTTCATAAAGGAGAGTTAGCTCAACAATTCTTTCACACATTCCTCCGTTGACTCCGAGTCTCTTTCTAATATTTTGCAAACGCCTTGTTACTTTCGCAGCGTCACATAATCCTTGATAAATCTCTGTTATCACCTTACGATCATCTGTTATATTTGCTCAAAATAACCATGCAAATCAACCACTTCCACTCTTTCACTGTCCATATTGATGTTCATTGCTTCATCTTACCGGATATTCCATTTATCCTCAACATTAATTAATCTTGATAGCATTTGATAACATTTACTTTTCCGAACACGTTCAAATTTTTACTAGTTTCTGTAGTTCGATAATTTGAAACAAATGTTGGACCCCACTTGTAGATAGATTGTACTCTACTGTTGAATATTTGTTTCATGTTTTGTAACTATATTTATGTTTTGGGTTTAACTTACAGCAATTTATAGTATGACCGTATGAATAGCGGAAAACATATTAACCTTTTATTGTTGATCTGTTCATCATTCCCTGCGTCCTATTTTCGTACCCACTCTCATATATCCACGCTCGCATTGTGACTTTCTATCTGCTAAATAAGATGACAATATGGAATCTGCTTTAATCTGTGGTTCCCCTTTGAACTTGGAATAATAATCCTGCACGGAATAATGAAGTCTTTTAGACACCACATTTGCATAATTCAATTAAACTGACGTTAAGCCTGTGTTTTCAGAGAATTCAGGTACAAATTCCACAACATTATTTAACAGGGGTCTTTCCTCCTTTATTTACATATTCATATTAGCGTGGTATTGTTGTTAGAGTAAACCAACCTGATGCTCGCATAGGCTCTTGCTCGTCAGAACAGTCCTTAATCATAGTAACATATCAATAGTTACACGCTTATGTAATATGTAATTATTACACATAATTTTCCAGATTTCGTTTTTGAAAAATGAAAAACCTTGATGAATAATTGCTAATTCGGTGCCCCATTTTGGAATTCCATAGTAGACACAAGGAAGAGTATTTGCAGTCCCCCTTTTTTCCCATACATTTTTTCTTTGCCTTGCCTTTCCGCTTTAGTGGTTGTTTTAAGAGCTACTAGTTCCTCGTTGGGGAAGTCGGTAGAGTTGGCTAGCGCTCGCTAGGCCCGAGTTCGAGTCTCCGACCGGCTAATGCAGAATTAGAGGAATTTATTTCTGGTGATAGAAATTCATTTTTCGCTATAATGTGGTTCGGATTCCACAATAAGCTGTAGGTCCCGTTGCTAGGTAACCAGTTGGTTCTTAGCCACGTAAAATAAGTCTAATCCTTCGGGCCAGCCCCAGGAGAACAGCTCAATGGTCTGGTAGAACTAAGGTATACTTAATTTAAGAGCTACTGTGTATCATCTTATCTATGGTGAACCTCAGCAAGTATTGAAGGAGAAAAGCAGGTTTCCTGAAGATTGTGTGTTATATCGATTGTAAATTGATGGCTTCTTTTTGCCTTCATAACCTTACTCCTGCTAATCCCCAGTCCTTTGAGCTAGTGTCTGCTGTATTTGGTGTCTCTATAAAAGGTTTACAGGGACTACTTGTCGATTAAGGAAGATGGAATGAAAATTGAATTACATCGTGAGTAAACGTCTGTACTTGGTAGGAGGGGTGCAAATAGAAATAACTGAACGAATGGAAAACTGCACTCCCCCAAGCCAACTGATTCCTGGATTGTTAGATAGAGAGGGAGGTAGACCTTTATTGCAGGAAAATAACAAATGAGATGCCTGCTGTCTGCTGATGCCATATAAATAACTTACGCATGATGAAATCTTATCGTGTATCGTGGTTCCCAAAAAATTTTTTTTCTGAGGATTATGGTTTGAAAATTTCTGCTTGATTGATTTAAATTATTTTTGGGGGGACATTCATCGACTGGAAACCACAGAAATTATATATTGCGAATTTTCAGGCTTTTGGCTTTTTTTTTTTTTCATGGGTCCTAGCAAAATAAGTAAGGACCAAATCCACAGAAGATCCGATTTGGTTGGTGGTTGTGCGAATTTCGACCAAGGAATCTTCAACGCAAAACTTAATTCTAGATTTTTCTCAGACCAAGGGACAAGTAATAATTGATCTTGTTGGATGCAATCTAGGTGTAGATATATAACTAGAGAGATTTTTATGTATATAGTATGATTGCTGTTGTTTATTATTTATTCTGCATTGATTTTCCGATTTTCATGGCTGTTTAGAGATCGAGATCTAGTTAATTATGTTTTCATGGGAATTATGCGAACACGGAAATTTCTTATTCGAGAAATCATGATGAAACATTCTTTCAGTTCTTTGTTATTAATGCAAGAAGGATGAAATATCCTATGAGGTCTGTAAGACAGGAACGACCCCAGTCGAAAGCTTTGCTCTAGCGTAAATAAAAGTTTATCATATGGAAAGTAAAGGAGAAATTTAATTGAATTTGCCCTGTGATGAGGGAGGATTGTTTGATCAGAATTTATCTTTGCCCTTCGTCGTAAAGGAGCATTTTATCTTCGAATTTTATGCTAGTATATAATGTAATTCATCTCCTAAACGTCGACTTTTTTTTAGTGATATTAAGTATGATTTTATATTTATATCAAAGGTTTCTTTATTGAAAAATTCCTTTCAAATACGAACAAAAGATTTGTATGATAGCTTTAGAAATTATAATTTTTTTTTTTAGACAAAAGCAACCGAATTTAATTTTTGAGATGCCCAGTTTTCAGGTGCATTTAACTCACATTCCCAGCAGAATAAATTAAAATTGTTCTTATTTCCACGGAACAATTAATCGATAAGATTTGTCGGTGGCATTTGTTCTGTGGTCTTCTCAAAATTATTTGAAGTTGCGACGAAGAAAATTTAATGACTTTTCTTCGGCGGTGTTTCCAACTCGCCACATTAATAACAAAAACTTTTTTAATGATTCGCATTCTTATTGGTGCTGCTGCTGCTGCGGTTGGAATTGGGAATTCAGAACAGTAGTTAACAAAGACCGACTCGAAGAATCCTGCAACTATCCTCTTTGTACTTTTTGTACTGTTAGTTTTGGCTAAATATAAACTATGTTAATAAAAGGTCTGTTGTTCGTTGTTGAGCTTTCGTTACTCATTTGGTTTCACTTTGAAGATTTTTTTTTATTAAAGATGCAAGTTACATCGATATGTATATGATTCTTTATTTTCTTAAGTTTGGATTTAGTTAATTATCGAGACTCGCAAGTAAGTGCTCACCTTGCGACATGTTCTTTATACTTCGGTAGGAGCCTTTTTCGTTCAATACTCTGGCATTTTTTATCATTATGTACATCATTTTAAACAGAGCTATTTAAAAGATGGCGATCTTTGAATCTGCACAAAACAGAATTGTTGTTTTTGTATTGATTGATCATAGACCAATCCTGTTTGGTGTTCCACAGGGTAGTGTCGAGAGACCTGTTTTGTTTTTAGTCTATACTAGTGACGTTGTTGGCTTCGAAACTAAGGTAGTACGTTTTTCATATAATTGAGACTATGTGTTACCTCGTTAGCTGTTCTTTTCCCTGATACGAAATAAAATATCCTATATTCATAACTGACATTTTTTTTACTCTGGTAAAAATTTAAAGCACTCGGAGAGCACATGCCACCATAATTACCAATTCCAGTAAGTGCATATTTTGATCCACCAAATCCTGTTAGTTTGCGGAATATGAGCCTAGTCTAACTGGTAAGGTGAAAAGTAATCATGAATTTTGTTGGCAAAGATAGGAATTAGCTTTGGTAATTACATCTCGGGTGCTAATACGTATTGTTTACGTTTCTAAAGGTTGGTGTAGTTGTAATTATATAAAATTCACTGGTCAGGCGGACAAATAAAAATATACAAACGGACATAAACGTATAACCCAACCATCTTCAAACTTCGTTTGCTAACGTAAACAGAAGCTTGATTGATTAACAAATATTCATTAACAGAGTTCATACCATTCGTTGACTCCAAAACCTACTTTGTATAGGCAACAGTTTCGTAATTATTTGAATGACTTAATCAAGGCTTAAAAGTATATGAACTGATGCAAGAAAGCAATCATTTATCGTAAGAAATTTTTTATTAAATCATAGCATTAATACCACATGCTTCATATCTGATTTTCTACCAGTGATAGAATATTGTTGTCCGTGCACATGTTTTTAGCTTCCAGAGCGTTTGTAGAATCAAGAAGGGGGATAAGAATTCAGTGTCAAATTTATGATTTTCTTGAAGGGTATAGCTCTTTTAAAATTAGAATTGTAACATACTTCGTGCGTTCATTCAGTAGAATTTGAAATTCAGTGATGCATAAGGGTAAGGAATATCGGTCTTTCGTGCCCACGAGAGACAACAATATGGGAGGGTAAAGAAACTTAACAGATAAGGACACCCTGGTTTACAAGCATGTCCCTTGAAGGTCCTGGTAATAGGCATCTGTAGGAGGGGCGTGTCTGGTTGTAAGGCCCTCCTTAGGTCGTGATTAGAACCAGATAACAGAACCTTTGTTTCAGGATCCTCTTAGGACGGGGGAGGTTGTAGGGTTTCCGGAATAACAATGCAAAATAACTCTCTCTCTCTCTCTCTCTCTCTCTCTCTCTCTCTCTCTCTCTCTCTCTCTCTCTCTCTCTCTCTCTCTCTCGTGAACATTCCTTCGAGCGGTTGTTGATCTGGCGCCGGATATCGATTATGTTGCCTGCCTTCAGGTGAGTTTGCTCTATTGGTTCGGTTCTTCCAGACCGCAAATGTCAAATTATTCCATGTTTGATATCGAACAAAGGGAGGGGAAAATGCCATGACCATCTGACAGACGGCCAACTTGTCTAGGTTTTGTAATGTAATATTAACTTCAGGATCATTTATTTTTTAATTTTATTTGAACAACGTTTTGGATGAATATGAACATACTGACAGCGTAGCATTGGTTAAGTTGAATTTAAATCACTCTCATTTACGGATTATCTACTTTCGTCTCGCAGAATGCATAGTGCATACTACGCTTGCAAGTGGTGACTAAGGAATAATGACATTCAATAAAGGTTAGAGCTGTCTCACATGTACGCTCTACGCATTCTTAGGCCCAGTCTCTCTCTCTCTCTCTCTCTCTCTCTCTCTCTCTCTCTCTCTCTCACACACACATATATATGTATATATATACATACATACATACATACGAAAAAGGTTAAGTATACCTTAGTTTAACCAGACCACTGAGCTGATTAACAGCTCCCCTTGGGCTGGCCCGAAGGATTAGATTTATTTTACGTGGCTAAGAACCAATTGGTTACCTAGCAACGGGGGACCTACAGCTTATTGGAGTATGTACTGTATAGTCGTTGAAAGGGGGTGGGCTTCAAAAAAAAAAAAGTAAAATATATGATGATCACTGCAAATTTCACATTTAAACTGCTGGATCCTGGATAAACCCTATACAGAAAACATATACTTGCCTACAAAAACAACTTGAGTGTTAATTCTCTAGTTCCTGCTTCAAAACTGTGGATACGCCACAAAACTACTATCCATTTCAGGGACCGCAAGTCATCGTTTTTCTCAAATATCTTTCAAACCAATTACTTGATCGAAATGGTACTTTGACACAGTATACAAGACACCTCCCGCTAATTTTTGTTAATATAGTGCATTGTCAAATGGTTTTTGTTAAGGCTTTTACTCTTGAAATACATGATGTTGCCAAGCATCGCCAAACTATGCATTCGAATGTCCTTTATCCCCATCCCGTCCCTCCCTCTGCCTTCCCCTCCTCATCCCTCCCTCAACCCACTTTTCTGACCTCCCCGTCTCCGCCCCCCCTTTCTTGTCTATGGGGGATAGCGGACGTTCGATTGTGTAGATAAGTCCTGCTGACTCATACGACTTTGCCTTTAAAAGTAAAAAATATACCTTAGTTTTACCAGACCACTGAGCTGATTAACAGCTCTCCTAGGGCTGGCCCGAAGGATAGACATATTTTACGTGGCTAAGAACCAATTGGTTACTTAGCAACGGGACTTACAACTTATTGTGGAATCCGAACCACATTATAGCGAGAAATGAATTTCTATCACCAGAAATAAATTCCTCTAACTCTTCATCTTTAAAAGTCAAGAGTAAACACCTTAACTAACACCATTTGAAAATGCACTATATTACCAAACATTAACGGGAGGTGTCTTGCACACTGTGTCAAAGTACCATTTCGATCAAATAATTAGTTTGAAAGATATTTGAGAAAAATGATGACTCGGGGTCCCTGAAATAGACAGCAGCTACTTTGATTCAGCTGTTTGGATTGGAGACTTCCTTTTCCATACCTATTCCACTCCGTCTATTCAGCCATGCATTTTTTTTCCTGTATTGAATATAGGGTATAGGGATGCAACTCCCATGCCCTGTCTGTTTGGTGACTTTTCACACAAAGCAGGGCGGTAAAAATGCATTTAAATCCTAACATTCTACAGGACTGGTAATGTGATTACCATTGGCGCCATGTAGAAGAGCTGTTCTTCCATTTGAGAAGAATTTACTCTGTTAAGGATTCTGCATATATATATATATATATATATATATATATATATATATATATATATATATATATATATATATATATATATATATATGTATATATATATATATATATATATATATATATATATATATATATATATGCAGTATATATATATATATATACATATATATATATGTGTTTGTGTGTGCGCGCGTGCATGCGTGCTCTATTTGTGACTGAAATAATACGGACATCATTGAAGAGGTCATCAGCTTCGTTAATACGAAAATCTGTCGTATGTGACAACAAATTGCGGAAAGTTTCATAATATTATATTACCTTCTTCCCTTTTTGAAGGGGTTGGGAGGGGGAGGGGTGGCGGCTTTGAATTTAAGAGACCCTGTGGTATCTTCCCAGGACCATTAATATAAGTGACACCGCCAACGCGTGTTCAATCAGGCGTTGTGTGAGGAAGATTGATTATGGTATGCTGGAATGTCTTTCCATAAATATTTCGTGATGGTCATCGTGTATTTTATTAATTTATCTTTTATACACATATACACTGTATATATATACACACATACAGTATATGTATATATATATATATATATATATATATATATATGTATGTATGTATGTATGTATGTATGTATGTAATGCTTTTTGATCTGTAGATACCTGTATATATAAACCGTCGGTACTATTATTGAATGAATTCTGAAATAACTATTGGATATATCTCAATATGCGTATTGTTATTATAGCTTTTGGAATACCTGGAATAGTTAATCACGCCAGATACCCGACATGCGAATGAATGTATTTAAGCCCATGTGTTTCAATCAGTCGGTGTATTTCTTTTTCATTGTCATTTGGAACAAGAGGATTGAATTCGGTTCTCTGGGAGACAGAAGCGCTTTTCCACTTTGATTTATCCACTCCAGCGCCAGAATGAGTTACATCCGCCTGTCTGGTTCCATTAGGGTAGCCGCTGTTAAAAGCAGTGCCTTGGATAGATAACACGTTGAGAGAGAGAGAGAGAGAGAGAGAGAGAGAGAGAGAGAGAGAGAGAGAGGAGAGAGAAATCCCTTTGTAAGTGTATAGAAAGGCGTCTCAGATTGCGTTCACCTTTGCCCTTATCTTAATTAAAAACCGCTAGAATATCATACCCTCTCCGTATTCCGTACGCAGCTATGGATTCGACGGTTTGTTGGGGGCGGACGCCGCCGCCGAAAAGCAGATGGGCCACTGGGATGCTGCGGGGGCGGGCCGGGAAATATTTGGGCTTGGGGCGCTAGTGTTTGAATCAATGAAATGAACATCAGCATGCGTCGAGGGGGGGGAAAGAATGTGGGTTGGAGGTGAGCGCCAGGGTGGATCCTACCGAAATTGTTTCCGTGTTTCCCTCCTCTCAAACGAATGTGGGTTTCCCTTGTTACAGGAAATTGGTTTCAGTGGTCTAAGGATTTCATTTTTGTACTTTCGTTTCTTATATTTTTGGTCTCCAGGGGATGTTTTTTCTTTTATTTTATGTGTTACAACATTGAAACAGTCGAGTCATAATAAGTTTTGTGTCGTACACTAAGTAGTTCCTTTAGAAACGATTTTGCTATCCTCGGGAAAATAATAGCAAAGTTGTTTGTCAGAATTTTAAAAATAACAGTGTTAATCCAAGACGACGGTGGATGCCTCAGTTGCTAGTGATGGCAGGAGAATTCCTGTAGAGGTCTTTGATGGGAACGGGGGTTTGGAGGGGGGGAGTGCAGTTGTTTATTGTATCCTTTGGCATATCTCTTATTTTACTTGCCTTCTCGTGCATACAATTATGTTACTTGTACTAACGGACGTAAGTAATACTGAGTGTCAGTGTAGTGTGGAACTGACCATCATTGTATGGGCATACCCTTTGAGGCCATGTCCAGGGGTTGCATGGCGTAGGGATAGGTACTTTGTATCACGGAAAACATACAGGGGTGGGCACACACACTCATACATATATACATACACGTACACGTACACATATATATGTGTTTATGTATGCGTGTATAGATGAAGGCACGAAGATTACATGTTACGTTTATTTACTCATTATTTCCGAACACAAGGCACTGTTGATCAGCTCAGTGGTCTGGTAAAACAAAGGTATACTTAACTAAAGCGCCTCTGCGTGATTTTATTCAGGCTCTTCAGTCCCAGTGATAGAAATTTTACAGTTTTTATTCGATGGGAAGATGAACAGAATGTAAAAAAAAAATAGACATCCTTATATGCCGTTTACAATTATGACGATGGCAGCTTTTAATGGTATTCTTAAACATGGAAAATCTTACTGTATTTTTGATGAATCGTCCACGCTATTTATACAACAGGACTTCCTTACTTTTTGCTGAATTATTTCCAAGTTAGAAACTTGTCGTTCGTGTCATTAGGTTTCATCGATGCAAAGTAAAGGAATCTGGCAAATTTCTGTTTAATCGTGAAATTTCACAAAATATGGCATTTGATCTTTGTCATGTTCTTCCAAATTAATTTTGCTTGTATCATGTTTTAATGTATTTGATATATAACGTTTGGCGACTTTGGAAAGATTAAAAATTATTAATAAAATTTATAGTTATTTAAGTGACGATTTTAAGTCATAAATTGGAGAAATGTTCTTGTGCAGATTTTGTGCTTCTTATGATGACATTGGCACCACTGTATCAGTAACGCTTGAAGACGTCTTTTACCCTATTTCAGACATTATAAAACACTTTTCTTTCATAACATCTGTGTCATTGTTTCCCTGACACTATTTAATTCCACATCGAGGTATTCAGGGCTTGTATTTCAAAGGTTTTAAGATAAATCAGAAAGAAAGTGACTATTCTTATCGTGAGTCTCCCTTCTGTAAATGGTATAACTCCGGGTAGATGTCTCTGTTGAGGAATACGCTTAAGGATACCGTTACCGTCAGCCTTTCTGAACAGCTTGTGTTGTTTACCGGTCATCTTGAGTCCTCATAACCGTTAATCCTTGAAATGACCGGTTGAAGGAAAAGGGGTCGGCAACCGTTAAGAAGAATGGAACGAGATTCAGTTAGTGGACAACTAATCAAGTCCACGAATGGGTCTTGCGTCATAGTTTTTCCTTTTTTACTTCCTTCGTAACAGTGTGTTTGTATATGTGTATATGAATATGAATATAAAATACTATTGTTAAAACAGAATTCCATCTAATAAAGGTTGCACAGGAAAACACCGAAGAGGGTAGATTTTGTAGATTTATATTTCGGAAACAACAGTCAGTCGAGGGTAACAGTTGTTTCCGGTATATAATGCTGTAAAATCTCCCCACTTTGTTGTTTTTCTGGGAAACTCTATTATATATATATATATATATATATATATATATATATATATATATATATATATATATATATATATATATATAGAATCTGCTGGTCACTTTTTACCAGATACATATGTAACTGTTATACCCACAATGCCCTCTTAACTTAACTTCTCGAATTCTTCGCTCTTTTTGGTCACGCTTGTCACTACAAAGCCTTTGGATCCAAGTGCAAGAAATTTGAAGAAAATATGATGTCCGGTAGCGGGAAACGAACCCGCGTCCCATAATCACAACGATGTCATGTTGCCGGGTATCATAATTGCTTCAGATTTCTTGCGCTTGGATCCAAAGGCTTTGTAGTAACAAGCGTATCCAAAAAGCTCGAAGAATTCGAGAAATTAAGAGGGCACTGTGGCTATTACAGGTACATACACACACACACACACACATATATATATATGTGTGTGTGTGTTTATGCTTGCATTTATGTATATATATACATACACACCCATATATATGTAAATTATATATATACACATATATATACATATACATATATTCTCCGGATACTTGACAATGAGGACCGTTAGTCCCGGTAAGCTTGTAACTTTTCGTGAATAAATACCTTCGCTAGATACCATCCAGTTTTAATGAGGTCCTGTTAGTAATTGTATTAATTGTATTAATGCACAGAACAGTTGTGTAAGTGATAAAGTTTATATATATATATATATATATATATATATATATATATATATATATATATATATATATATATATATATATATATATATATATATATATATATATATATATATGTGTGTGTGTGTGTGTGTGTTTGATAGAGAGAGAGAGAGAGAGAGAGAGAGAGAGAGAGAGAGAGAGACTCTGCGTGTCTGTGGAAGAATGATTAGGGTTATTAACGTACTTCCGCTGCTGCCATTATCTGAGGGCCGTTATAAAGTAATGAATTACCCAGTAGGAAGAGTTGTAGGAATATGGGGGGTCCCCTCCGCCCACTTCACGTGAGCTATTTAAAGAGAGTCACTAGGTAACGTGGAAGAAAGAACATGGAGCTTGAAATAGCATAGTACGTCGTGCTTATTACTTGGGAAGGTGACGAGAACACGGTTGGAGTAAGTAGAGTAATTAGCTTTAATTTCTCGAGTTGGGAATGTTCGAAATGAGTTTGGTGACGATCAAGAGAAATATCGTCTAGATGAGTGTTGGTGAATTAACTTGTTTTTTTCTTTTTCATTTTTGCTGACGGTGAATGGTTTTGTTTCTTCAGGTGATAAGAGCGATATAAAGTTTCTTTCACCTGAGGATATTTCCTATGACAGTAAACTGAGATGTTTTTTGTTTGTTTAACACTAGGTATTCCTTTTGATTCTCTAAGTCACTGAAATACTAGTTTGTAATGTTTATACGCACTTTATTTGTAATACCAGATACTTTCCCTTTGAGAAATGGCAGGTCTCGATTATAATGATATTGACAGCGGTGGCGTTTTCCATCTGCCAACAACCCAAGTGGTGGAATGTTCTTTGTTACTACTTCAAGTGTGTGTGTGTGTGTGTGTTGGGGATGTAGGGGTGGACTTGGCCGTAGGGGTCTGGGTAAGGTACAGGGTAGACCGGAGTTTGGACACCTTCCTCTTTACCTGCAAGGAGAGAAAGGTTACAAAGTGAGCTCTGTATATATACGGGGGGGATCTCTTTGGACGGAAAGTGTTTATGTTGTTTGCGCTTCAAAAAGCAAGAGGAAAAAACGGCGTTGTTTGCGTTGATGGGTCTGTGTAAACGGAAACGAAGGTACACGGGTTTGAAGTATCATATTCTAGTCCTTACTTTTATATTGGGGGGGAGTGGGAGGGGAAGGGAAGGTGCGAGGTTTTGTATGGAAGTGTTTACCCGAAAGAAGATTTATTTGACTTGTTGTACCTTGAGTTTTCTTTGTCGCTAGGTTTCTTTTTTTTTTTTCCAGTGAAAGTGGGGTATTAAATTGAAAGGGTTGAATATATCTATTTTTTTTTGTGAAAAGTGTAGGTTATGGATGTAGGGTATCCTGTAAATTAGATATATTTTTAATATTAACGTTATTTCTTTAATGTGTCATTCAGCAGGATGATAAAGACAAATTTATTTAAATAAATTCATGGTTCATTCTTGTTAGTTGACTCAAGAAACATCTGCAAGTATGAAATAATCAATCTCTCTCTCTCTCTCTCTCTCTCTCTCTCTCTCTCTCTCTCTCTCTCTCTCTCTCTTAGTCTCCGTCGTAAGACGCCATAATAAAGTATGCTGTGACTTTGTTTTCCTTTTCTCCAGGTGCCTGTGAGATTCCAGCTTCCTTCTTTGTTAGGCGTGTTAATATCAGTATTCATAACAAGAAAAAATAACTCTTAACGGTATTGATCGAGTTTAAGACTGTTGGCCTTTTTTTACGTTCACCTTTTCAATAAATTAGACACAGCCAACGGAAAGACCTTTTAAATTTTTTATGCAATTCTTTTCTTTTGGCTTGGTGTAGGCAATGGTATTTTCGATGTCCAACTCCGTGGCCTCTAAGATACAATGTTGGCGTTGTTCAAGCGGTACAGAGCGTTGAGGCTTAAATGACAGCTGTTGCTCGAACAAAGAAATAGGCCAATTCCCAGATGTCCCCATAAAAAATATGTGGCCGTTTTTGATTGGGTATGGTCTTGAGACAGAGAGCCACATCAGGCGCCTTATCCCTTTCAATACCCTACCCCTTTCAGAAGATACACTCCATGGTCTTATCTCCATGCAAGAAGTTGAATTTCTTATTAATATTTCACTAAATTGAACACACTAACTGGCCGTCTTAAAGGAAGGGTCCGTGCGGGCACACATCCATGTATCTAAGCCAACTAGCCAACAACAAAACTTCTCATACATTATAGTACTGTCTTGTATCATTGATGAAGCATTGGTGATTATACTTTGTATGCGATCATGGTTTCTTATATGTCAGCAGCCGAATATTATCTGATAAATGGCACCCCTGGCTCATGAGTAAAAGAGAGCGCGTTTAGAATTCTGCGGGAAAGGTGTTCCACAATTCATTTGTAAACCATACCTTTTGCGCAGTCTGCATTGTAACGGGATAATATTTTGATTGGTTCTTGTATTCTACAAAAGTTGATGAAATATGTCGTTGCCGCAATCATTGTGATTTGTCCACTGCGTTATCTTGTGACCAAACATTTCTTGTCTTTTTTTTTTTTTTAGCATAGGATTTCAAAATCAAGATTGTAAAACTAAAAGTAAGTAGCTACCATATGGCAGTAAAAGTTCAGACGATTACCATCTTGTTGTTACGGTAGATAACCAATCATAATGTCTTTGGAAAACACACACAACCAGTGGTGAAAATATCTTCCTTCTCGGTTCGATGACCAGCGTCGAGTCTGATGATCACTTCTCGGAACCAAACTTAGTTGCTAGACCGTATAGGGGTTTGTAGTTTTGTATTACGTAGAATATGTACCTCACTCTTACAGAGTAGCACCTTGTAAAAGTGCTCTGGGATAATAGATTTCCTTAGTATAATGCTTTCAGCTTTTCCTAACACATTATTTTATTCTGAGCATGAAAATGAAAAATGGAGCAGGACTGAAGGGAAGGAAAAAGGCAAAAATGAAACTTGTCGGTGGTCTTTACACCGTTTTTCGAAAAATACTCAAACATTCAACATCGTCTTTTATATGTTCAGGAACCCACGTTTTTTGCTATTTAAAGTAGGTTTGTCAACATAGCCCGGGGGTCCAGAATATCATCTTCACTGAGTCTGATGGAGTTGCTCATGTATCGCTTCCATGTTTGTTTGTTTGTTTTCTTGTATATGATTCCTCGCATTAATTACAAAATGGGTAAACTGAAGCAAGGGTAAATATTAAGGAAAGTAAGTAATGAATTTCGGTACTTGAAAAAGTCATCATTTTTTAAATCCAACTGATACAGTATGGAAGTGTGAGACAGTAAATATTAAAGTTAAAATTTAGTAGATCTAAAATTATTAGAATGTAAAAACATATTACTAAAGAAAAGATAAAACCAAACCACAAACTATCACATTACACTGAGATGCCAGACAACGAAAATAGTAGATTTTACATCACTTATTACAGCGTTGTAAAATCACACGTTTGTGTAGAGGGAGAATTGCAGCTTTATTCTGTTACGTTGGTGCTTGGTAAATATTTTGAAGGATTACTCTAAAAGGATTTTCATTCCAAATAGGCTGGATGCATACCTTTGTCAGATCGGCTCGAAATTGAAGTATTTTTTTTATTGCGTAGTTGTTTGTTTACTTTTGTTTCCATTTCGAAGTTGTGTTTGCTTTTTGTTTACGTTCCTTCAGCTGTTGGAGGATAGTAAATTTACAGGTCACTTACTTTCTCACCTGATGTTTTGTATCTATAGGTGTCTTCTAAATATGAATGTGTCCACATATTTACGCATAGATGTATACAGAACACACACACAGACGCACGCACACAATTATGTATATATATATATATATATATATATGTATTTGTAAATTATATATATGTGTGTATATACATGTATATATGTATGTATATATACTGTATATATATATATATATATATATATATATATATATATACTGTATATGTGTATATATATATATATATATATATATATATATATATATATATATATATATATATATATATATATATATATATATATATGGTGTGTGTGATTGAGGAGGATTCCTTTATTGTTAATCTGAATTTATTAATCTTTTAATTCTAAGTTTTTGTGAGGCTTGCGAAAAATGTGACAACTTTTAAATAGCCTCTTTTTATTAGTATTTTAAACTGGTACGCCTAGGCCACGGTAAACGTTAATCCCGGAATCATTGTAAATGTAAAACTTAAGGGTCCAGATATTCTTGCGATGGGAAAATCCTGCGCTAATTATTATCCAGGTATTCCGAGAATTCTCATGACGAATAAATACAGAAGAGGAGTCATTTTAAACTTCTTGGAAGCCCAGTTTTAGAATTTATTTCAATAGCTTATTTTGAATTCCTCGTGTGAATGACATGTAATGGGTAATGAATAAAATGTTCCCTAATCTCTAAATTGACAGAGATATCTTGAAACCTCTCCGAAAGATCGGAGCACTTCGCGAGTAGCTGATTTTAACGTCATTTTTATTTATTCTTCCTCTTCATCTCAGCCGAATCCCTAATCGGGGTCGCTGTTTTTTTTATGAACTTCCTCCAGCTGCTTGTACCTTGATCATTTCACAGTTGGTTTTGGTAGATGTTTTACGACGGATGCCCTTCCTGACTCCAATCCTCCTTATCTGTTCGGGTTTGGGAACGTCACTGGGTTCGACTGTCTTGGCACCAACCCCCACCCCTCCGTGGTTTGGTTATGAGCCTGAGTGTTATAAGTAGTGTAATACCCTTGAGAGTCCCAAGTGAACCCGAAGCTGTGAATTAATATATATTAAGGAATCGTAGGATGTTTATCATAAGGTGTCTGTTTGGTATGGTATGGAATTATGCCGTTTCTTGAATATATGTGAATACTGATAATTCCTAGAATTTATAGAACTGTATCTTTTTGGGTATGTTTAGTCATTTTTATGCATGCAGGTTTTAACGGCCTGGAAGACACTATTCTGTGTGCGAGAATGTTCTTTAAATTTTTGGAAAGTATTCAGTGTTCGGATTTTATCAGAATTTTATAAAGAATATTCTACTTTCAGAATTCATGCAAATCCAGTAAGAAGGTACAGGCTTTTGAGTTTATCGGAACAAGAATTTTGCGGTCCTGGTAGTCGCTGAAAATCCGTGACCATACAGATTGTTCCTGAAATCACCTAAGTATCTTAGATCGTATTTCAGATATTCCTGGCGTTCCTGGTCAAGTAGTGTTTCAGAGGTCATCGGAATATTATCAAAAGGCACACAACAGTCCGACCCTTTATTTGAGTCTTGGGGAAAAGTTTGTCGAATTAAAGAGGATGCTGAATTTTCTGTTGTCACTAATAACTCACTTGAATTTGTATAACTTGCAACACGGGTGATTTTGAACATCTCTAATACAGTGACTGTAATCTAAGGCACCTGGCCGTCTTGCTTGTTTTTCCATTCCTTTTTCGATGCATAATGTACCGTTAACGTATAGTAATCAAGCCTCTATAGTGTCATGCACCCTCGCGTGACGCTTACAGTTAGGGAAACATAATTTTTTAAATAACGTGAATAATTTTCTATTGAAAATATACGTGGCGGCAGGGAATGTAGGCCAGCATAAATCAATTAGCAAAATCATTTTGTCTTTGAATATTGTTAAAGGGGCACTAGATTCAGTCACGTAATTCGTTTTAGTTGATTCTACTGTAAGCTTCCTGTTGCTCCTATTAGAAGTGAAGGAAAGTGGGAAAAAGACACTTTGAACACTACTTATTTATGTAAAGATAGACTGGGAGATACTTAGATCAGTAAGTTATACAGAAGCTTGTAATTAACATCAGAAATACGTTTGTAGGACATCGTCAAGGGTTATTTTGTAAGGTTTGATTATTGAAGTGTTACTGCAAGTCTCTCTCTCTCTCTCTCTCTCTCTCTCTCTCTCTCTCTCTCTCTTCATTAAAGTGTTCATTAGGATGAGGACTCTTATTAGGGCAATCAGAGTTCATTATAAAGTTCCCAAATTAAATTTCGTTGGAGTCACTAATTTTCATTGTCATTTCAGGATATCTGTCTCAGTTTTAAGATTTGTTGTGCTGGGTGTATACGTTGTCAGTATACACTATGAAGGGTTGTATGAGAATACTTGTAGAATTGCTCCACTTCCACAGAGCTCTTGATTACTCAGTATGTCATTATTTGAAAAGGTCATTAAAACTGACGTTGTCAATTTTACCTCTAGAGTTATACACGATTCCAGCTCGAGTTTGAATCGCGTTTTGTGTTAGGATCCCAATGCTTCGTGGCTGATGTGTCTGTAATTTTAGATATGCACTTGCCGCTTTATGAAGGCAGCTACGAAGTGATGGGGGAGCATTTACCTGAATTAGGTGTTGTGGGTGCAAGTGGCTTTTTATGTCGTCATGGATGGACTGAAGCGAGAAAGCTAGGAGAGGAAATTATACGAAGGTGCATTGTAAGATAAAATGGTCCGTAAATGGAATGCGGAATGGTTGATTGCAGATGATATAGTACTAATTGTCTATGGTGACTAGAACCTAGAGAAACTATTGAAAGAGTTGGAAAGTGTTCACTAGTGGAAAAAGGTCGGGAGTGATTATGAGTGAGACTTAGGTTTTTACGGTAAATGGAAACCAGTAAGTTAGAACAATAAATCTTAATAGGGGGCGCGGAAGAACGTAAACATAATGGATGATGTTAGGGTTAGAGAAGAGGTGAGTCACAGAATCGGCGAAGCAAGAAAGGCAGCAGGTGTGTGCAATAGATTGGGAAGAGACTTTGTGTGTCTTGGAAGCCAAGCTGAAAATTCTTCTTCTTAAGACGCAGCCATTATGCAAACATTATTCATCTCAGCAGCTTCATGCTCAACTTGAATACAGGAGAACTGATCAACAAACCGTCGGTTTGTTGAGCAGTTCTCCTCCATGTAAGTTGAGCATGAAACAGTTGAGATGAATAATGTTTGCATAGTGTCTGTACGTCTTAAGAAGAATTGAGAGGGCGAGGAATGTTGAGTTGCTATGAAGAAAGGATGTAAAAAGGTTAGTTGGCTTTGAAGGGATGGAAAGAGAGTATTTTGAGGTGGTTTGGCCATTTGGGAAGAATGAAGCACGATAAATTGTTTAGTGAAAAGAGTATAGGGAAGTGTTCGGAAGAATGGTGAAAAGAAGAATTATAAAGTGCTGGATAGATCTAGTTAAGAGTTCTTGAAGGGAGAGGCCGTAATATCCAGCAAGTATGAGAGTATGTGCAGAATACTAGAGAAAGGCGCTGTTTATGCACAGGGGTTCGACGCCCTACCCATGAGCTTTATGATTCATCCAATGTTGTGTGAGTTTTCTGCACTGTTGTTGTCCATAATTCAGCAGTTGAAGCATGAATGTATAAGTGGCTTTTTATCTTTTTTATTGTGTTAATATTTGCTAGAAAAACTGTATGTATGCATATATATATATATATATATATATATATATATATATATATATATATATATATATATATATATATATATATATTTGTGTGTTGTGTGTAAGATATATATATATGTGTGTGTGTATGTATGTCTGTGTTGGTCATTTTTTCCATTGTGTACCTCGACCGGACTGGTAGAGGATATGGTGTTTGGCATTGGAAGGAGAAAACTTATTTTAATACGGATTTTACAGATTGCTGATCTTTTTCCTTTAGTATTTCATCAGTCCTTAAGTCACACTCCATCTCCCTCTTCTGCCTCTGTTTTTTTTTCCTAATTACTTGTTTCAATGTTTTTTGTAAGCCCTTTATTCGATATCGGTGAATTATTGGATTATCGTAAAATGTTCCACTTTTAACGTCCAAACGATTGTTCGCCATATCCTCTGGTGGTGTACGGAAGGATGTTCAAATAGAAGCAGATCTTCACCTTGAAGGTAAACAATGAAATACGAGTAGACTAAGACTAGTTCGCCTTTACATCAAACACTCTGTTGACATTAATTGAAGAACTTGAGTGTTCTTAGAGACTGATAAGGGTACAGAATTTTTACCCATTTTTTTTTATAGTCCACGCTGTTATTTATTTTTTATTTTTATTAAAGTTTTATCTTTTTAATACACATCAGGAACTTTAATATTGCTATACGGACGTCAAATGGAAGTAGGATGTGTACTATATATGGAATAATTTGTATAAACACGACTCCGGTAATTTTTTTCACTAATCACTCAAGAATAAATTATTACGTGCTCTCTCTCTCTCTCTCTCTCTCTCTCTCTCTCTCTCTCTCTCTCTCTCTCTCTCTCTCTCTCTCTCTCTCTCTCTCACAGAATATGTTAAATAGCTACTGTTGTAGAAGCAGAAAATTGTTCGAGTCTTTGTGAGGATAATCTTGAAACTTGTTTGTAATATATTTATGGTCCTGCAAAAAAAAAAATAAACAAAAAGTTTAGAAATTCTGTGTAAATTTTCGTAAGCCTTCTTCCACCCAAAATTTATTTCACCAAAACGTTTGGCAAGAATAAAGGAGTAATTCTGTTTCCTCGACACTGGGAAAAATAAAACGAGGTTTTTTGCTTTTCATTATCTCACAAACACGCTAGTAAACAAGATAGATTTTTCTGTCGTGTATTCTTCGTAAAATGCAAGCGTCGTGAGATACATTCTAAGTCCCCAGAAATTTAAGGTCCTTTGAGTTTCCATCTCAAAATTTGTGGGTCACGTTCTAAGAAAAAAAGAGAAGTCATAACGAAAGGTTTTACATCAGGTAAAAAGTTAAATTGACAGTTCTTGGAATACTCCACGTTTAGACATTATTTCAGGTGTCGAATAAGTGCTACAACTTATTCAAGAATGATGGACAATGAAACTTACACTTGTGTGTAATGATGATGGGCTTCTCTCTCTCTCTCTCTCTCTCTCTCTCTCTCTCTCTCTCTCTCTCTCTCTCTCTCTCTCTCTCTCAAGGTATGTTTACCGATGCTGTTACTAACCTTATCTAGCCAAAAAAGCGCACCAATGATAAATATTCACCGAAAGTGAAGGCGTTTTTTCTTATATTTTTTGCCATGGTACTTGACTTCTCAATTTTCATGGTCAGTATACTTTCTTTACTGTTTTTTTATGAGTAAAGAAATATTGTTAGTCAAATAATGGAGGGTAATACTCGGTATTTCTTTAATTATATTTGTTTTACGAAAGGAATTTACTTTAAAAGAAGTATAATGTCATTCTGTTTCAGTAATAAATTAGGTATGACTTCTGTTTACCAGACGGTATAAGTTGTCATTACAAATAGCATTCGTAGAAGTGATTCGTAATTCTATTTATTAATTTATCCGGTTTTTTATTTTACATGTTTATTTATCTCATTTTTCGTTTGATTCAAACACACAAACACACATATATATATATATCACATAAAAATAACTATAATAATCATCAACATCATCATCATCATCATAATAATATAATATTCATTAGTCACGTTGGTGGACGGCAAGGCAAATTTCCCCGAAGTGGCGGGGTAACTTGTAGCGAAATTTGATTTAACTCGAGCGAACTTGAGCGCCGCTGTAACCCTCAAAGTTGAGCGTGACTTTATCAAACTTTCCGCCTAAGTTAACAGCGGCTAAGAACTAACCCATTTACATAGTTTGACAACTAATTATTTTGATTAAAAGGGCTGATGAGATCGAAAAGACGCCTTTGTCCCCGCTCAGGTTTTCAATAGGCGCTGCCTCGCTCGTGATGAAATTTTTATTCAGCTCCTATTATTATTATTATTATTATTATTATTATTATTATTATTATTATTATTATTATTATTATTATTATTATTCCTCAAGTTTTCAGTAGGCCCTGTCTTGCGCTTGAAATAAATATTATTATTATTATTATTATTATTATTATTATTATTATTATTATTATTATTATTATTATTATTATTATTATTCAGAGAAGCACTAATAATATTAGAAGAATCGATAGTGATGGTGGTGGGGGCATTCATATTATTATATTAGTAGTTTTGTTACTATAAGGAAAACTAAATAATATGATAGTTCTCTGATGTTTATACTCTTTTAAAGATCATTGAGATGTGAAGCTTAGGAGTTCATTCTATAGTGAAAGATTTTAAGCTAGGATCTACTTGAAATCTCGCTGCCACAGATAAGTTAGACCAGTCAATTTTGGGTTAGTATTTTATTCGTTTGTTATCTCTCCATTTTAAGCAGGTTATTTTGGTGCACTTAATTTGTGATACTGTTAAGCCTATTCATGGCATTCCAGCGATCACTCAGGAAACTTACTTATCCTAAGTGATATTTGGAGATAGTTTTTTTTTTCTTTTTTTTTTCCTCGTTGCTTAGGCCTTCTCGAAGGCTTCATCCCTCTTTCCTCACCCTATTACAACGGTAGGCCTATTGGCCCTCCGCGTGAGTGAGGGGGGAGGGGTTGCGGGTAGGGGAGGTGGTGGCTGAGGGCTTGATGTGATCATCTTGCGTTACCCAAGCGCTGGACATGGAAAAGGCATACGAGGGTCCATTAAGGTAGGAAGATGAGAGGGGGAAAGATTTTTTCAGGTGAATTCCAGAGAAAAATGTGTTTTTATGGACATTTACCTCAACAGTGTGAAGCGATGAGGAAAGCAGAGTTCTTTGTTCAGTGGGATAAACTATGAAAATGGGATTCTTCGATGTTAAACTTCCTCATTCATACGATGAAGTTGTGTTTTCGTTTTTATTATTATTATTATTATTATTGATTACAGTTTTTCATGAAAACTCCAAATTTTACAGGGAAATACTCCATGATCCCCGGATAATTTGATTCAAATAATCATGACGCGAACCTGTTTTCACTACGAGGTCAAAGATTAGCATGAAATGTAAAAATGCTTGTGCACGAATGTCTTTTAATAATAAACTGTTCCTGTTAGAGGATGGCTCCGAAGAGAATCAGGTTAAAAAGAAGACCTCTCTTCTTAAACCTCCATACTTACATCGCCATTTCCTGTCCTTATTTGGCGGCTTCTTCCCTCGTGACTTAATCCATAGTTATCTAACGCCCATTAAAATATATATATACACCCTCGTTCAAGACTCAGTTTAACACCTAACCAGTCACTTTACGTTCAGTTAAACCAAAGCACGCCCTTGGTTTCATTATAAATCCTTCTGTAAATTTGCAAATAAATTGCTTTCTACAACTCTTCACATAGCACCTATAAAAATTCAGCCTTTCTTCAGGTCCACGTACTTTTCATGATGCTTTTTCCATTTTGTCACGCTTACTTGTTTTATAATACACAAGTGATCCACACTTTTTCATCCTCGCGTCAGCCCACACTGTACTTCTCCTGTCAGTTCTACTGGTATGTATTACGAACACAATCAAAATTCTACCCTACACCTTCTGAGGTGGACTTAGTAATGAGCTGACATGGTAACTGTTTCATTAACCTGAATCACATCACATTTCCCTTAATGTAAAGGAACTTGCTAATATACATTTACTACAGTATATGTCTGCTTGGAATCTTGTTTTCCTGACGGGAGGACGGTGTGTCAACGAACAGGCGAAGTGGTGTAGCACTTGGTGTAACTTAGTGCCTCGAGTTATGTCAAGGAGAAGAAACTGCAGTTAGGAGGGGGTTTCAAATTGCCGGGTTGTTAGGAAAACTTAATAAAAGTAAAGTAATATTGGAAAAAGAGGCAAGCGATTAAAGTTACTGTCATCCCTCTTCAAACCCCAAAAAGATATGAGTTAGAATCTTAATTAGAGTAAGAGCACTTATATATAATTCACTTTAGATGTAAGTTATTCGAGAGGTAAGGCAAATTTGATATTGATTAGCTATTTGTGGCTTAATATTTGTAAGTATAAAAATACCTTGTTTAAAGTTAGTGACAAGTTTGTGATTATATATGTAAACATACATTTTATATATATATATATATATATATATATATATATATATATATATATATATATATATATATATATGTGTGTGTGTGTGTGTGTGTGTGTGTGTGTGTGTGTGTGTGTGTGTGTGTGTGTGTGTGTGTGTGCGTGTGTGTGTGTTTGTGTGTGCGCACACATATATGTATATGTTTGTGTGTGTGTGTAATTTTAATAGCCACAGTGCCCTCTTAACTTCTCGAATTTTTCGGGCTTTTTTGGATACACTTGTTCACTACAAAGCCCAAAGATCCAAGTGCAAGAAATTTGAAGCGGTTATGATGTCCGGTAGCGGGAAACGAACCCGCGTCCCAGAAGGTCACGTTGCCGACCTGACCATGTAAAAAGATCTCGTCGTGATTATGGGACGCCGGTTCGTTTCCCGCTACCGGACATCATAACTGCTTCAAATTTCTTGCACTTGTGCTTTATTCCTGCACTTGGATCTAAAGGCTTTGTAGTGACAAGCGTATCCAAAAAAGATCGAAGAATTCGAGAAGTTAAGAGGGCATTGTGGGTATTGAAATTACATATGCATCTGGTAAAATGTGATCAGTAGATAACACACACACACATATCATATCATATATATATATATATATATATATATATATATATATATATATATATATATATATATATATATATATATATATATATATATATATATATATATTACGGAGAATTCTGAATTGTTCGGGGTACTTGTCGGAAGGTCGATCTGTCATTCATGCATCCCACTCTAAATGGTAATGATGGTCAATTATGTTGTCACAATTTCAGGTCCATTTCCTCGCGGTCTCTCTCTCTCTCTCTCTCTCTCTCTCTCGTGATTGACGATAGTTACGGTGTGCGTGTGTGCGTTCATCCGAAAGGTGTTTCATCATTCTGCTTACTCCTATACCATATTTTCCTCTAATGACTGAACCTGAACTGAACCTCTGAAGAGGGTTTCGTTCGCACACGATATTCTCAGGGGAGAACATTTTCGTGTCTTGTTTTTCCGAACGAGAATATCTCTCTCTCTCTCTCTCTCTCTCTCTCTCTCTCTCTCTCTCTCTCTCTCTCTCTCTCTCTCTCTCTCTCAAATTGCTTATTTTAGTCTGGAAGGTTGAGTAACTACGAAGGGGGTGAGGGGGAGGTTTCATGACACGTGATGTCTTTCCGCAATGACTAGACTGGCATGATCAAAATTTACTGCATTCAAGATTGGCCGGGGCGAATCTATATCCGTAACACATGTTGAATACCACCTACTGTCCCTCTTTGTTGTGCATTCGTGATTTGTACGGTAACCTCTGTAAACGAGAGTATATTGATGAAAAGCACCTTTTTGTCAATGCTGCCTGCATCCTTGAATTCTCTGCATCTGAGTTTGTAGTTTTTATACGAGTCGTATGATAATTTGTTATCTTTTTTGAAAGTTAATCACGCTTCACTTATTCTCTGGAAATTCCAGAATGCATAAAGGAAGTTTTGAGTGCAATTTTTTTATGACGTGCAATTCACGATAACCTGAATGATGTCTGTTGAAGGCAGTAAGCATGAAGCGAATAAATGTAAAGTGCCCTCGCATTTTCGTTTATCAATGTGGAAGGAGATATATTTATTTTCATATTTATGGCTCCAGTGACTGTTTGAAGCTGGAGTTGAGGTATTCAGGTATACCCTTTCAGCTCAGTTAATCAAGGATGGGCTTGAATATTTAGGATAGTTGAGTAAAAGTCCGACTTTTTAATTTATCTTTCTGTGTAAAAAAAATATAGTGTGTTTTCTTTTCTGTAGCTATGTGGGGCTCATAGTATTCTGCTTAAAATATTTTTGTTGGTCGTAGAAACTCGCCTGTAACTTCACATTGCAGGATATCAAGAAAGGTGTCGGAGGACTCGATTTAATTTCCTTCAGCCTGCTTTGGTTGGTTTACGAGAAATGATTGTGTTGCTGGAAAGATCCACACTTATAAGTACGTATATTTAAACATATTTAGAAATTACACTCGAGAACTTGTTCATATTTTCCATCTTTGCTCATCAGCTACAGAATGAAAATGTTTAAATTAGGCACTACGTAATTGAAACAAAAAACTTTAAAAACTCAAAAATATACAAGGAACACTCAGGTTAATTTGGCAATCCAATTGTTCTTACGTTGAAGATAATTGGTTAATCTCTGAAGAGGTTTAGGACGACTTGGATGTTGATTGTTGTCCAGTTACAGAATGGAAGCCAGATCCCTTCGTCAGCATCTGTTCCCGAATCGGATTCCGTTGCAGACGTGTTTTACTTTCTCCTAATTCCATCCAAATGAGATGTATTTTTTTCTAAATAGGGATAATATATAGGGAGTCCACAAACAGAAAAATGGGAGTAGTGGTGGCCATAATCCATGCATGAAGATACCTGCAAAAATAACAAATCTAATAGTGAAGAGGATAAAATTTTGAGGCTTTATTTCAAATTGTATCTTGAAATTTGTCAAAGCTGCAAATCCCCCTGTGGTTTCCTTCATCTCTCATGCACCAGCTCAGAGTGAGATTAATTTAAAATAGAATCCTGCCCAAGGGGGCCCAGTTTCCAATATGCATCTGGACAACAATCAGCAGAGATCGACAACAATTCGCAAGTGGCTGTTACGAATCTCTGAACCAGATTAGTGTTTCATCTGGAACGTAAAACCTTTGAATATTTTGAATGTTTAGGGTTTTGCCGAGTTTACCTCCTAACTAATTAACATAGTTTCATTTTGCGACTAATGAGACATGGAAACATGCTAACGTTACTGGGCATAAATTTCAGATATATCTATCTATAAATCAGTGAATTTTTAGCCATCGTAAAAGGTCTGGCATATTGTTCAGGTTGGGGCAACGATTGTTCCTTTGCACCTGCTAAATCACCTTTAATTAAAGATCAGTTACATTTACCTGTACGATTATTATATCTTGACCTGGATACATTTGACACGTTAGTTAATTAGATGAAACTCGATGAAAACGAAACGCTTTTTTAGTATTCTGTCAAAAAGTTAAACCTTTGCTTTTGTGAAGCACTGATTCGATTTTTGAGTTTACCGTTTATTTTTAGGGTCTTTCCTTCATTGATGTGTATCATTATCTTCTGTGAAAGGTTACTTTAAGCTTTTATTAAAGAACAGGAGAAAGAGTACTCATCATTAATTATATTAATAATACTCAGGGATTAACGGTACTTATTTATGTCGTTTCATTACAAAGCACCAATTAATCGTGTTCTTGCATATATTGTTTTGTTTCATGTTCCTTATAAAAGAGACCTGCTTCAAATGTAAACAAACATCAGTGTAGGTAATTAAAATTGATCCTTCTCTGTAACTATCACCTGAAACACACACTCACATGCACACAAATATATATTATATATCGACATTATTTCACCCCTTCCTCTCCACCTAAATTTTGCTTTGACGAAATGATTATCAGACATGCGTCCAGCCACTCTTCTCATCATTACAACCATCAACGCAGTGATCGAATGCGCATGTTAATCACTTGGATGAAGCCAGTATAAAAGCTCAGTGTGCGGCCTTCTATTGTCAGTGTGTCAGACCAGCAAACAATTCCATATTGCCCAGCTCAGTTATACAAAGTGACGTGTATTTGACAGACGTGCCAGGTTTTGTGTAGGTTCATTTGGACGGAAGAGCTCGCCCGCTAGCGCCCAAAAAGCACCTATCTGTGGGTGGATTTTAGTGATTGACATTTACATGTTTGTTAAATTAATAAAAAAAAAAGGGTATGTGTGTGTGTGTGTGTGTGTTTTGCCGCGTCATATCTTTGTCGTTTTATTGACCTTTTTTTGGGAGCTTCGTTATGCTGCAAATTTTACCTGGAACGTATGTAACTATTGTCACATAGTGTAATATTGTAATGCCATGTTGTTAGGAAATTCTAGCAGTCTCTGAGAATTTCCTTCAAGCAAAATTGAAGTCGTATATGGTTGAATTCACTCCAGAAGGAAAAAATTTAAGGGAAATTTAAGGAAATAAGAATGAACAAGTATTGCAGGTGACAAATATTGAAATTTTCTAATGAAAAATAAACGAGGAAGTACGTGAATTTAAATTAGTAAGTCATGTGACATTAGGATTAAAGACAGGAAATCGTTTTGTGTTATTGTAATTATTTATGTTTTAGTTTTTATCATATGACAGGATTGGTAATGAGAAGTTCATTTTTCATAATTCAATATTCTTCGGTATTAATGTTGTGCACACACACATTGATGTGGAAGTAGACAGAAAAGTAATTTAGCAGTCTCCGTTACGATGGAATGCTAAATGCTAAAAAATTTGAAACGCAATATCGAATTTAGACAGTTATAGTGGTACACAATACAATAAATTAGTTTATGAACACACACACATACATACATATAAATGTATGTGTGTATGTATGTATGTTTGTATGTATGGATACATACTCAAACAATTATATCCCATTTAAGAAATATTGAAGAAATGTAGATAAAAAGAGAATGGCTCAGTAAGGTACAGTAGGTGTACATCCTCGTATACTACGCGAGCGCGAGCATAAACATTCCTACAATGTATTTCAGGACGCTATCACCAACCCTTCAGGCCTTGTTCCCTCCTATCACCGACCCTTCAGGCCTTGTTCCCTCCTATCACCGACCCTTCAGGCCTTGTTCCCTCCTATCACCGACCCTTCAGGCCTTGTTCCCTCCTATCACCGACCCTTCAGGCCTTGTTCCCTCCTATCACCGACCCTTCAGGCCTTGTTCCCTTCTATCACCGACCCTTCAGGCCTTGTTCCTTCCTGTCACCTACCCTTCAGGCCTTGTTCCCTCCTATCACCTACCCTTCAGTCATTCCCCTCTCTCTCTCTCTCTCTCTCTCTCTCTCTCTCTCTCTCTCTCTCTCTCTCTCTCTCTCTCTCTCTCTCTTCTCAATATTTGTTACGTAATGGAATATTGTCAGACACATATTAGCATTGCAATTTTTCAACTGAGCATTGTATGATGAAACGAGCTATCGACCTACATGGTTATACAGAATTTAGGGGTTTCCGAAATCTTTGTAGTTGGGTTAAACAACGACGGGTTTATCACTTGTGTATCCAGTAACTACGGAGAGGGTTGTCTCGTCACTCTTCAGAGTTATGGCTTACTTGCTGAAATGGTTATAAACTGTTCTGTGATTTTAACCCGCTATTTTTTATTATGTATGTAGAACAGTGAATTTAGAATAAACATGAAATAACTTTTCGTCACAGAATGATGCAAACAAAATAAAAACAATGGTAGTGAGGAATTGACTATAAGTAGATACTCAGTAGTACCCAAGTTCGAATGTCCGAAAACGCTAATCAGTTTGCTGGCTACCCCATCAAATTCAAGAGTAAAAAAGTGCTTGAAAAAGCTGAATTTGGAAATTGAATTTATTACCAAACATTAGGGGATGGTGTGAAACACAATGTTGCAAAGTAACACACTGGTCCATCAATTAGTTTGAAAGATAGTGGCAAAAAAAAAAAAGATGACTCAAACTTCCTGAGATACATAGTAGGTTAGCTGGTTCTTGTCTGGAAAATATGGCGTTTGATACGAACAGAACTGAGGGATGGTTTTTAAGAGTTGATATTTGGCCGTTCCATTCCATCAGCGTGCAGAATGAATTGTAGATCGGCACTTTTCACTTAGTGTTGTGTCTCAGGGGGTGTAATTCTCATCAAGAATGCTAAATTTCTGAAAGGTGTGTTTGTTTGTCAATCTGGTCGTTGGGATATATTGGGTTCTTATATTTTGTGCCTTCGTTTGAATATTTGTTCATTTATCAGAATGCTTATGCTTCTCCTTTATCGTATTAGTCCCCTTCCGGCAGCGCTTTCGTTTGGCCGTCCGTTTGTCTGTCTTCTAGCGTATCTGTTACGCTTATAAGTATTCCATTCAAAGCTGGTAAAGGCGTATGAAGGGAGATTTTATTTACGTCTGTCAGTATGTCCGTCACACTTCCCTTTATTGCAAGTCATGTACACATTTCAAAGGATTTCAGTCATAATTTGTCCTATCCGTTGTAAGGGCCATAATGGTATCTTCTCCAACCTGTCATCAATCCAATAACCCATGGAGAGAAGAAGGGGGTGGGGGGAAGTGGTCTTAGGGATTACTCTCAGAATTCATACTATTATTATTATTATTATTATTATTATTATTATTATTATTATTATTATTATTATTATTAGCGAGAATATACAGTATCAAAAAACGTAAAATCCTTGATGCAGAATGCGTAAGTATGAATAAAAGTAGTAACAGTGAGCAGTTGCTTAAAGGCAAAACAAGTAGACAGTAATATGTGTGCCTGAGTGTAGTTTAGGTAAGGAACTTAGTCCCAAGACTTTGGAAGGATATGGAAATAACGCTACGGCTCGGCCAAAGATTTAGAAAGGGTCGGGCGGGCGCCACCGTCCTTGTCTAATGTAGGCTAACTAAATAGTTGCAGTAGAGGTAACAAAGGTACTAAAAATACCTGGGCTGGAGATGAGTGGAGATTTGTAGAAATGAACGCACAGAAAAGACATGGGAGCGGAATTTTACAGAGGCCCTTTGTGTCGCATGGCGTTGGAAGCAGTGATGAAGATGATCATTGAAAAAATGTGGGTATATGATTCGTCATTAATGATCATAAAATCAATGAGCCGGGCAATAGATCCCTAACCAGAAGTATTAACTTGAAATGTCCTCAAATAGGTCCCTAACTAGAAGTATTAACTTGAAATGTCCTCACGCAATAACATGACCCAAAGAAACAGTGCATCGAAGCAATAAGAATTGGTTTCCTCGTCCTGCTGCTGCTGCCGCTGCTTTGGTATGTAGATTAAGAGTGGTGGCTCACAGATGATTTTCCACGCTCCTGTTATGGTTGAAGGAGACGCCGAAGGGTCAAGGGGGAAAACTCCCCTGTCCTACCTGCATTCTAATTTCGGCTAGTTCATTTTTGCCCCTCAGGTGATGGTAGCTGAGTTTGCACTCTCTCGGGGAATTCTGTTACGTTGAATGCTCTCTCTCTCTCTCTCTCTCTCTCTCTCTCTTCTGTGGTACTGAAAAACGTAACGGTTCCAGTGCCAGGTCATTAGACCAAACGTTCATAAAAACAGTCAAATCTCTCATTTTCTAGAAGTATTTCCTCTGAAAGAACTATTTTTGTCAGTCGCCTTTATTGCCCATATAATATATATATATATATATATATATATATATATATATATATATATATATATATATATATATATATATATATATATATATATATATCTCCCTTGTACTCTAAAGTAATAGTTTTGGTTGTCAGTTTAAACTTCTGCAGTTGTTTCTGCAATATAATTTAAAATTTACAATTTGTAGTTGCATGTGATAGTTTAACATTGTCCATTAATTATGGAAGTATATGTATTTTTGTATATATTTTAACATCTTTGTCGCTGTAGACCAATATGCGATTAACCATTATGTATGATATAATTTTTAGTCCCCACTCCTTGCCCCCCATTTAATCGACTTTGTGATCGAGAGATTTCTAAACATTCAAAACTCACTCAAGAACGAGTTGTAAAAAAAATACTTTTGGTATCAGAAAGTGTGACTTCTATATAATGAAAACCATGCATGCTGTAACAAAACTTGGGTGTCCTGAACTCGGCGACTGCCGCTGTTACATAGAGAGTCTCGCTGAAACCATCAATCTAACGTGTTATCGCATTATCGTTACAGGCACTCGATTAAAGGATGTCGGTAAGTAGGTATCTCCCCATTTTTCAATATTGACCTCGTCCGTAGTCGCCCTCCAATCCCTTCTCCCCTTAATTGGTGTTTAGTGAGTTCCTTTCTCCCTTGTCAATAGCAGTGTCTTGGAAGTGAATTTTGTGATTGCTCATGCATTTGCCTGTGCTGTTTTTATGGCTTTGTTTATAATGTGTACATAGTGTAGAGTCTACGATCATATATATATATATGTACATATATATATATATATATATATATATATATATATATATATATATATATATATATATAATTTATACTCTCTTTAATCTAACAGTTTGAAACATTTTCTTAAAAACCCAGAAGAGAAATATTAATTTGAATAAGCCGCCGTATTTTGACCAGTGCACAACAGTTCACATCTTGGTCAAAATATAGTGGATTATTCAATTTTTTCGTTTAAAGGGCATTTTAAGGTGTATATATATACATATACTGTATATAATATATATATTAATATATATGTGTATATATATATATTATATATATAATGTAATGTAATATAATACAATATGATATAATATAATATAATATAAATGAAGTTCGTGGTTCAGCTCCGGCCTCACTTCACACAGTGATATGTGATTTCAATCACACAGAGGAGAAACGAATTTTGATCGTTTCCTTAAAGTCGGTTGAGCCTCTGTTGACAAAAGCATTGAATTAGGCATGTGATGATCAGGTTAGTAGACTGTGAACAGTTTTAGTTAGTTGTTGTTACGTGTATTCTGTAACATCTGAGTCAAGGGTGATCCCCCTGTGCAGGAAGCTGCCAAACAATCAGTTATACAGAATTTTCCTATGCCAGCATGTCACTTCCCTGCAGACAGTGTGCCCCTCACGCCTAATTTGCATGCTCTCACACACAATTTTTTATTACGGCTCTTCCATTCATATCCCTGTTATACTCCATCTAGCTAGCAGTTTCTTATTATCTCTCTTTTCCTCAACTTATAGTTCGCCATTCCTTCCACATGACTGCACCATCTCACAAAGCAGATCCACCTTTTCACGCATGCTGATATTCCACTTCGCTCTATCTCTGTATTATTCCTCTATGTTATGATTTTCTTCTCCACACAAAGTGCGCGAACACTCCCATAGGAATCTCTTTCCTTCCCAAGAGTGCAGAGATTTTGCTATTTTCTTCTATCATCAGTTCATTTCCTCCCAGATACTCGGATGAATGAGACACTCTCATTCTTTCACTATTCATATTAATATTCATGGCTGTATCTTTTTGGCTTCAATGAACTCTAGGATTGTATTCATGTTAACAATCGCTTTCAAGCTCATCGTCCATGCCGACACTTGGAGGTCATTCCATTATTCACTGAATCTTCTTTGTCACTATAACTTGTCAGTGCAAAAATCAGTCAATCTGCGACTATATTCTCCAAATACTCTATATTTTACATAAGTTTTTAAGTTTTACATAGGAGTTATTCTTGATGGAAAATAGGAATGCATTATAAAAACGAAAATGGTCTGTTGATTCGAATCGTGAGCAAATCTGAATTTTTAGAAATAAATTCTATCGACGGCTTTTAACCAGTTAAAATAATTTTGAATAATGTTGTTTAGTAAAGAGTTACTGTAAGACCTTTTCAAAGCTTAATGTTTTGAATCTTTTTTTTTTCTGTACAAGCTGTCTTCTCTGAATGTAGCAATAGTGTCACTTTGAGTATATTTACTCTCTCTCTCTCTCTCTCTCTCTCTCTCTCTCTCTCTCTCTCTCTCTCTCTCTCGTAGCATTGGCAGTAGAGCGTTCGATCCCCGAGCGTCGTTGGTGTAACCCCAAAAACCCAGTACAGTATATATGCCTCTGTAGCCCAAACATTGATTTATGTACTAGGCTGTTAGTCGACTGGGTCCCAGAGAGAGAGAGAGAGAGGTCAGACGTGAATGATCAATGCTCTGTAACAATACTTACTATCATACAGTTGGAATATCCTCACGCCGGTGGGGTGAGGATATTCTTTTTTGTATTTCGGCTGCAGTTCAGTAAACTCTAATGATTATTTTGCTTCTCACGCAGCCTTATGACCAACACGTCCCTGCTATTTTCTTCATTTAATGTGCAAGTAAGCATTCCTCAAATCAGTCGATTCTGTAAAAGCTACATTCCTTCATGAACCAAGTTATGGAATTCCCCTTTTGCCTTCGAGTTCTTTAACTTCCTCTCTACGTGGAAGCGAATCTCATCTCTTCACATACTGTAATGTTGTCCGCTGAATAAATAATAATATTGAGTGTATCTGTTAAGATATGGATTTTTCATTGGAACTTTTCTTCGTCATTGTTGCACGTTCTCTGTACCAATAGTCGTTTGATCGACGAATTTAAGCAATTTAAGCAAGAAATGCCAGAAGCCGAGATGGTTTGGCCATGCGGAAAGAACGTAGAATGCTCGAGTGCTGGATGGAGTGTTTAGTTTTATCTATGAGCATGGGTATGTGTGTGTGTGTGTGTGTGTGTGTGTGTAGGCTATAGGGCGTTAGAAGCATTGCTGATGTGTCTTTTGAGTAAGTGTGTGAGGTGGCTTCTGTTGTGGAAGTTTTCTGCACGGGGAATTTATCCACACTACGAATCAGCATCAGTTAAAGGATGAATGTGACACTGATTGCTTTTTCATGAAGCGTTCCTTTGGTATTGGATAAGAAATCTTTAATATCCAGGAATCACGAGAATGCATGCAAGGAGGAGGCAGATTGTGCAGAATGTGTATGGTGTTCCTCAGTTAGTTGGGATATGATATATATATATATATATATATATATATATATATATATATATATATATATATATATATTGACACATACATACATATACATATACACACACAAATCTCTCTCTCTCTCTCTCTCTCTCTCTCTCTGTATATATATATATATATATATATATATCTATATATATATATATATATATATATATATATATATATATATATATATATATATATATATATATATATATATATATATATATATATGTGTGTGTGTGTGTGTGTGTGTGTGTGTGTGTGTGTATGCATGCACACACATATAATTATATATATATATAGTGTGTGTGTGCGTGGTGTATATAAGTGTACATTTACAATGCCGTTTGTGATTAGTAAGAGAACATTAATCATGCGGCTGGGGAGAGAGAGAGGGATTCCTTCTGGGTATTATCGCTGTGGGAATAGCGAGTGAGAGCCCTCAGTCTCCGAGGGGAAGCCAATCCAGGATTATTGAGGGGAGATGAGGTCACACGTATTGAGGGTAGGGGAAAGCAAGCTATGCTCGGCATGCATGAGGTCCCTTTGACAGATCTGACCTGCTCGGGGCTTCGGGAAGGCTTCATTGCCTACTGATGTTCGTAGCTCGTCGGCTGTTTTTGTTTGTTCGGTGGAAGACTGACGTCAGTCATGGCATCATCAAAATGGCAAGGATAATTGACTAGCACCCAGGAGATATATGTCCACAATTGTAATTAAGTTGATGTCATCAGCTTCAGCGATAGTATTGATATTTATAGCTTTTGCTGTTTATTAGTTTTATAGTGTTAGCTTTCATGTAAGTGTAAAAGGAAGTCAGTAGGTAGTATCATCGATTGATAATTGTATAGAATATCAAGTGAGCCTGAAATAGCAGCGGTGATAAGACGATGCTCAATCTAGGAAAAAAATCATGTCTGTATTTTATTAAAACCAAAATAAAAAAAAATTGTTCACTTAGATGTCAAATGCATTTGGCCTAGAGTATTGCACCGCAAAAGCATTGCAAGAGACTGAAGAATTAACTGGAGAATTATGGCGATTTTCAAAATTATAGCCTCCTATTGAACATTTATCTCATTGTACATATACTTTCAGTAGCTTTAGCAAAGTACTACCACAAATACGAATCATTTCTAGAAAAGCTTTCCTGGGAAGGTTTTCATTGAAAGAAAGTCAAACGTTCATATTTGTTAGTTTTCACTGGATTTGTCTGATATAGTTTTGATTTTCTGAACAGGGGAGGTGAGGGCCGTAACCTGTTGAGTTAAATTCTTATAATATTTGTAAAATGCATTTTGAAAAAGATCTTATTTATAGCCCCTGAGAAATATTCTGAACTGTATAATTGCTCTGTAGGCTATCCATCAGCAGCGAACGCATCCTAGTTTTAGACTACTGGTTTTGTAAGTAGTTTTTGGGTGTTGCTTGTGGGCAGCTATTTATACGAGATGAGTCATTTTGTAAAGGCCATCATCATTATAATCATCTCTCTTCAACGGGACATTTTGTTGTATGGTGTGCATTAAACGAGTGTAATTGTGTAGCATGATCTGTATTAATCAGTAGCTGTGCTTTCATATGTTGATGTGGTTGTTTTTCATTAAACTTTTTGTAATTTAGCTCGCTCATTTTTAAAGCAAAAGGAAAAATCGTTTTTCTTCCTTTAAAGCCTTCAGGAAAACACATTCACCGTAACTTCATCACTATAAAGCAAGGAGACGCTCAAACTTACCCAGAAACGTGAGGGGTAAGTATTATATAGTACCTTACAGTGGAAGCTGTATCTTATTGCTCTTGTTACCGATGTTGTCATTAAGTTTATCGTTTGGGTAGCAACTAAGCCTTTACTATAGATTCGGGTGACCGCATAGCAAAATTGTTGGTTGAAGTTTCTATTGATTTTAATGAAAATGATGAAATACTTGAAAGGGCTGAGATTATATTTAAAAAACACCATGGTGCAGTTCTGTATTGTTAAAAATTAATGAAACACAAGTTAGTAGTAATGTTTTGTAAAACAGTATGTAATAGTTGTAATTGTAAATGAAAACCACTTTAAATGGAGCCTGAAATTTAGACGTACTTCTTTTATTAAATTTGGAAATGAAATCGCGTAAATTATTAGCATAAATAAATAAAATTGATAGTGTTGGAGAAACAGATCTCCAGTAATAGTTGAAAGTTTCGTATCTTTCAATCTGTCGATGTTACACTTCATTGGCAATAACAGGAAATGAATATGGGCTAAGATTGTAAGATTGCCTTTGTGAAGACTCGGCTTGAGTATCACAAGGTCTTTGTGATTCCCAAGTAGCTGGTTGTCTCTTCTTGAGTGTGACAACAGCGAGGCAGATGAAAGTGTCACTTGCGTGTGGTAGTTATGATGACTTGCAGGAGGAAGGGTAAACGGCAAGAGAAAAAACACTGCGAATTGCCCTCGATGGATAATTCAACGTCGAAGTTGTAGTTGGGGACAGGAGACAATGACAGGATCTATACAAATGTTACTGTTGTCATTGACAGTGTTCTGGCCTAAGCAGATCCAGATCTGCCCTTAGGGATGTCCGTAATGCTCATCGCCTTTATTCTCTTTAGTTTTTAGGGCGTTACTTCTTCAGTCACCCTTTTCTTCACATCATATATCAGTGCAATTCTTCTGTCTCCTTTTGGCTTCTTGCCTTTGTTCTTCCGTCAGTGACCTCTCCTATGGCTTTTCCTGTGGCTATTCCTTACTTTTTGTTATAACTTATTCGTGACTCCATCTCCCACGCCTTCAAATAAAACTTCATTTGTTAACTTGTTTTTCTATGTCACGCCCTTCAGTCTCGTTCAAACTTATGTTTCGAGTGCTTGTGACCTTTAAAATGCTTTTAGTTTTCTGTAAAAGAAAACTATTGTGCCGGCTCAGTCTGTCCGTCCGCACTTTTTTCTGTTCGCACTTTTCTGTCCGCCCTCAGATCTTAAAAGCTACTGAAGCTAGAGGGCTGCAAATTGGTATGTTAGTCATCCACCCTCCAATCATCAAACATACCAAATTGCAGCCGTCTAACCTCAGTAGTTTTTATTTTATTTAAGGTTAAAGTTAGCCATAATCCTACTTCTGACAACGATATAGGATAGGCAACCACCGGGCCATTGTTAAGATTTAGTTTCATGGGCCGCGGTTCTTACAGCATTATACCGAGACCACCGAAAGGTAGATCTATTTTCGGTGGCCTTGATTATACGGTGTAGCGGTTGTATAGGAAACTCGATGGCTCCGAAGAAACTTTGGCGCATTTTTCATTTGTTCTTTATTTGTTTTAATTTCGTGGTCTCTAGTGCAAACAAATCTGGTAGGCCTCCACTTTCATTCTCTAGTGAAACTCTGTAATAGCCATTTTGTCTTGTTGAAAGGATCTCTAACCGGATATACGCTTGATAATTTGTATTTTGCAGATATGTAAACTTTTATAATTTTCCTTTTTTTATGAAAAAGGTTCGTGTCTTTATTTCCTTTTCATGCTGAATACACTCGTTCATTTTCTAAAGATTTTATATATTGTTATTCTCTCCATTTCATATATTTATTTCTGAATTAATATTCTCTGCATGCTATCATCATCTGGTTATTGCACAGTCTTAAGATATTCGTCAGATTTTTCCATCTTTAATCTGTCCTTGAGTGTCATGTATATAGTCTGTAATTATTCATAAAAAAAAACTTGGATAAAAGCTTGGGAAGTAATTATACTTTACTCGTTTTGCTTTCCTTAGGATTACTTGGATTAGACTTCTTTTTCTAAGTTAATAGGTATTTTATTTATATGCAAAGCAAAGCGTCCATTTGTAGACCTACATCTCTAAGGCTCCCCATTATCAAGTATGTCTTCCCAAAAACTCATTCAGTGCCTACAAAGCAAAAGAACAAATCGTCTTTATGATTCTTGTTTCTTTGCTTACACTCTTTGCTTTCGTGACATTTGTTCTTGAACTGTGACCTTTCTTAAGGTCAGCCATGTGATTTTTCACTTAATCCTCTGATGCACTCGGCAGGAAATTTAAAAACAACGGCTGTGAAATTCCACTAGTTATTTTCAGTATACTCCATCTTACTAATCTCACTGTTCTTCTTGGTTTTGGTCCTATATAATAACTTTGGTCCTTAGGAAGACAAAGGAATATAGAAAAATTGAAGTTCCCTATTTTTTCCTTAAGGAACATAAATCAAGAGGGTTCTTATTTTCCCCCGACTGCACTTTAATCATGGGAGGTTTTCAAAATGCAGAAGGCGCCTTTCATGAACTCTTCCCTGTATGGCCACTGACTTTTTGTAAGGAAGAAGCGTGAAGAGGAGAATTTTTCCAGGAAGAAACGCGAGGAGTTGGAAGAGGAAGACGATATTGATTCGATTATATCTTAAGGAAGGGGAAGGAGTCGTGGGCTGGAGATGTCTTTCTTTCCCCTTTTCCTGCTTCCTCCCCATTTACCTCACTTTGCTCACTCCCCTCTCTTATTACGCCTCCACTTGGGAGCGGTGGAAGTCATCTCGCGTCATTCTTCGTTGGATGAAATGATGCTGAAGAAAGTGTTATTGCCAAGAATGATTAAGTGAATTACTGCTCACATTAGAGGGAGAGAGATTTATATAGAGAGGTTTGTGGACTATTTTGCAGGAAATGACTTGAGTGTTTCCCTCCAATGATAATAACTTATGGAATGATGGAAAAAAAATAACAATCACGCTCAGATTGTTCAATTAATTCCTTAAGATAGCTCTGTTTTTGACATGGTTCACATTTCATGTTTTGAGGGAAATAGTCCGTGAAAGTTAGTTTTGAAAAGGCGAATTTTGTAGATTTAATTCAGCAACTCTCTTACTTGTTTGCATTGTCTGCATGTCAAAGAATGGTAATAATGAACAGAACTTATTTGGTGTGACATTGATCAGTTTTTTGTGGCAACTTCTGATTGGGTTCCAAGTATCATTCAGACTTATTTTATTTATCATTAAAAATAACTTTTGGTTAATGCTAGTTACCGGGGATTCTGAAGCAGTGTAATAACTAAAGTGCTTCTTCTTCTGAGATTTGTTCCGTTTTCAATTCCCTTCGTAGTAAGTAATGTAATTTTTTTTTCTCTCTATATATATACATATATATATAATATATGTATATATACGTGTATGTTATATATGCGTATACATACACACGTGCATATGTGTGTGTATACTGTACGTGTGTCTGCATCATAAATATAACAGAAAATCATAACCGTAGCTTTGTGTATAAATGGGCCCGAAGACCCTGACTGTTCTTTACGATGAATGAAAATGGCGTAAAAAAAAACCGTATATTTGTGCCAGATGTCTATGACCTTTCTAACAAAATTTAATTGTAAAATTATGTAGGTCTCTAATCCTGTTAAAAACAGGCAAAAAAAGGCGATATGTAGCCGGAAAACTTTGCTAATGGTCTATTAATCATCCCTAATGGATAGTCGAAATTAGTTGAAGGCTGTGGTCGCCGGTTATGAAGTTAATGTAGTCATTAGAGGCAGAGATAACGCAGACAGAAGGCGCAATTTGCGTTTAGTTATAAGCCATAAGATACGGTGTGCTGGAAACCAGCGTATGTAATTAACTCTTCTTTGTTGTTACAATTTTTTTTTTCTTCATTTAGTTGGCCTCTTTGTTTTTGTCTTGTTCAGTGTTTTTGCTCGTGTTTTTAGCTTTAAGGTTATTTGAATTCACATACATTGACTAGAAAATGGTAGCAATTATGGTTATACAATGTATCGTATGTGCACTGAAGAAATTGAAGTTATTTTAAGAAAAATAAAACTATTTCGTTTGTCTTATGAAAAAAAAACTTATGACTTTCTGACCTCCCCCCCCATGAAATGATCTTAGTATGATTTTTACTATGAAAAAAAAAAACAATAAAATATGGATTCATTCAACGCAATATGATTTTTACTATAAAAATCAGTAAAATATGTATTCATTCGACGTCAGCCATAAAGTACAAAAGAATACAACCATACGGGCGAATGCTGTTATAACTGTTTAAGTAGAAATTTTGCTTTCAACTTTGAAGTTTGGGGAACTCGAAGGAGTTGATTTCAAGGGGGTTTTGTGGAGACTTACAAGTGAAATGAGCTAAAATTGGAGTTATTCCGTTGCGTATAAAGCATGGTAATGTTCTCATCCGTTACATGTTGGGTATTTTATAGTTTTTTTTTTTTCATTTATTATGAATGACAGAGTTGACCTCCACATTCCCTTATACCTTTCGTTCTTGTCTCTCTCCCTTTCTCTCTGGAGATTCTTTCATTCAATTTCTGTCTAGTCACGTCGGTTTTCCAGTTTTCCAGAGCGCTGGAGTGTCTCTCTTGTGGAGTACAGCTTGTACGCTGAAACTGCTGGCAAATAAAAGGCTTCTCTCTCTCTCTCTCTCTCTCTCTCTCTCTCTCTCTCTCTCTCTCTCTCTCTCTCTCTCTCTCTCTCTCTCTCTCTCTCATCAAGTTCAGTATTTGTTACAAAATGGTATCCTATTATCATTTAAGAAAACAATTAACTCATATTGAGAGACAAACAGACGAGACAGAGACATGAAAATGTGTACTTCAGTATTAATAGTATTATACCATGTTTATTAGTTTTCGAACATTCAGTCTTTCCCACAAAAACAAAAAAAAAAAAACCAGTGATGAGATTTTGGGCGAACTTCCACCCCACATCATTTCTTAGTGTCTTGGGATTCCTTAGATAATTGCCAAGCACTGCGGAGTCGGCAAACCCAATTCCTACGGGGATCCGAGTAATTTTGGAAAGTATCATTAAAGATTTCTTCCCGCTTTCAGAGCGGTTCTTATTTTTTTCTTCAAGTGTGACGCAACATGCCTTTATTCTGTATTTGACGCAGTTGTTGTCTGTGTATCCTTCCTCCGAAAAAGGATTAGATATAAAATAAAACCATTTTGGATTGACAACCCAGTTTTACATATCCTTGCTGTAGAGTGTCATATATATCACGCGTTAGCAAATGTAATCATTCATATAATATATATATATATATATATATATATATATATATATATATATATATATATATATATATATATATATATATATATATATATTTATATATGATATAGGTGCATGTGTTTGTATGTTTGGGCACAAGTTTGGTACGAAAATCTTGTGTAACCATGACATTTACTTGGTATAGATATGTTATTGTGAAAGCTCCTGTGTGTGTGTGTGTGTGTTTTTTTTTTTTTTACGATTTTTTAAACGATTTTTTAAACACGTTCGCGTTGATCAAAATTACCTTTTGCGTCCAAGCGGAAATATATATATATATATCAAATCAAAATCATAAAATGCAAATGGAGTCGTTACAGTCGTGACGGGTTCACCTTCATTCGGCATGATTGATTGATTGATTGATCTGATATCATGAAGCTGGCGTTAACAACTGCAGTGGCCACCGACGTCAGCCAGCCGTCATAAACTAAGCGACAGTTGCGTGCTGGAGCCCCTGGAGACCAGACTCCGAGGACGGAATAGAAAGGCGACGCTTATCAAGGAAATGTGCCGGTTCAGAAAGGGCGACTTTGTTTGAAGTCAGAGGAGGTGCTTGTTCTTAGAACAGGTCAAAGAGATTGTCTGGAAATCGAAGAAAAACCTTGGGCTATTCAGCTCTCTCTCTCTCTCTCTCTCTCTCTCTCTCTCTCTCTCTCTCTCTCTCTCTCTCTCTCTCTCTCTCATCGTAGCTTTCGTTTACAGGTTTGATGTAAACATTGAGGGTTTTATCGCTGCTGCTGAAATTTTAAGACTTACGTTAAAAGACAGGCTTTTCTATTAACCCTCGTTCTCCTGTTGATCTAAGAATTGAATCACGTACTGGTACCTTACGTATCTGGTTGTCTGTTGATCTTCTGTGGTCCCAGTTAAGTACATACATACATACATACATACATACATACATACATACATACATATATATATATATATATATATATATATATATATATATATATATATATATATATATATATATATATATATATATATATATATATATATATATATATATATATATACTCTGTATATATGTGGGTGTGTGTGTGTGTGTAAAAGAAGCGCTAGATTGCATGTAACAGAGAAGCGAGTGATGTGGTTTGTGACAAAGAGTTCGACGCGATGCTGATGAGCCCTCTTTTCACGTGTATGAAAGGATTATTGATCTGGAAGTTGTCTGCACAGGGGTTTTCATCCACGATTGAGCAGTTAAAGTACGAATTTGTCAGTGACCGTAGTGCTTTTTTTTTCGGTGAACAGAGAAATCAATTACTACCCCACATCGGTATTGAATCGTGGACCTTATAGGCCTTGATAATACAGTTGCTTTTGGATTTGAGAGATGTTTACATGATAATTAAAATTTTAGTTTCTCAAGATGTGACATATTTAATGATTAAGCGTTGCGAAACTCTTTATCGTTACTAGGATCGATTATAAGAATATATGTAATATATATTTTAGATCAAAAAGGAAAATGAAACAGCTGTTGAATATTCGTCTGCGTATAAAGACTACACCCTTGCTTTCTATGCTGTTAATTATTTAATATGAATAATATGGGTAAATTAAAGCAATCTCACAAATAAGGGAGAGACGTGGAACGCATAGAATAATTACTTGGCTCCTGTTAAATGCTTTGCTTATTACAGTTCATTCATTATATGCTGAACAGCAGTCATCTTTCAACTTTTTCAGACTGGCGAATGTTACCCTTGCATACTTTATCACAAAAAACATCAAATTCTTTTAGACTTTTGACGGTCGAATCATAACAGGATACTTTCAGTGCATTTGTAAAGAGCAACTTTTGCATGAGTAATTCCCTCGCATTGTAAAGAAAACATTGAAAGGCATTGTTTAGAAACGAGTTTTTTTTTCGTGTATAATCTTGCCTTTCTCTGTACATAAGATTCAAGTGGTTGGAGGAAATTATTCTACTTATCGGAAACAGTCACATATCATCATTATCATCATCATCTCTCGTTC
>NC_089783.1:30749124-30769124 GCF_040412425.1 Macrobrachium rosenbergii | reverse complement strand
GACACACACACACACACACACACACACACACACACACACACACACACACACACACACACACACACACACACACACACACACAACAACAACAACAATGATTGTAGCTAAAGGTAGCACTACTAAGTATAGTGCCTCAATATAGTTGCTTCAAATAAATGATCTCACATTAAAAAAGAATGGAGAAAGTGATACTGGAATACGCGTTTCAGACAATTTATGTCAAAACTGAACAAGGTAAGCGTTCGATATTCACCGTTTAATTGCGAATTGTGCACTAATTACCGTCTTTGCATTCCCTACACTATTTCTTTCTCAGAAATTCCATGGTAATTATATAAACAGGAAATCCTGTCTCTGTTCCGTCATTTTAGAATGGAACTTGATTGTAGATCTGCTTTAGCTGAATTGTTTGGTACATTTACCTCAGGGGGCTCCGGGCTGACACTGCTTGCACTACACGTTAGGAACAGTAAAAAATGTGAGACTTCACGATTGTTAGCAGAAGAAAGTTTGTCGTTTAAACAAATATGAGAGACATAAGCAGCTGAATATATCCTCATGCTATTCCTTAACCCAGAATATCAAATCAGGTTAATGTATTTGGTTTTACATGATTATTCTATAAAGAGAAGCCGTTGTCTTAGAATGAATCACTTCAACATCTCACATAAGCAGACACACAGCATCATCTTACTATTGTGCAGAAGGCTCGTCAGGAGAAGACCACAGGTTACATTCATTAAACATTCACCTTGCTGTCTTGAAGATGAGGTTGGGAATGTGTAAGAAAAGGGGCCGTTATTTTGCTTAGTGCAGGACTGTGCGTGTTGTGTAAAAGGATATGAAGAGGTTTTGAAAGTGAGGAAATCTTTTCTCTAGGGAATCCTAGCTTAGATTTGTTTGAGGTGCTCATTCAATTTTATAGCCGGATCTACAGTGAATTAATAAATGTTCGTTTAACAGAGTAGTTGAATAAAGAAACTAATATTGCTATAGCAACTTAGATAGAATTTGGTGACTTAATTCGTACGGTAAATGCCTTTACCACTGCTAGAAGGTGGTGTAATGGCCCTTTGCAATACAAACAATGGTGCTAAAATAATAATGATAATAAAAAATATTTCTTTTTATGAATATATTTACGGAGACGTCGATACCAATCGTTCGTGTGACAATTTAGCTTGCTCGGTTTCAGTTTTGTGTGCATCAGTTGCGCTGCAATAGTAAATTTACGAAAAGATCCAGAGGTCTTGCATGGATGACAATGCCTTTATCTCAGTTACCGTTCAAAATATCGGTTCTCTTTAGTGTTGTGCAGTGGTGCTTTGTTTCGTAAGGGTAACTCTTCTATTCTGTTGCAACTTGTGTTTTAGTCTCCTTTCCCATGTATTTTTAAGGATTTCGTCACTAAAATGTAATTGCCGTATAGTTATCCTTAAACACATGTCTTTTTGCAAAAAAACTTACTCATGAACTTTGATCAAAATTCGTTTGTTTTAATTTCATTTTTTTAATACTTTAGTTTGAAGAACACCCCATATCCACTGGCCAATGTCGTCTGATTTACGTTGTGTATTATTATTATTATTATTATTATTATTATTATTATTATTATTATTATTATTATATCAACACCGTCTTCATAGGGTGGATAGTTCCGTCAGTGCACTTCACGTGGTGCACTGTGCGCATTAGGACACCAAAGGGCATATAGTGTGTCCCTTCAACCCCTAACTGCACCCACAGTTTAGCCATCTACTTTACCTTCATTCCTGCTTCCTTTCTTCAGTCATGCTGTCCAACCTCGGTAATTGTTACTTTATTTTCTGGGTATCTTTTTCTTGCTGTCCAACCACTCCAACCCCCTCTTTTCACTGTTTTGAGCGATGAATGGCTGAAAGGGCCTTAGTGCTGGGCATGAAAACCAAAATTTTATACAATCAAATAAATAAAAAGCAGTCATCGGAATGACCATAGAAGTCACGACGCCTGATAACTAAAATACATTCCTTCATTCATTCTTCATATCATATCTTGGGTGCTCAGACGAGGAAAAAGCTGCATGGTACAAACCCACGTCACGCTATATAAAATCGAGCATTTAGTCAGCAAGTCTCCGTATAGTTACAGGTCCATGTCTGAACAATATGATTTCCAACTTGAAGATTATAATTATTCTTTTAAATATTTTTAGTCAGTATTATTTATGTACTAGTTTTTCTGACCAATATATATAGACTACCATCGTATTTAGTGTTAATAAAGTTATTGTGGCAGATATGTTCATTAGATCAAGTAAAGAAGGTCAATCATTGAATTATTTAATGTGATAAAAAATATAAGAATTTGGGAGATGACTGAAGTAAAAATTATATACGCGTTACAAGCCAAAATCTTACAAGTGAATGAATCACACGCCTCACAATACTTCATACAACAGAGTTTAGGTCAAATTATCTTTATTAACACAAAAAAAAGGAAAATAATATGGCACTTTAACACTGCCCTTGGTAATCATGGCAATATGGCATCAATTTTTTTTAATCACATTGCACCCTGCAATGTAGGCTACTCAATTTTTCTCAAAGAACTGGACACAAAAAAATTTTTTTTAGAAAATTAGGCACAAGAACATAATGTAAAAGCAATGGAATTTTTCAACAAAACAAAACAAAAAGCATAATTTCAGATTATCAAATTACCTCTAAGACAACCACACAGAATATTAATAACGAAAAATCATAAATCATGCACAAAAACTCTTAGCACCTGTGCAAATGTAGCATAAAAGAAATCATACAGAAAATTTGGCATCCAGGTTAGTATATAATTCAACACAAAATAGGGGACAACAACAAAAAAACAAAAGCATAAAAAATAATAAAAATGTTGCAAAGAAATTGACATAACCACAATACAAAAATTAAAACACAGGCATATGATACACAGACAGTGACATTGACACTTAAAATAATTGGGGGAAAAAATAAAAACAAAACGAACATAAAAACACAAAACTTTTGATATGACTCTGATTTCTAGGGAAGGACGTGGAACGGCATTCACAGATTTCGATCACTAACCCCTTTCATTCACTTTGCAATGGCATTTACTTATGACAGAGACTCATGAGCACACTCTCGTGCTCTCAGCATGGCACCCACCTGCGCACTTAGGTGTTCCACTGGCTCTTCTCCCAAATACCCAGCCAATCCCGTGTACGAGGGCACTGGTTTGTTGGTCACTCGGATACTGCACGCAGGTGCGAGACAGGTAATGCTTGCTTACAGCCCCAGTGCGGATATGCTGAATAACCGTAGTGGGTGTTTGATCTCCTTCACAATTGTTTTTCGGCAGTTGCTTTCTCCTCAGATAGATTCTGTTCCCTACGTGGATTGGGGAATTGTGTGTGCGAAAGTGTTTATCATACCTCACGTGATACTTTTCATTGGCCCTCAACAGCAGTCGCTGTGTAGTTTGGAACACTTGGGTCATGTTACAAAACCAAACCCGGTACTGTTTCACAGTGTAAAGTGGCACCTGTTGATGGTTCAAGACCATTGAGTATGGCAGTCTGATATCATGCCCAAATATCAGGAAATAGGGGGTGTCCCTAAATGAGCTGTTATAAGCGGTGTTAATAGCCAGCTCAGCCTTCTGCAGCAGAGACCACCATGAAGTCGGGTTGTCCTGCACTAGGTATCGTAGGATATTGATCACTTCACGATTATGAGACTCAACTAGCCCATTGGCCAACAGCCAATAAGCCGTAAACTCCTGAATCATTTCATTGATGAATTCACGTCCATTGTCACTGACCAACATCCTGGACACCTGAACTGATACACTTCACTTGCTGGCTTATTCTCCATTGCACACACATGTTTGAAGTGTGTGGGCTCATCCACAAACACACAAATATATTTAGTTTGTCCTTGCACAGAAGGTATTGGTCCCACCACATCCATGTGTACTCTATCCCATTTAACAGGCAGTCCACAATTGGGCCCTCGGTATCACATGTCTGTGACTTTTCATCATATTACACACATGACAATTTCTTACAGATCTAGTTATGTCTTTACACATGCTAACCCAAAAGACTTGCTCACGGGCTCTTCTAAGGGATCTCTATACCTACATGCCCAGCATAGGGCTAACATGGTTCATGTGTATGTCTCTCCCTATTAAAGATCAAGGAAGGACGACACGGGCTCGGATATCACCAGGCCTTTTCTCATATCTACACAATAAGACGTCTCCTTTGATGAAGAACACATCCTTTCGTAAATGCACAAAACTCGGGAACTCGCTGTTTTCACCTCTCACACAGGCCTTCATTTGGTTAATCCTGACTTTAGAACTCTGATTCTCAACCAACTCTCGCACACTCCAACCACAAAAATCAACCACACTTTCATTCTCCAGGCAGTTATTCTGGAATCCCCTGGACGGAGGTCCACCTGCATTCAACCAGCTGTTGTCTCAGCCGCTCCCACTCAACTGTGAGTGCCCATGAGATTCCCGTTTTCTATGTGTCGCGCTCACATCTGATGTACTGTTACTGTTAGGAGTTGTCGTAATGTTGCTGGCAGTAGTACCGGCACCGCCTGTGCCATCCTTTTTATGAGATTTCTTTTGTTGTTCTTTCTTGCGCTTTGCAGAATGCGTTGTACGTTCCTGGAGAGAGCATCTGCCACCCTATTACTTCTTCCTGGAATATGCTCGAGCTTTATAATATCACTATAGAATTCACTCGATCCAACGAGCTTGGTGATTTGTAATCTCACTCTTCTTGAACAGGTATGTTAACGGACAGTGATCTGTGAAAATCTTTACTTCGTGTCCCAATAAAAAATAGTGGTGTCTCTCCAGTAACCATAAGACTGCCAAAGCTTCTCGATTGAAGGTACTATAATTTCTCTCTACCCCTTTTAACACTGGTGATGCAAAACAAACATCATCAATCTGAGATATTACCCCTCCAATCACAACATCACTCCCATCTGTGGTCACTATAAGCGGCTGATCGAACCTCGGGTAAGCCAATAGTTCATTGCTCACAAGGGCATCTTTTGATTTCTGAAAAGCATCTTGTTACTTCTCACCCCACTGGAAATCAGGTTCTTCCTTAATACATCTAATGGTCTTGCCACTTGCCCAAGTTTCTGATAAATTTACGGCAATATCCCATGACACAAAGGAAGTTTAGGCTGTGGAAATACTTTAATTGCTATGACTTTATCGGCACAAGGCTTAAAACCTTCAGGAGTTACTATGTGTCCCAAGAATTCTACTTTGGCCTGGAAAAATTTACATATTTGTAAATTAATTTTCATGCCATGGTGCCTTAACACCTCTAAAACCTCTAAGAAGTTAGCTATATGCTCCTCTACGATGGCATCGATTACAATGATATCATCTAGGTATACAAAAACTCCATGGCCTGTTATGGAAGCTAAAACTGACATCATTACATGCTTTAATCCAAAGGGAAGGAAATTATATTCACATAACCGATTATTTGCTATAATAAAGGGAATTTGATGATAGCCTGACTTGAGATCCAGCATGGTGAAAAATTTACTCTCCCTTACTTTAAGCAAAAGCTCTTCGATCGAGGGCTGTGGGTAGGCATTATCTTTCATAATGGCAGTCAGTCGCCTATAATCAACACACAATCTTTCTTCTTAAGTAAAACGATTGGAGAAGCCCAAGGAGACTCTCTTTCTTGAGTAATACCCTGATCTTGCAGTTGATTTATTGTTTCCCCGATTTACTTGTTCGTGGCATGCAGCAGTTCTGTGAGGCTTAGTTCAAATAGGGGATGATCTCCCGTCTCTGTTTTAAAAAGTAACTTCTCATTAAAAAGTAACTTATCAATTTTCCCTGAGGGCTCATCTCCAATCGCCACTACATCGTGGTAGTCCCTTACTATATCTCCTATATATCTGCTGTAATTCAAAGGCATTGCTTTGACAGCTGTTTGCAGTAGTCTTCTAAGCCGTGATTTGCCATGACTTTGACTCTGTGTAGTCAAGGCCGACACTGTGTTATTGGCTGTTACAATGGCGCACACTTCTAAATCACAAAGAGACCCACTGCTCAATTCTAACCTATGACTACATACATTAACAAAGGGTACATTCGCCTTTCCATTGACGATGGTAGTGACCCATGGCATCACATAGTCCACCCACTTGTTATGGGGATTAATATATATATGTACCTTCTTTGAGCTTTTGTGCTGAGACGACGGGTAGGAGGTAAAGTTGGGAGGGAGGGATTACCTCCCCTATCTCAGGGCTGGCGGGCACCACGCCTATATCCCCCTTGGCTGCCCGGGCTACTTTGACACAAGGTCATCGCTCTCCCAAGACGAGAAGTTGTTGGTACAACCCAGTTCCCACTGGCATCGACACTTCCACTTCCCCCTCCCATCCCAGAAGGATGGAAATTCCTCCCATGTGAGTTGTCAGTACAAAATGGATTTTGTGGGTCATGACACGTCCTCCTAGGGATATCTGTTGGGTCACCGTTCTTTGGAGCATTATCTAATGACCACTCACAGCATTTAACAACAGACATCCCTTCAACTCCATAATGACGCCAGTCACTAGGCATTCCTCGATCAAAGAAAAGCACGCTCCACTGTCCATTAAGGCATGGTATGTTCCTGTTCAAATTTCCACGTCAAGAACAGGAACCGAATCCCCACGCTAGCAAGAGGGTGAGAGGAGGTGGGACGTCTGCTTTGTTCTCCCCCCCCCCAGTTACACACACCTGTTGGTCAGAGGGAGCTGTCACTGGTAGGGGAAGCATCACCTACAGGCTGACTGGAGGTGGCACTGCCTCCACGGGGCCCACTACTTCTCCTATGGTCGCCACTGCCACTGGCCTGTGGGGTACCGAGGGGTTAATGTTCACTGGTACACTTCATCCTCCCCTTACCCGTCGCCTTCCCCTTCCTCTTGAGGGAAGGGGCACAATATTCGACGCTACGTTGTTTTTTGACGCTCGCTGACTAGATGGCCGGTGGCACTACATTTGTAACAGTGCCTTTGTTCATATGAGGGGCATCGGGCATGCATATGGCCCTTTCCCCTGCACTGCCAACGGAGTCCAACCTGTCGCAACCGCACTTCCTCCTCCCCTGGCCCCTCTCGAGTTGGATGGGGCTGGGAGTGCTCACTTCTTTGTCGAGGGACGGGCAGCAGCAGTGACAATGGGTGGGTGGTAGGACAATGCCCTCTCCTCTGCTTGTAGTCGTCTCTCTTTGTCCAGTGCCCACTGCGCCAAGGGAATCATAGTCCTCCTCTTCTTCCTCCACTGTCTGTTCTGCTTCAGGGGCCAAGCTGTCATAGTTACTTGAAATTCGGATGACATACTCGGTGATGCTCTCCCCAACACATAATTCCGCACTATAGCTGGCCCATATTTCCCTTTTGTCCTTTTTCAGGGCAAAGCGTCAGGTAATGGCCCCAGTCATCTTCGCGGTGGTATGCACAATTCTCTCTGCATTGGTCCACCCACTGATAGCACTTACGACAGTCTTAATGAAGGCTTTGATCAACAGGAAGTCTTCTTTGGGCCTTGAATTATCGAAGTCAGGGATTGGCATAACGGAATGGGAAGTTTCTTCACTACACTGGCTGGTGTTGGAGGTTGCATTACAATCCCCGACGGAGAACTGAACATTCCATTCCTGCTACTACCGTTACCTGCCAACATAGATCCATTAATTGCACATCGCTGTTTCAAATTCCTGACAGTATGCTACTGTTTGTTTCACTCAAATTCGTCTGGTTTCTGCCCTGCTGCCATCTCCACTCCTTGAATTCCTTCCATAAAGCTCTTTCGTTTTGATCGTCTATCACACTGTCTTCCCCACCTTTCGCCGGACTAACTTCTACTTCCCTACTGTCTCTCTCGTCTTCTTTGTCTTTGTCATGCGTGTAGGAACTCTTGCTCCTCGTATTATATGCCATCGTGACTCAGTTTAATATCACTCCACGGTTAATTATTGGTTTGGCACAAATGCAGTGGCCCACAGTTGGCTAAAAATGGATAATTAGTGCATTGTAAAAGATACCCCACACACCTGAAACCAAAATTATGACCCTATCCGGGCCACGTGGGATTCTAATCTTACTGTGGGATATGCAGAAATCAAACTCTCTGGTTTAAATTAACATGGTAGCTATAATTTAGAGAAAATTACAGTGGGCTCATTATCTACTGTATTGAGCTACTAATAATTAAAAGCAACGTGACAGTAAAGGCTCAAGTGGAGGATGGTGATCCGACTGCAGGACACACCCACTGATGCTGAGGGGACAAAGCGAACTCTCCTGTGGCCAGAGCCATGCCCTGGCATTCTCCTCATTTCCCCATACCCCCGCTGTTCCATCATTGGATGATTCCTTCTACCAGGCCTCCGGAACCAATTACATTCCGATGCACTGACACCAAGTGGCCAGCGACATTGGGGGGGTGTAATGGGGGTTGTTACCTGAGGCACCTTACATATGCGTTTATATGGCAGAGGACCTCTTTGTTCCCATCCATGATCTGTCCATGTGATCTACAGAACTCAGGGACCCTGCTAACCCCTTTTCGGAATGGGTTATGTATATGTGCGTGTATATATATAATATATATATATATATATATATATATATATATATATATATATATATATATATATATATATATATATATGTATATATGTATATATATGTGTGTATATATATAATATATATATATATATATATATATATATATATATATATATATATATATATATATACACATATATACAGTATATTCTTCTTCTTTTAACGTGCTTGTTTTCCCATTTGTATGGGGTAAGCACGATGCCTTCTTTGAAGGAGTTTGATTTGGTTTTGGGGTAGACTCTAGTCTCGATCAGCTGCCCTGCCTGTCATCGCTTAGACCCTGGTAGCTTATGTACATGTATTGTACCAGTTACCAGCACCCTTTCTCCCAGCAGCGAGGAGTCGTTGCACGGTTAGGTCGACAGTCAAGACGTGTGGTGAGGTGTCTGTTATGTTTTTAGAAGATGTTGGAGTGGCTTTGTTTGTGTGTGTATTAGTCTGTAACACCCATTTGCTTTAAGCAAACTTATCCGTTGATTACATACATAATCCTGAGGTGTCTACATGGATAACAAAGTGTCCGCCTCTCTGACCGGTTGGCTGCAGATTTGAACCCGTGACACAGACGTCTAAGTTGTCCGAGCTGTTGCTGTAACTGACCTGGCCATCGATGCTCTGCATATATATGCAGTATATATATACATATATATATATATATATATATATATATATATATATATATATATATATATACTGTATATATATATATATATATATATATATATATATATATATATATATATATATATATGTATATATATATGTATATATATATATGTATATATATATATATATATATATATATATATATATATATATATATATATATATATATATATATATATATATATATATATATATATATATATATATATATATATATATGTATGTATGTATGTATGTATGTATGTATGTATGTATGTATGGAAGCTTCCTTAAGAAGTAACTTTTTTAACGCAGTTCTGATGATAAGGATAATGATAATACAGGAAGGAGAGAAGAGAGAGAGAGAGAGAGAGAGAGAGAGAGAGAGAGAGAGAGAGAGAGAGAGAGAGAGAGAGGGCGGGGTGAGTTCTCCCAAAATCTTCGCCAATTCCCGGTAGTGAGCGACAGTAGAAGTACATCGATATAGCACGACTGTCCTCGAAAAATTGTTGTTCCTGCTTTTATTCTCCCAGAGATTAGAGGGATTAAGCACACACACTCCTCAACTCTTTTGTTTTCTGGTAACCGTTGAATGGCCACCCGGCATATGAATAAAGTCTCCGTATCTTTAAACATGACTTCGTAAACTGCACGATAACTTAAAATTGACTGAAAGTGAATAATCGTCATTCAAATGATTGAGAGCGTTCGTGGATATTTTCATGGAATATTAGCAAATAAGGTTACTTTTGTATTAGTGAGGGGGTTTAAAAGATATTCTTGTGAATATAATTGCTGTAGAATCCAAGGTTTTTTTCAATGACATTTATCAAATTTATTCCAGTTTGTATTTGTAAGTGTAGTTTAAACGAATAGATACACCTTCATGCTTTTATGTATTTGGTTACGATTCCCATAATTATTCATATGTGTGTGTTTTACGGTGCTGTAGCTTTTCTTACTGAAAAGAATAGAAATTTGGATAAAAGGGTGCACATTCACATAGAGATTCAGCATCCATTGTTTAAAAAACTAATCGTACCATAACATTTTAATTTGTAAAAGATTTGAAAACCAGATGTTTTCTTTATTCTTTTCATTGATTTTAGGTTTTTGAGATTCCATGGGGAATCTTAGACACATTTTCTAATTGAGATTCCAAACATTAAAACATTGATATCGAAGCGTCGAAGTAAGGCTGGAGTCCCCTTGTACATCAGCATACGCGATTTTTATAAGACTTAACTTGACTCTCCTAAATAAAATGGAAGGTTTAAATTGTTGTTATTATTTATAGTCGTCTTTCCATTTTGTTCTGATTTTGATAAAAATTGGTGAGCAGATTTTTATCTTGACTGATTTATCAAGATTACGGGTAATTATAAAGATCAAAAATCAAAATTCCAAAATAATTTGTATCGAGATTGCAGACGCTGTTGTAGTTAGAGATTTCTGGTTTACAGAATTCGACACCACTTGGTGAAGGCAGTGTATTTAATATTTAATGGTCAAACATTTATTTTTCTCTTATTATAATCAAATATACGTAGTTACCATTGAGGCTTATAAGTATTTCTCTAAGTATTTTTTAATTTGACTTTATCAAGGTCAGAGGTTAACGTAATTGTAAATATCTTATTTTTCCCAGTTTCTGATGAAACTTGGTTGGAAGGTACCATGGAGCGTTTTGGTTGTTTTCAAAAATATTTTTTACTACCTATTTTCCAGTGTAAATTTATTTTATCACTTTTTTTTTTTACCGTGAATTAGATGAAATTAGGTGTGTGGGTACCTTAAGGGATAATGATTACTTTCCTGAAATATCTTTTAACTAAGTATTTTTCCAATGTCAGAGATCAGCATAAAAATAATTATAGCATTTTCCCCCTTAAACACTCATAAACTGTGATAGAGATCAATGTAAATGTCACGACGTTTAATAATTAAGTTTTTTGGATAAAATAGGACTTTTAAAGTGGCGGAGCGACATGGTTTCCAAAGTCTGAAACATAACAGATCTCAAAGACTGATAATGGCTTGAACAGGTGATGAGAAGGGAAGAGGAAGAGTTAGATTGGAAGGCAAGAAATATGATAATTGCAGGAAGGAGAACACCTATAGGAAATATTAGTAAATCATGGAAAGAGAATGGGTTGAAGACGAGAATCTGATGTGAATTCAGCCAGAATGAGCACAGGAAAGAAGATTGGACAGACGTCATTTCACGTCTAACCTTGTGTAGAAAAAGCAACTGGCTGATGTTTATGACGATGATGGTGATCATTTATCCAGTGTGATCCCCCCTCCCCTCTTTTCTTCATCATCTTCTTCTTCTTCTTCTCCAACATAGAGCTTCGGGTATACCATGTTGCCACAAGAAAAGGAGAAGGTAGCTGTGTATCGTGAAGCTTGTTTTACGGAGGAATATTTTTGTCTATATATATATATATATATATATATATATATATATATATATATATATATATATATATATATATATATATATATATATATATATATATATATATATATATATATATATATAAACGTTTCTAAAACTAGCACGAAACCTGCTGCCACCAAGAGTACTAGAGTAAACATGTACCGCCGAATGGTTTTCCACTTGAGGGCACTTACCCCTCCCAAGTGGATTCGGACTGCTTTTCTCCTCCATCTTTTGGGATTCCCAAGAACCAAGAACTTTGGTTACCTTATTTAAACAATTTCCCATTTACATCATTAAGTCGTCTTTTGTCAGGTTGATTTCTTGAAGCTGTGTTTGATATTCACAATAACTGAGACATTTTTTATCAAAAAAATTTGAAACTAACCAGTAGGCAGTTATTTCAGTTTGATGACAATGATGATATTCTTAAGAATAAAAGAAAATTATCCAACCTATTTAGCCTTCACAAAATGCTTCAGAAAAAGGTGATATGGCTTCGAGCAGCTTATCCCCTTCCCAATCATACGCAATTTCATTTCTACAATCTTTAATAGAGCTTCCGTAAGTGATACTGTGTAAGGCAATTACGAGAACACGTTCAAGGAACTTGATACCAGAACGGTTCCTATTCAGAAGAGATGTTGATGGTGGATGGATCTTACACTTAAGTTATCCCGGTTTGTATTAGTTTTCCTTACTAGTATTCGAAAATGATCGCTTCTACTAGACATAAAAATAGACGTACAAACTCACAAACAACAGTAATTGATACAAATAGACCCGTAATTCATTCTAGAGTTAACTTTCTCATAATTATTTTGCAAATGATAAAAGGTTACCAAATCAGGAAATATTTTCTTAATTTACATTTGTTTTATTTTTACTTTTATTTATTTTTTATTACTTTTTAGTTTTTTAATTTGTTTTTTTAGATTTTCATATACGTGAAATTTATTAAATTTGTACAGATGTTTCAATGTATTTAGGAATTTCATTGTTTCGGATGTTAAAGTTCACCTGCACTTCTAGCCAGTAAATTAGTTGTGGGAATCTTAAGTTTTAGATTCAGTAGTGTTGATGATTTCCATGAATTAAACAGCCCACGCACGCACGCGCACACAAACACACCCACGCACGTATATATGTATATATGTATATAAGTGTGGTGTGCATTAAGGTTTGAATAAGACAAGTACAATATCCACCTTACAAAGCGTGTCCTTTAATCTTGAATATCACTGCGGCTGAATACTAAAATGGAGATTGCCTTCTTCATCTTTTCCCTGTCGAGATGTTGTATGTATGTTTGTGTGTGATGTGTACGTGTGTGTGCGCTAAAGGAGGGAGCCTGGGGTGTCATGTTGCCTTCGACGGTTTTATGTTCCTTGTCTCATGAGTAGGGTTAGAGTAAGGCGTGAGTAAGGCTTCTTTTTGGCCCGTGCTGAGTGCTTTATCTTCTTTCACCCTCTTCTCTCTCTCTCTCTCTCTCTCTCTCTCCCTCTCTCTCCTTCTCTCTTTCTCTCTCATTTTCAGTCTCCCCTCTCCTCTCCAGCAGCTCCTCTCCTCTTCTGCTAAGAGGCCATCTCAGTGTCTCAGTTCTAATCAGAGGTTTGGCGAGACTGGGGCGCCGTGTACTTTTGGGCGTAAGTGATTTCAATATTTGAATGCTAATGGAACTTGTTGGGGGCGTTTCATTTGCAATTGGTGGTTCAGTTAGCACCTCGTTCTGGGCTTCAATATGTATTATCATCTTGTTCTTCTTAAGGCTGTTGAAGGTAATGGAACTGTTCTCTACTAGAAATGGAAATTGGAAGATTGTATCTGAGACGGAGGTCCGTTCATCTCACTCCTTAGAAGGATGCTCTGTGTTGTAAATGAAGATTTCTTTCATTTGGATCTTCATCCATTGAGGCAGAAGAGGAGTATATATGGATTTTATGCTCGATGTAATAATTCTTATTGAAATATGCATGTGTAAATTTAATTCCCATGATACGGGATAAATTATAAAGTTGACTGTCACTTCAACAAGGTAAAACAAGATGTTTGGATATGAAATGTAATGCAAATGGTGTACTTTTATCGAAAAATTACAAGAAAGTTGAATATTGAACCATAATTATTGGTAATTAATTTCTGAGAATTTTAGAAAGCAAATAGACTTTGTAACTTAATATTAAAGCAGCAGTTCCAAGTAAACATATGCATTCAAACCACATCCTAAACCCGCCCCCCCTCTCCCAGTAACCGAAACAAAACGAACTCCCCTCCCCACCACCACCACCACCACCACCACCACCACCAGCCCCAACAGAAAGCAAAGTGTCTGACATTACGGGAAATCCTTCATTGTACTTTCAGCTCCTGCAGTGCAGACACTTTTGCTAAACATTTTTTTTTTATTTTACAGAGTGACTTAAGGTTTCAGCGTGCCAGTGGATTTTTACATTTTGCAGGATTTTTTGCTCTGATAAGACAACGAAAAACAAGTGATCTCAATACTTTTTTACTTTCTCACGTCCTATATCCGCACTTCACTTCCAATAAGAACTTTCTTTTAACTTTCCCTTTGTATACCCCAGGATTATTTCAGCAATCAGTTAAAAGATAATTTACCTTCATTCTTCCACCCACCATACAATTATTCGTTTTCAGTCTTTTGGGCCCCATTTGCCTTCTTGACCTTGCTCTTTCTAGAAACAGTTTGAGTGAATAACCATATCGTGGTAATTATTTCAAACTGATTGTGCAGACTATGCAGCTTTTCTTGATCACCGCCTGTGAACATTTTTGCCATCTAAAGATGCCATGAATTCCACACTCAAGTTCAGATTGTGTTTCTTATCATACAAGCTTGCATCTAATGTGTTGCTCTGTTCCCGAATTCTCTTATCACTCAGTAAAAAAAGATTAACAACTTGAATATACTGTATAACATACGCACTGGATAATTATTCAACTGGAAAAGCAGAGTGATCTCTACACGTTAACGGTTCATATTAATGAAAATGTGGGATATGTTCAGATTGCATTGTTGGGTAAATCTTAAAATGATATCAAAGAATGCAAGTCAAATGATAATGGCAGTATTTGAAATGTCTGTTTAGTGAATGTGGTGTCAGGGCTACTGATGCTTTTTTTTTTCCTTGAGGTCTAAATTAGCTATTGCCAGTAGCAGTTCCTCTAGTTTATGATTAGTGGTTTTATGCAAAAAATTATATGCGGTTGAGTCTATAGGACATCAGTTTTTCTGTTTTGTAAGGTTAACTCGTCTTTTATTATGTGCAAGTTCGTGTGAGCATTCATTTGCTTGGTTTAATCTCAAAATCTCATCTGTGGGAAATTTAAAAAGAATTATTTCACCTCTGTTGGCTTGGGAACAGAAACGAGCCATGGAGACATGCTCAGTTTCACATAAAAACTTTTGTGCTGACGTCACTTTTCACCACTGTACATGATCACATTCGCTTCATAATGTTGAACTTTTTAGCAATCGTCCTTCATTTTTTATTGGTGGAAAACAAATATCTCTTTAGTTCCAAAGCATGAGCTGTGAGGAATTTGTGACCTAATGGAATGCAAGAAAAAAAAAAGAGAAATGATATTGCATGGCAAACTAAGCTTTATAATTACTCAGGATGTTTATATGTGAAGAACAAATTAAAATATGTACCAAACGAAGTTTAACCCGGTAGGCGAGTAGTGCCGTCAGTGCAACTCACATGGTGGACTGTATGCATTACTGCAGTTTCTTTGCAGTGTCCTATCGGCAATTAGCTGCAACTCCTTTCATTCATTTTTATTGTACATCCTTTCATATTCCCTTTCCACCCTCTCCTAACAAATTTTCTCTGCGAGGTTTTTCTCCTGTTACACTTTCAAACCTTATACTATTAATTACCTTGTCAGCGCTGAATTATGATAGAGCCTAGCGCTTGTTCTTTGGCCAAAATTTTATATTGCATTCCATTCCATTCCACATGAAGTTTAATGAATCCTTGTTAATTGTCTGTTATTTAGATTTTATAGATAGGATTATATTCCACACAGCCTGTAATGAATCCAGTTTTTATTTTTCCACCTGGTTCAGATTGCATTCAGAAAAGTGGGTTAAGACCGAAGCTCTTCATTTTCGTCTTCCCCGGTCCCACTCATGGTTATTTGTTTGGGCAACCCTTGCCGTTGACTGTGCTTGGAAGAATGCTCATTGTCTTTCGTTGGTTTGGAAAAGTCCATTTGATGAATCGATTAGAATAAAGAAATCATATATATATATATATATATATATATATATATATATATATATATATATATATATATATATATATATATGTGTGTGTGTGTGTGTGTGTGTGTGTGTGTGTGTGTGTACGTATGCATGCATATATACAGTACACATACATATAATATATATACACATGTGTGTTTTACATGTTGCCTGAAGTATCGCCAAGTGCAGTAAAAAAAAAAAAGCTGCTTAACGACTCTTGGAGAAGTGAATAAAAAAAAAAAAAAAGAGTATTGCGTACTGCACTTTCTCTGGTGACTTCGGGCTGGGGGTAATGGCATTTGCGGGATTGGTCAAGATGATCAGTTACTCCTGCAGGGGTGGAAGGAGGCTGGGTAGGGGGGAGGAGGATGATGTTGCCCTGGGAAGGACGTTGTGTTGGGCGCTGGTTCTGGCTTATGAAAGAACATTTATCAAGGCAACATTATGACACTACTGGGGGTTCTGTGGTACGTACAGATGAGTGTGTGTGTGTGTATTCAGGTAGTGGGTGTTCGATTTGCATAATGCTGCTGTTGTGCTGGCAAGGTTATTCTGTGAACTGTTCTGTCGGAGAGAGAGAGAGAGAGAGAGAGAGAGAGAGAGAGAGAGAGAGAGAGAGAGAGAGATTTGTAAAACTGGCTCCACTTCATTTTTTTTGTGTATGTATCATTTCTGTTATCCATTTATTTGCATGAGAAATGCCATCGACATCCGATAATGAATTAGTCAAGACTTCCCTTGTGATATGAAAACAGGTGGTCAAATATTTCCTTACTGCCTGCCGTCAGATCTGCTTCTCCTCCTTAGCAAGTTACGCATTGGGGATTTTGCTGGTCTTCAAACCACATTAGATGTCATGTATTTTTATGTCTGTGTGAAAATGGTTTTTTGTATATTTTGTTTGTGCAATATGCATGGGCTTTTATAGTTTTTAAATTTTTTTTTTCTCTAGTTATAAATTCCTTTTCTGAATGCTCTTTTCGTTTCAACGGAAATCAGTTTTCTCTTAACTGTATATGAATTTTTCAGTAAAAAATTAGTATGTATTTTTATCCTAAATGTTGAAGAATTGATTGCCCTCTTCTTATAATCTGTGGTCTTATTTTCAGCCGAAGGTGACCTGAGAAGTTTCAGCGAGAGACGCGACCATTTCACTCACAAGGAGACCGAAGAGAAGGCCCTCTTCACGGAAGGGTCGCGCCCCCCGGAACTCGTCACTCTGTATCAAGACGCCATCGAAACACCTGTTCATATCATGAGGGAGATCGATAGACTCAGGTGAGTCACGAGAAGAGAAAGAATGAGGTGTGAATTCTGTTCGTGAAAATGTTTTTTGAGAGGGAGAGAAAGCTCTTGCTTATCATTTATCAATTTAATTTATTTTTTGTTTTTTAATAAGCGATATCTCTTCTTTCTACATTTCCCTTTACCTCCTCTTTCTTCAGTTCCCTTTACTTCCTCTTTCTTCTTCCTAATGTACACCATATTCTTTGGAAGCTTGAAGTTCCAGTCAGTGGCCCCTCTGGGCGTGTTCCAAACGAATATGGTTCATCTGAATAATGATAATAATAAGCCTTTCGTCAGTATCGTATCTGGGGAATATTTAATTGAATCCAGTACTTGATCGTTGTTTGCCACAGTAACTACTGCGGTGCAGGTGATGTGCCTGTGAAAGCTTTTATACCGAAGACTCAAACATGTAGTGTTGCTTTGCAACGATGATCTTCGTGATAGAATGCCATCATTCTTCTCTCTGACAACAGACTAGTAGCTATGTAGAACGTTCATTGACAGTCGTAAATTATTGTAGGTTTCTTTGCTCGTCCTGCCGGTGTGTTTGAGAGAGAGAGAGAGAGAGAGAGAGAGAGAGAGAGAGAGCAGGACTTTAGAAATTTTAAGGAGAACGGAAAAATGAAGAAAATAAACAAAGAATTATTGGATATGATTAACTCAGACAGTGGGTTAATAAAAACACTGGATACATGAAGGAATTTAAGGTCAGAAGGCCAAACCTAGTAACATAAATGGGCCAGGTGGGTATTTATAATGTTAGTGAAAGCGTAGAAGCAGCTAAAGAAGCAAGCACGAATTTCAGTTCTTGAAATGAAATGTTATTTTCTATTTTCTTGACGTCTGTGAGTATGTGTATGCATGAGAATTTTATTTGAATATAGAGGAGACCTGTGTATAATAGTATTGGTTGTTTAGTTTCCTTTTCTAATATCTCTCTCTCTCTCTCTCTCTCTCTCTCTCTCTCTCTCTCTCTCTCTCTCTCTCTCTCTCTCTCTCTCTCTCTCTCTCTATTCATACTTTGCTTTTTCAGGGCTTAAATAAAATATGATGGTGGCAATATATTGTTTGTCTTATTTCTTTTGCAGAGACGACGGGATTCGAAGTTCCCGATACTTCGTGTGCGAACCGGTCCTCGGCGATTCGCTCAAGAAGGAAAAACTTCGCAAGCTCAATCTCGAGATCGAAACAAGACGGGTAAGTACCCCATTGTATTGGCTTGAGTGTACGTTTTCTTTGAGTTGTGTTGTCAATGAGAGAACGTAGTGGATGGGAGACTTCTGTTATATGTATGTCCCATTACCATTGCCAACCATAAAGGAGCATTTTCTCATAAACTGCGATGAGTACTACAGTTTCTTGTAGGATGTAAGTTATATTGAATAACGTAAGATAAAACTGAAGACTACTACCGCGCCCCTTTGGTTTTGGTAACTAACTATCATTTTACGCGCAAAATTGGCGCCGCGTTTAGTACCAGCTCCTTGGGGATGAACGTAAAAACAAAAGCAAAAGACGGCAAATACCATAAAGATAAACAGAAGACATAAACATAAACACAGGCAAAATAGGGCAAAATTTCCGGTCGGCGACTAGCGGGTACTACAGTAGGTCACTTTAGTAGTCATCAGTTTCAACTTTTGTTAGCTGTGAAATGTCTTGACCTTCAAATGCAAGGTATAAATCTCGGTATTTTGGAATTTTCCCCATCTAGACATATCTTTAATACATTTGTCGGCCATTTAGTTATTGTGCCAGGTTGCCATGACGTTAATGCAATATCTCACTTGTAATTCAGTCAGTTAATGGTTTCTTTCCATTCTTATATTTATGATTGCCATTCTTTCTTCATCACCATTTTAATCACCCTTAATCGTATGTGCAGAAATGGGGGTGGAAGATTAGAGGAAGAGTTTGTTGAATTCCATTATTGGGTGAGAGGGTCAGCCGTGAGTATTTTTAGGTATAGAAGGGTATAAAGAATATGCTGCATGCGTTCACCGTAGTTCTGTAAATACAACGGCCAGCATACAGAAATCTTAACTTCATTCTCCAGTAATTTGGGTATTTCTTTTACTAGATGCACTCAGACATACTGAAAAATCAGGTAGTTAAAGAGTTCATTGTGTCACGCAGGGCTGCCTTGCGTGTTTCCTTTTTTGGAATGTTCTCTCCGTCGATGCAAGGCGGCATTCTCCTCCAGCAGCATCAGTCTGTTTGCATCTTTTGTCCTGGGATCACTTGTTCTTTATCCTTCTTCTTTGCATTGGCTTCCTCCAGTACAATTCATTTTTTTTTTCTGAGGTGCTGGGTCAGCAAAACTAAAAATGAGAATATTAGATGGTGCATTTTGTGAAGTTATTATTAATAGTGAAGTCACGTATGTGGTCAGTTTTCTCGTTCGGATAATAAGATTATGAGGCTTGATACTATATTATGATTGGATATTTGACTTACGCAGGGCGTAGGCCTACTAAACTCTGATGGCATGAAGGGACTTTCGTGTTTCTAGTAAGTATTGAGTCCCTCCTAATATGACTTTCCAGTTTTTTGCTTTTAATAATTCACAGAATTTTTCAATCGAATCTAAAAAAAAAAAAAAAACGGTACCCTTATATGTAACTTGCCCGTTTTACTCTTCAGTTAATTTGGTAAATTTATTATATAAACC
>NC_089783.1:30719124-30739124 GCF_040412425.1 Macrobrachium rosenbergii | reverse complement strand
GCCTTATATACTAAGCAGTCAATTTTTAACACGTCGACGTGGGTAAGTTTCTCTCTCTCTCTCTCTCTCTCTCTCTCTCTCTCTCTCTCTCTCTCTCTCTCTCTCTCTCTCTCTCTCTCATATACTTCAGTGATAACGTTGCAGGTCCAAGATTATAATTGATTACAGTGAGTCATTCAGGTAAATTCAAGAGGACAGTTCAGTAGGTGGGAGGTTTCAGACGATAAACGACAAGCCTTATACCAGAAAGCAAAAAAAGGAAAGGAGTTCTCATCACTCTTTTCTATTGATTAATTCCCTGCATAAAATACGACTCCCTCGGGTTGCTCTTGAACTGTGAAACTTTATTTATTTTTTTTGTTTTAGTTACAAAAATCATTCTTCGGAGAGAAATATTTTGGAAGTCTGAGGCTTGATAATCATTTGTCAATATCAGGAAACATGAGGAATTCGCTTATTCCTTTTATTCCCTATTTTTCTCTTTCATGTTCTTACCGCTGCCCTTTTGTGCACGGAGGTCGATGCTCAAAGGTAGCTACATCTTCACTGCCAATTCCTTCTTCCTTACTCAGAAATTTTCTGTATTTGGAACAAGACAGAACACACTTTCCTTTCGATTTGCTGATAAAAGAGTAAGCCTTGTTCATTTCCGCTTTCTCTCTCTCTCTCTCTCTCTCTCTCTCTCTCTCTCTCTCTCTCTCTCTCTCTCTCTCTCTCTCTCTCTCTCCTTTCGAATTGCTGATAAAGAGTAAGCCTTGTTCATTTCCGCTTTCTCTCTCTCTCTCTCTCTCTCTCTCTCTCTCTCTCTCTCTCTCTCTCTCTCTCTCTCTCTCTCTCTCTCTCTTGCACGATTTGTCTTTGTCCTCATCAATCGTTGTATATCTTTACCTCGTCTTGAGTAGTATTACTTTTTGTTGCACATATATATTTCTCTCTAGTGCTGCCGCATTCAACATTTGTACTGCAACAAATCTATTTAATAAAAAAAGTGTAAAGGCGATGTCACACCAGCACGTTTTCCGGCTTCTTTAGTTACTTTATTAAGATTTGACGCCTCATAACAAAACTTTACGATCCTTAATATTATAATATTATGCTTTAAAAGTGTGCTCTGATTTTGCTCATCCTCGTATCTCATTTAGGAATTGATGAAATTTTCTTTCCAACTTCGATGTTACAGATCGTGTTTTTACCCCATAAAGATATCTGAAATTGATGCTAAACTCAGTCTATCCCGTAAAGCAACTAAATCTGACGTAGTAACAGAGTTTAGCTCTATCCATTCCAAGGGCAAAGCCGGAGTGTTGGTCAACCTGTAAATATGATTGTTATTGTAGCTAGCACACCATGATGAAACTTAAAAGTTCAGCGTACGGAAAGGTAATTGCTCTCAGTTTGGAATACCAGAATTGCTGATAGTGGCCATAAGTAGGGTTTATAGACTTGCGAAGATATAAGAGTAATTCGAAGTTGTTACCAGGTTCAGTTCTCTGTCTGCTGCTAACCAGAATGCTGTACAGAGCAGAATAATTTCTTAGGACCTTTAAGGCTGAATAGCCTTCGACTATGTTTCTTGTTGTGATACTTGGTATTCTGATTATTTCTAACAAGTTTGTTATAGCTTAAGATCTAGTACAGCTTACAACATTTTATATGATAAAAATATATGTGGGGTCATTTCACGCAAACACTAGACAATGTATTGTTCATTTTCTAAGTACCTTTTCAGGAATGCAGAAGTTAGGAAATAAGGTACATTTTTTTCAATGGTTGTATCAGTCTTACTGCTTCTAATACAAACCATCTCTAACCTTCCATTGTTCTCTAAAGTAATTTATAAACGTTCCACGAATCTAGATGTTTGCTGCATGTTAGGAAGTATATATGCGTACAGTGGCGCGATGCCTTTCTAGATCTGATTAGGAACAGAGAGGCGGACACTTTGCTATCCGTGTAGACACCTCGGGTGATACAGACTAATACATACACAAAACGAAGCCACTCCAACATCTTCTAAAAACATAACAGGCACCTCATACGTCTCGACTGTCGACCTAAACCGCGCAACGACTCCTCGCTGCTGGGAGAAAGGGCGCTGGTGACTGGTACAGTACATGTACATACGCTACGGGATCTAAGCGATGACAGAAAGGGCAGCCGATCGAGACTACAGTCTACCCCAAAGCCAAATCAAAGGCCTTCAAAAGAAGCTTCGTGCTTACCCATACAAATGGGAAAACAAGCACGTTAAAAGAAGATAGAAGATAATGTTGCCAGCGTATTTGAGTCCAGCCTTGTTGCAATTGACTTTGAGTTTGGTAGTCGTAAGATTTTCTCATGAACTTGGTTATTTAGGCGTTGCGGGCTATATGTGAACTTGTTCAGCTATTTTTTTTTTTTGTTTATAGTCACTGCCAATATAATTGTTAATTGTAGTTACCTCAACCAAGGAAGTTGTTGGGGTATGAGGAGTCAGTTTTCACCTGTCTCTACAAGTGAACGTAAGATGGACTTTCGATGAAACGATAAAAAGGTAGTTACTTGACCTCCCCCAGACGTTTAACTTTGGCTGAGTATCAGTGAATATTTTACAACGTTTCCTGGGGGATATTCGCTTTTTCAAATCTAAGAAATTGAAACGATATTGGACCTGGCCGTAGATTTAGTAACTATATCTTAAAATATTTCTCAGCTAGCAAGCAAGATTTTCTTCGGTTGCCTGACGGCAGTGTACATATGCACTCTGCTTTCTGAGTCGATTATAATTCCAAGTGATAAATATATATAAACGTTACTGTATCTTTCCCTTTTGTGATAAGAAATTATCCTATAAATGTATTATAAGTATATATGAAATGTTACGCGGTAGTATATGCTAAAATAAAGGCCTATTTAAGCTAGGTCGATGTTCTGTCAAATGGTTCAGATGGATTACACAAGAACTACATTATCATTCAGTTTTTCTTTTTATGATTTCACGGTTAGTCGCTGTTTATGTCGATTTTCTTGACTTACCTCTGTTACTAGACCGTCCCCGTTGCATTTTCATTAACGCTTATAAATCTTAATATCTATTCCAGTTACACATTTTAGTAACAGTGTGTTTATGATTTGCATGTTTAGCTCATTGGCAGGGTCCTTTTTTGAAAAAGGGTATGATCCAGCCACAAGATATAAATAAAGTCCGCTGTTAAACCCCCCCCCAAAAAAAAAAAAAAAAAAAAAAATTTTGGATAGTTGGTCGTCGATAAGTATCTGGGGTTAAAGGTTAGCTAGAACCATTAGGTCTTTCCCAGATTCATTTTCATCTGTAGCACATTAAGCATCGGTTGGTCCGAAGGACAAAAGTGTTTTTGTTTTAGGTTTTCTCACACATGTGTTCTGGGCTTTGTACGTTTCTGTTCTCCTCCTGCATGAAGAAAAATGGTGTAAAGGGAGGAAGACCCAGAGGTTGTTATAAATGCGTTGAGTGGCAGGAATTAATTATTCACTCGTTCAAGAAGAAGAATGTCAGCATAACCTGTAAGTCTGTATTGTGACCAGACAATTCAGCACCTCTTCTTGTTTCTGACGGTATCGTATAATCAGTAGTACAGGAAATCTTGAAAGTTTTAGATGACGTTTGCATTCTTTTCCTACAAGATTCTTTGATGAGTGCGAAAAGTCATCTACTTTCATGATCATGTTGTTAGTGATGAAAAGTATTCTTGGAAAATGGTTGACTACCAAGTCGAAGCACAAAATGCAAACTGATAAAATTTCCTCTCTCTCTCTCTCTCTCTCTCTCTCTCTCTCTCTCTCTCTCTCTCTCTCCAGAACTTGCGCATAACATTTTTGAATTCATTTTGCTATATTTTGTATCCTAAAAAATCATCAAAGCAATGAATCTGATAAGTTTTCTTACGTCACATTAAAGCGATTAGACACTCACACTCCGCTGCAAATGACCGATTTGACCATAAGGAGCTCTCTATTCAACCTGAATCTCATATGTACAACTGGAATGTACTAAGCTATCTGAGACTGGCGCTCCCAGACTCGTCGTATTTAGGGCCTTGTAGCTAACCTCATTGTTTAAATGTTTAAGGTTACTTGGTTCTGGAGCCTCGGTTTCCATGGTAATGGTAGTGCAGTGTGAAACGTCGCCGAGAGAGAGAGAGAGAGAGAGAGAGAGAGAGAGAGAGAGAGAGAGAGAGAGAGAGAGAGGGTGGGGGAGGGAGGTGTGGAATAAACTAATCGGTAGACTTGAAATTTGGCGTTATTAATTTGAGAATATGTTTAATCTATATGTAAAGATCTTTTTGCAATATTAAGACGTTTGCCCTAACAGGGGGTGGCGTCGAAGAATAAAAAAGATAGCAAACGTTGCCATATCATACTGAAACTGCTGAATCGTACATGAAACATCCGCAGCATTTGCCGTTTTCAGCATCTACGTATGAAGCTCACCGACAGCGTGTCGAACCTTCCCCAGACATCGACACACAGTGGCTTCCATGATATTAAGGCCTCACCTTTCTATAACCTCTTTCACGCTCTCTGTTCACCCTCTTTAGGTCATTGATAACAACGTTCAACAGAATCCCGATGCCTGTTTTGAGAGACGCAGTTACAAACGGCGCTATCATTGCAATACAACGAGGCAATGGGACGATAATCAAATCGTCACTTACTCAAAGCATAGGCACTTCCTCGTTTTGAGGAAGACCTTCGATCATTTCAGTGGCAGAATGTATTCAGGATCATTCATTTATCAAGAATCAAATTCTCTCTCTCTCTCTCTCTCTCTCTCTCTCTCTCTCTCTCTCTCTCTCTGTGTGTGTGTGTGTGTGTGTGTGTGTGTGTGTATGTGTGTATGAGTGAGTAGGTGTGTGTATCAGACGTCCCCACGATGTATGATTGGTGCAGTATTTGAGAGGCTGTTGAAAGACTCGATGGACTTTTAAGGAGAATGATGGTGTAGGCTGAAGACCTGAGAAACTCCATTAAAGCCGTTGAGCATTCCAACAGTGAGCTGAGAGAGAGAGAGAGAGAGAGAGAGAGAGAGAGAGAGAGAGAGAGAGAGAGAGTTGCCTCGACCTTTTGTGGGAAAGCTGAGCTTTCATCGATCCCTAAGTTATTCTATTTAGGCCGTTTCATATTTTGCTTAAGGTTGGTATTATTTTTTTACTCGTATTTAACTAGCTCTTTATTATAGTTTTTTTTTAACCTCGTTGATTTTCCCGTGTTTTTTATTTGCGTGTTCATACATTCTATTTTTCATATATGTATTTGTTGCGTTTTGAATTAATACGTTATTTAATTTTTCTTTTTATGGTGTTTCAGTTTTATCGTAATACAAAGAAATACGTATTTTATAAAATGCGATAGGCATGGGCATACTTTTCCCCGTCTTAACGTCTGCCTGTGAATTTGCTAGTTGGAAAATTTACTGATAAATTTCATAAATTTAGACATTTCTCTGCAAGGCAAGGACTGATCTGAAAGATTTTGTTTTCCATTGGGATTCATTACTTACTATGGATACTTCTAGATATTTTGTCTAGGTCCTTCATTAGCCAGTAACTAACCTATTGGAAATTTTGCAGATTTAGATTTAAAATCTTGTCAGGGTCTTGTTGTAAGGAACTTTATTCTGAAAGTAACACTATACTGAGGTTGGATTTACTTTAGAAAAATGTTGTTAGGTTTGTACTTGACCAGTAGTGTTTATTTTGGTAGTGAATCTTGTCTCATTTTCTTGTTAGGAGACGAATAACATCTTTTAAAAGTTGTAGAATTGTACTAAGAAATCATGTCATTGAGTTACTTGAAAGTCTTGTTAGAATGCTAATTGATTGTTGTTCTTTGATGGCATTAAGTTTCTCTACAGCGACATTTACCAGGCCCCACCTGCAGTGTTTTCTTGTTTTTACTTTTCACTGGCTCCCTTTGGTGTCCTCCCACTTAGCGGTCAAAATTCTTCTACTTCATTTTGCTCCAACTTTCAGTTCTCAGTGTAGAACAATTACTATGATGATGTTTCTTATAATCTTTTGTATTAACAATCTCTAGATTTTGGTCTTGAATGACTCACTCGATTTAATAGACAGATCATTGAAGTGATCGTGACATGCATTACCAGTGTATTGGAATGAAAGTTCCAAAACGTCCAGCTACGTCACTGTTGCGCCTACCCCCCCCCCATCCCTTTCCCCCAGAAAAAATACTCTTCGATATAAAAAAAAAAAAAACTAAATCGACTTTCTGTTCTGGTTCCCCTGGGTCACATGTCAATCTGACTGGTAGTTTTAATTGTTACGGACATTTTAATGGGAAGGATAGATGCCCTGTCAAAACCTGGGCAGATGCATCGATAAAAATCGTAATATCCATACATGGAATGTGTGAAGTTACTATTATTTTATTACTGTTATTATTTACTCGTTTCTAATGTGTGTTCTTTCAATATATTTTGCAATGTCCGGTGGTATGTTAGCGAATTTTATGTGGAAAATTGTTTATGTAAAAGTAATCATATGTTGTTAACAGCTCATTCACAGATGATAGCTAAACACCGTGCTTAGTGGGAAGTAGTTTTTTGAATTTAACAACTGAAAATATTATGCAAAGCCATTAAAGACAGACCCAGGTAATCTTACTAATGATATGTAATAATGAATAGAAGAAAAATACGAAGGATTCGCACAATATTTTAAAAAATGGCTTGTGCACGCAAGTCATAAGGAAAAAATATTTTGAGCGCCTCTTGAGTAGACTACATGAGACGGTGTAGAAGTCGGCAATGTTGTGTTAATTGCTCCTTTGCCGACAGGTGAAAGGTGTCCTGGCATCTCTGTGTATTATGTAAAATGTGGCAAAAATGAATGTACATTCTCCAGCTGTATTTGTGGTCTTTGGGAATTTGATTTTTGTGTTGGGTTATGTGATTTTCTTTTTTAATTAATTTCATGGGCAAACAGCAATTGAAGCGGACATTGTGGATTTCATAAACTGCATTGTCAACATGAATGATGGTTAAATAAATTGTAGATCTACTTTGTATACTTAGTGTTTTATTGTAGTGTCATTATTTGTAGTCCTCTCCGGGGTTTGACTGCGAAAAATGTAATAACTGATATTTTCTAGGTTAGGAAAACTGGGGGAATGATAACGAAACTGGATCTTCTTGGGGAATGGAAATTCATAAGCTTTATCAATGTCACTACTCTCCTTTTGGGTAAGCGAATTCATTAAATTCTTTGCAAAATATACTTTGATTTGAGTTCGAGTTTACTTGGCTCAGGTGATTTTAAGGTGTGTCATAAATATTCTATTGGTAAAAATGTGTCTATTCTACCGAAGGTTTCCGAAATTTGGGTGGATTTTTCCCCAAGACTAAATATTCAATAACGGTGTTGGTGTGAAGCTACTAGAATTGCTTGAGGGATTCTAATAGGTTTAAGTGTCCCATATTCGTCTGCGGACTTTGGCCTTCGACAGTTTCAAAGAGTGGTCGTTAAAATATGGAACACGGTAGAACCATGATAGGGAAACTTAAAGTTCCGAAGCACCACCTATATCACTATTCTTCCTTAACAAGGGCAAAGATATTTGTTTGAAATTTGGTCCTCAAACTAGGAAAATCACAGGATGGATGGTTTGAAATTTTTGGTTTACTCACTATCCGGAGAATTTTAGATCTCCTTAGATTCCTCAATACATTTTTCCTCCTTTGTAGATGTAATGAGGCACTCTGGGTAAAATTGGCAAAATCTTTATCATTATGTGTACCTACATATACTTGTCAGCCCCAAGCGGGCTTTGCCTCTGAATGCCATATATCCATCCAGACATCCGTGTGATATCGTTCGTGTGCTTGTAGAACCCGGGACCCACTTAGTGGGGTAAAACCTATAGAGCCATATAAAGTAAATATTGTTGCGGCCTGGAATATTTGGTTCTTGATGTTCAGTAACTTGAGAACTCTTTATCTGCGTTCAACCTGATGTGAAAAATGAGTAAACAAATAAATAGATAAATAAATAAACTGGTGTATGTAAAAAAAAATGTCATTAATACAGTACTGAAAGTATTGACCTCAGTATAATAAATTGTTATGGTTCCTGAACTGATTTAAGGTCCAGGCAGCCATGGCACAACGAGAGAGAGAGAGAGAGAGAGAGAGAGAGAGAGAGAGAGAGAGAGAGAGAGAGAGAAAAGCTTGTGGTGAAAATCCTTTTGAAGTGTTCATATGGGCGACGTTGGATGTTGAAGTGGCAGTTTGCAAAGCATCTGCGGGAGATCACACTTCGATTTGACAGATCCTCTCGTTGGGGATGACGTTTCATTTTCCATTCAGGAGGATTCCTTGTATTGAAAATTGCCCCTGTCATGCATGTTGACGTGCGTGAACTTATCTTTCTTCATCTTCGCTTATTTCTTTGTTTCACTTCTTTATTGGCTCCGATACCGAATGAGGAGGCCGAGGAGTATTGAAAAGCAATACAGGAACGGGAGAGAATGAGAAAAGAAGAGGCCGCTGACCATTTTTGTGAGTGAGCGTGTGTTTAGTTTTTGTTTCTCTTATTGTAGTTGTCTGCAGCAGCTGGGTAGTGATTGCTGCCAGCGATCTGAAGAGCCCAGGGAGGGTCTCCCCCTTGTCCAAAAATCTATCTAATGGAACAGGTTGTAGAGAGATAATCATCATCAGATTTTATCCCCTTCTAAGGCCGGCAACAACAGCGTTGGGTTGGGGTCAAACAGGCGTTGTTTTCTCTCTCTCTCTCTCTCTCTCTCTCTCTCTCTCTCTCTCTCTCTCTCTCTCTCTCTCTACCCCATCCATAAGGGAAATGAAGAGAGTATCCGCGAAAAATATATTGCGAAAAGAAGTTTCGCTTCAGGTCGCATTTCGAAAATAGAAATAAGTCCTCAGTGGATTGATTTCTCTCATTTTAATTTCTTCCTTAGTGTAAGTAAATTGTTGAGTTGATTTTTGCCTGACGTTTCAAATCGTGCAGGTGTTTTCTCTAGCGCAACAGAACGCTCTCTCTCTCTCTCTCTCTCTCTCTCTCTCTCTCTCTCTCTCTCTCTCTCTCTCTCTCTCTCTCTCTCTCTCTTTTCCCCGCCCCTTTCGAACTTCGAAGGGAGATCACTATTGTTTTCCTCATCGAGGAAAGGTGGACCTCCTCCTTGGCGCCTTTTTGCATGTGCATTTGAAAGGTGGGAAAGGTCCTCGTATTGTGGGTGAATATGATTTTGTGGAATGTGGTTGAGAGGAACGTTGTGGTAAGTCCTGTGTCCGAAGGAGTATTGTGTTCTTGCGAGGCGCGGCAACTCCGAAGGGGGCGACCGGCAGCTACCACCACATCTGGGGGGATATCAAGTGCACACCACCAGGCACCACAGACCAGTCGCCTTATTGGTGTGAGAGAGTGAGGACGGGAGCGGAACCGTCCGGCAGCGCGCGCGTTGTGTCTGTTGAAGAGTCGCGCGATCAGGCCCCCGTACCCGAGGTCATTGCGCCAATTCCATTTCGCATATTACGCCCCGTAAGCTGGTAGTGTTTTAGGGGGCCCTTTTTTGAATTTTGCCAAGGAAAACAATGTTCGATGCTCCTGCGAGAGGAGACGATGGGTTGGAAGGACAGCACCACCTTCTATCCTGAGTGAGTGAGTGTGTGCGTGCGTGCGTGTGTCGGGCGGTCGAAAAGGGGAACAGGAGTAGTCCCCTCCCCTCCCCCTCTTAAGGGGAACGTTTCGATCCTTTATCAGTCGAGTTGCACCTTTTAGATATAGCGATTTGGACGTCCTCCTAAGGATCAACCGTGTCGTCTGCAAAAGAGTGACGTAGACATCCCCAGGGACGTCGAGTCTGACGCACGCTGCCCTGGGGACCAACCTCCCCCACCCCACTCCTTTCCCCCTCCCCACAGAGCCTTCCAGTCATACCATCCCCCTTGCCCCAACTGCATCTCTCTCTCTCTTCCTTCCCTGGACGAGCAGTCTGTGACAAACAGACGCACAGTTATACTACATCTCAAAGAAGGTAAGAAATAAAGTCTATAATTTTATCATGTGTGTCATCTGTTCGTGCGATCCCTCATGTGTGTATGTGTGCGCGTGTGTATGTAGGGGGGGGGGAGGAGGTTGGACGGGTTGTTCGCGCGCGCGCAATTTGCCTCGAATGTGTTACTGTTTCTGTGTGTGTGTTTTTTTTTTTAATGAGCCTTGTGTTGTTCTGCCTTTGCATATACCGGCATGATAATAAGCCTGTCATTGATTTTTGTGTGTGAAATGTCTAGAGTCGGGTAAACCTATCTCTTCTCCCTTTCCTTCCTCCCTACTCCCCCCCATTCTCTCAGTCTCCCCCTCCTCTCTCTCTCTCTCTCTCCCACAAATTCTCTCTTTCTATCCCCCTTCCCGTCTCCAGGATCCTCCCAACTCACATGGAATGAGTGACAAGAATTAGTCGATAAAGGCGGTGTCCTGGGAATTGAGTTGAGGCTTCCGGGTTTTGCTAAGGATCGCCAGGGTGAAAAATGGGTATTCCTTGAGGACACCCGGGTAGGATATGTCGATGTTGTTGTTGTTGTTCGTCGTCGTTGTGAGGTGATGCCGAGAACATGAGTCCAGGACTAGGGTCTGTTTCATTGAAGCTGGGTCGGGTCATCAAGCAATGGATACCTCTCCGTCAGACGTCATGTAAAATGGAACTAGAGCTCGGAAATTCTCTCTCTCTCTCTCTCTCTCTCTCTCTCTCTCTCTCTCTCTCTCTCTCTCTCTCTCTCTCTCTCTCTCTGTTATTGGAAAACCTTGGAAAGGTTGAATAATGTGTGGTTTATTTCGTTGCGGAAAGAGCCTGGAATGAACATTTAGGGTGAGGATATACAGGCTAAACAAAGCATTGGGAAGTTCTTGGCTAATTTCACATTCACAAAAAAGAGACAACTCTGTAAAGAAAAAACTTATCAAAAGGACCCAGACAACGCAATAAAAACATAGATAATGTACACCTCTGATGGTGCTGCATCGTAATTTTTTTTCGTGGAACACCTGCGATTAGTTATTAATACGAGCGTTATGGATTTTATGGAGCTACGGTGGTAGATTATAGACAGGCCCAGAATATAAATGACCAGGGGGGAATGAGACCAGCCGGCATTTCTACCATCTGATCGCAATGTTGGGGGGGCGGTGAAGTGACCATTGCCCAAAAAAAAAAAAAAAAAAAAAACACGTTAATATCGGGTTTGTATAGGTGAAATTGACTAGATTCCAACAAAAAAAGATACCGCCATTCATAGCTGTATCTTTTCATCCATTTATCGTTGAGTATGTTAAAATAATTAGGGCATATCAGTGCAATCCCCGTGAAGAACATTTAGCGTCACTGCCTAAGCAAAACCGTGTCAATTCCGCGTCTGATGTTCCCGCATGAAATCCTGCCTCATTTTCCAGCTTACAGGAAGCGTGCTGACGATGGTAGCGTTTAAAGGTCTGCTGTAGAATCATGCTCGCTCAGCCATTTGCAAAATTTGTATAGGCTTGGATTTAAGACGGATGATATTGCCGACGGCCAAGACAAGGCAGGAGAGCAATGTTGCCTTGTGAATCCTTTTAATACAAAACACACACACACACACACACACACACACACACACACACACACACACACACACACACACACACACACACTGTACATTCAGCGGTGGATGCGTGTAACGTTGGGCGTGTGTAGAGAGATATCCCCTCCTACTTCCATATTGAACGGGATGACGTCAGCACACTTGCACACCGTATCTACAACTCTACCTCCCTCTTTCCTCCCTTTTATTGTATCCTTTTGTGTGTGCATACACACCAACGTACAAACGTGTATGCATACACATACATACACACTATATATATATATGTGTGTGTATGTATGTCTATCAAGTTGAAAGAATCTTTTGAAATAGTTGGACAAGGAAATGAAAACGAATAGAAAAAAAGAGATTAGCACAAAGCGGAAAAGTATTGACAGACGAAGGGGCACAAGACTAAGTATTATTTGAATACCTTGATACAGGTGTGTCTGTGCGTGTTTGTGATAGATCATGCGCGCGCTTACGCAAAAACTTGGTTTGCCGAAAGTGGTTCAGCATCTAAAGAGGAAACTGGGTAAGTTTTTGCGCCGAGTATGACTCTGTTTTTCCTTGTTATTGAAAGAACTTCATCACCGTAAGTTTCCCTTTGATGTTCTTCGCATCCATAACAAAAAATGTTCTTTTGAATAAATGACAATTACTGTATTCTTTTGGATTTTGTAGTCGTACTGTATTTTCATGAACTTTTCTCTTTGTACTGTACTATATTGCATTGGTGGTTTTCGGTTGTCATTAATGATAATGTAATGATAAAACATTTTTGTCGTCAAATATAGTCGTTATATTATTATTATTTAAAATAATATGTAATTAATCGGTTTATCATCGCTATCAGCTGCATTAAAATTGATCAGTAGCAAGGGACTTTAGCTTTCTTTCGTAAAAATGGCATTTTTCATAAGGTGCCGACTTCTTCCTTATGTAGCCACGTAGTTGACTGAAGGGTTTTTGATAAATTTCCCCTAGAGTCATTGTTGCTGCGACTCGTATTGATTGCAACAATAGGCCTAACTGGGCTCTCTTCCTTTTCGAACAAACACATGCTAGTTTCTGCACAGCAACTAGCAATAAGCTAGCGTATAGCTTTCTCTTCCGCTTTGCAACAGTAAGTTTTAGAATTATTATCGACTCTTGCCCGCCTAGCAGTTTGAAGTTAGTTTCCATGTTATTTAATAACTTATGCACATAGCAATGGTGGTCTGGTTTAATACCGTTTTCTTATTTTTATTCGCGAAGTTCCTAGCAAGTTAGCTGGCTTATTATTGATTCGTTTGCATATTAACTAAAAGTAAATTAGTTCGTTGGTGTTTCATCAGCCTATATAGCATCTAGAAGTCAGCTAACTTAATGTCTTTTCTCATCTGCATGGCAATTAAAACCAAGATAACTTATTTGAGATATTTAGTATATATATTTCACTGTGCCGGATACCAATTATTTTAAATGTACAAATAATTCTAACCCTATTACGGAGCAGAGCAGTTTTTATTTTTCAAGGTTATATTCAGAACCAAAGTAAATGTCAAAAGACCATGACGCCAGGACACCCCGGTTAGCAAGGCAATAAAATAAAGTAAAGAAACTTTGCCACGAACTTAGTACCGTGACTTGGCTGGAGCAAATGTTGATAAATGAATTTTCTGAGTATTTATTTCCGAAACTGTGGCGCTTTCCCACATCCAGGATCTTGACTTGAAAGTTAATTTCCATAGCCTTGTGAAAGCTGTGGGGAATCATCTCTCGAGTCCACGCCTTTGGGTATTGGCCGTATTTCCGGTTATATGTGCATTCGTGATTTGATTGATTTATTGGTATAGTAAACTGGCCTCAACAAGAATAAATCACAGAGGCAAGAACGAAAGACCACACTCAGTGGATGGTGTATTTTCTAATTTTTTATTATTTTTTAGAAGAGAATATTTTTGAAAAAGTGATACTTCAAGTTTCAAAAGAAGTTGTAAATGAAACAACATTTTGCCTTTTGAAAATATTTTATCAAGTTACAACTTTTTTTTTTTAGTGCCCCATTGCGTGGTAGCCCTTGACGTTTCTTGTACTTTATCAAATTATTACATTATCCCATTCGAAAATATACCGATATCCCAACAAAAAAAAGGCAATAATATCGTCAGGAACTTCAACACCAGCCTTTTTTTTAAATCCAAAGCAAAGCTTTTTAAAGCAATGTTTGCCCTCCATGAGAGCTTTCCCGTGTACAGCATTAAAGATCTCCCGCATTATTACAAACTGTGAAAAGAAAATGACTAGAAGGTGCATGCAACTCCCCCCTACTAACACAGTGTATGCAAGTATCATTCCTTGGTACTTCTTTATTCTTATTTCCTAATTAAGGATATTTCACACAAAATTTTTGACAGTATATCCCCCAATGTATTTAAGAGCCTCCTCCTCAATTACTCCCTCGATATCATTTTTTTATTTCTGTGTTTGGTCTCAGAAGGTGTTCTTCCTCATCAAAAATATCTTTTTCTAAATGGAAATAAAAATTTCCAAACGTATGTTGTTAGACGCATTTCTAATGCTAACTCCCTTTCTTTTGTTATATATTCATCTTCATTGGGAGAGTCAAGCGATACTTCAACTGCGGTGATATTACACTTTTCACTTATTACCTTCATTTCCTTCCCTAACAACATTTTTTTTTCTTAGCCTAAATTTAAAATTCACTGCATTTGCCTTATGCACCCACAGAAATGTTCAAGGCAATCTTGATTTAATCTTTGTGTCAGTAGGTAGTCGATACTATGAGAGGCTTTTAACTTATTAAACAAAGCAATGGTGGATTTACATGATAACATTATTCCTTTCTGGAACTTGAAAAGACTTTTTGTATTTGGACTTTTAACTCTCATAGTACTTATTACCTCGCATTAGGACTTTTAACTCTCATAGTACACATTACCTCGCTAACCTTGAGGAGTGTACCTGTTTGTTTTTCTACATCAATACCAAAAGCATTGCATGTAATGCATGAAGAATTCATGTTGTCGAACCAGTCATTCATTATTAAAAGAATAAAATCGGATGTTTGACTCCAGTTTTGACATTCCAGCAGTCCCTTTTCGCCTAAATATTTTACTGAACAGTTGCACTGCTAATTTAACGCGCTGTCATTGTTGACCAGTTACATTTAAATGCATTTCATTGATCTTATATGCAAGCCCATAATCTGTTTTGGTTTTACTAAAGCACTTCTCGTATGCCAGCATCTGAAATACACCCGAGTCAATAAAATTATTTCTAACTTTTTTGATGAAATGGAGAACGTCCGAGAACACAAAAACTTCTCTTTCTGCCTCAGGATTTTTGAAAGATGCCTGGTTTCAAGAAGGTCAATATTAAACTGTTTCCACACACGGCGATCTACCCACTAGCTTTTCGTTTTTTCACGTGTATTAGAACAGTCAAATTCCGCGCAGTCACTTGGCATTAACACAGATAGAATGAACGAACGAATAAAAAGATATATGGTCACACAACAAGTCCTGTTGTTTACCTTACCTCTATGGGTAGCAAACTAAAGCATTGTTTTGGTTAACCACGTGTGTGAGACCAGGGCGCGTGACGTCTCAGTATTGGTGATTCATACCCAAAGCTGCGCGCTGGCTTACCTGTTCTATCTGTTCTAGACCGTGGTTTTCTGATATAAAGAAATAAAGTAAAGGTTAGATTCAGGATCGGCATGACTAGGATTGAAACCAGGTGAAGGACCCCGTTATACTGCTATGAATATATCTTTGAACATTCTCATATCTACAAACAGATCCCCATTCGAATCTTACTCGTAGGCAAGAAACGCAGTTACTGAGATCTGAGAGTGACGATAATCGATCGTAATCCGCTTGACGTAGATTTTGTGCTTTTGACATAACTTTTTGCTACACCACTGGTCTCTTATTTTCTCGCCATAAACCACACATAAGTATAACATCCCCATCGTGACCCGCGTGATAGTGTTGGAGTGGCTAAATATGCATTTTATATTCTAATCATTGCATGGGTACAGGGAAAAAAATCCGATTCGTACAAAGCACAGATTCACGATAAAAAGGTGAAGTACGTTACCTCATGCAATACACTAGAAATTAAATTGCCGTGCACACACTCATTCAGCAGTGTAAGACTATTTTGTATTTAAACAGGACTTCATGAGGTATAGGGGAAGTCTACGTACACACACACACACACACAATATATATATATATATATATATATATATATATATATATATATATATATATATATATATATATATATATATATATATATATATATACAGTATATATAAAACTGAATCATGAAGATATGAAACTTGATGAATGTGTAAATAAAGGCAAATGCCACGAATGTTCTTAGCCTGCCTTATTTTAGTGGATTTGAAACCATAAAATCATTGTTAAAATCTTTTAATGTCACCATGGTTTTTGCCTATAATAACTTACTAAAAGGAATATTAATAAAAAATAGCCCTAAGGAAAGCAACAACACATAATATATAAAATTCCATGCTTGGACTGCTCTTCTTGTTATGTAGGTCAATCTAGTCAAGATTTAAAAGTGAAAATTAAGCAGCACAAGTATTTTGTCAAAACTGGGCAAACATCCAATGCAATATTCATTCATTTAAGTGAAAACTCTCACTGGATAAATTGGACTGACAGTTCAGTGATTGCCAGATCGAAAGATTTCTCTTAATGAAATCTTTTAGAATCTGCAATTGTACAGCTTACTTCCAGCTGTAATTTCAACCTTAGCCCTGGCATGTATTATTTGGACCCATGTATTAGTAAAATGTTCAAGAATGAGAAATAAAATCACTGTCTTAATTACTGATTAGTTACCTTGTATATATTTTCTTTGTATTCGTGTGTGTAATAGTTTTTTGAAAATGTTCACTGTGCAAGAATTGTTATTGTTTACCAAAAGGAGAATAATTTAAGTGTTGTACTTTTATAAATATGTAATCAGCTTATTCATTCCAGGGTAATTTTTAGTGGTCAGTCTATTCCCCTGTGCAATCCTTTAATTGACTCCTCCCTACTTTAGAGCCAGTTGGGCCTAATTCTTTGTAAAACGTCTCATAGATTTACCTTTGTTTCGGTAGGTCCACTAATTCCTCAACTGTGTTGGATTCCAGGTGCATCTGTTCCTTATAATCCTCATCCTCGGGGATATCTGCATGTCATATGTCAATAATATGAGCTTTCTTGTAACCTTATTTTTATATTTTTCATTAGTCTGCTAGTAAAGGACTATGTGTTGAAAGGCCTAGAAACCACTCCGTTGTTTCACTTTCCCTCCGTGGCGTTTGTCATATATATATATATATATATATATATATATATATATATATATATATATATATATATATATACATATATATATATATACATATATATATATATATATATATATATATATATGTATATATATATGTATATATATATATATATATATATGTATATATATATATATATATATATATATATATATATATATATATATATATATATATATATATATATATATATATACATATATGACTATGTGTTGAAAGGCCTAGAAACCACTCCGTTGTTTCACTTTCCCTCCGTGGCGTTTGTCATATATATATATATATATATATATATATATATATATATATATATATATATATATATATATATATATATATATATATATATATATATATATATATTATAAAGTAGGGTGTTATTGCTGGTGGTATAAAGTTTTGTGATTTTATTATGTGGTTATCTTACTTTACCATGTTTACCTATGAGGAATTTTAATGGAATGAAGTCAGAAGAGTCTTTCTTTCTTTATTTAATTGATTTGGTTTGAAGTTTTACAAGTTCCGCAGCCAGGCATTTTGGTAAATGTCAAGTGTTTAAATTCGCAGTTTCGGACTTAAGACAGCCATTATACTTGAACAGCATAATATGGATATATGTATATAGACATGACGAAATATATCCGTAAGGCAACATTCACAACTCGCTGGCAGGATCTTTATGATGTGGGTCATGATATTGACGAATTCAAGTTACAACACAAATCATTTACATTTTTAATAAGCCATTTAAATATGCGCGAGTCATATTTAAAGAGCAAATGAAAAGATTAAGTCCTTTTCATTCTGAGCACTTCTTCCGGTCCATTTGGAGAAATAAAGGGTCTATAGAAATGTTCCCCACTTGACATTTGAGTTCCATAAGACACTTTGTCACGAGAGGGTTCACTTTTCCATTATATTGTTAGGGGATTTTTAGGCCGCATTGTATATACTAAAAGTAGACCATTATTTTATTCTATTTGTTTGTTCGATTTTTAGACTAAGAATAAAGCATACTGTAAACTACACGCGCGCGCATGTGCACCGACACACATACACACACATGCACGCACGCACTCGTGTACTGTATGTGTGTGTATATATATATATAATATATATATATATATATATATATATATATATATATATATATATATATATATATATATATATATATATATATATATATATATATCTAATACGCTTCTTTTGGAGAGGTTGCTGGAATATGTCTTTTTCCCGACATAAAGTTTCAGGTACCCATTTATATTTACTGTAGGTCGGCTGGTTGGTGGCTGGAGGTCCAGATATAAATCACGGACCTTTCAAGCGGGAGCCCAGTGCTTCACCAGTGAATATCATAAATCTCTCTCTCTCTCTCTCTCTCTCTCTCTCTCTCTCTCTCTCTCTCTCTTTGCCCGAAGGATCTATATCCGTCACTAGTGGTCATATAACACCCGCCGGGCCACCACTTCTCTTATTGATTCTATGCTTAACTGTTATTATGTATATGTGTATATATGCATATGTTTATATAGAATGCCTTACAAATAGTACAAAATGAAGTAGCTGAACGACATAACACGTGTTCCTTTTACATTCACATGTAATTATTCGTGTGCCAGTTTTTGTATGGATAGAACATTTTTGGTGATAGTGTTAATTTTATTTCTTTGTACCAGTTGCTGCTATGAAATAAAAATCACATTGTTGAAGAAGAGTCAACAATGGGAGAAAATAGCACAAAGGCCTTTCTTTTGTTTTCCAGGATTTCCAGACCTGGTGTGATCCAGTGCCGTATCGCTTCGCTAGTCCAGTGTTGGCTGCGCGCGTGTTTTATTATCTATGGTTATTTTTATAGCGCATGGGAACCCATCTAATGGAGGATCAGGGGGGGTTGGGTAGGGGGTCCGGGGTTGTAGGGGTGTTAATAAAGGAACAGCCCCTCCTGCCATCCTGGCCTGCTTAATCCCTTGGTAATTGGTGCTGTCTTTCCTTCTGCTGTGTTGTCTGTGTTTGTGCGTTGACGGCCAGCATTTTGCCGCTTTTGTTTTGACGCCGCACGTAAAGGTCATTGTTGCTGTTGTTATTGTTGCTGCTGCTGCTGCTGCTGTTTTTGCTGTAGCAGGGCCTCTATTGAGATTATAATGTGTTTACTCGTGTGTATATGTTTACAGAAAGACGGCAGGTGAATAGAACAGACAATTTTCTGTAGGTCTTTCAGATTTTGCTCAGTTTGTCAGAATTTTGTTTATTTATTTATTATTATTATTATTATTAGTATTATTATGATTATTATGATTATTATTATTATTATATTATTGTTGTTATTATTTTGGAAGGAGACCCTCTTTGAGACAAACTTCTTTCAAGGCAGAAAAGCAAAATTTGAAAGTGTCTTGTACCATGAAAATAGTTACTGATTCTGACTCATGTTGGAAATCGTGAATTTTATCTTCTTTTTTTATTCGCAAGGTATTTTTTTACTTTTACATATTTGGCATTGTATTTTTCCCCATAACCTTACATTTCCAATGCCCCAAACGTCAAGGTTATTAAAATAAATCGTAATGGAAGGTTAAATCTGGATCACAGGAAACTTGAGTCCTGCAAAGAGGTGAAGGAAGACATCAGTGAAGATGGAATGCAGAATGCACATGCAACAGAGCGGTTCGCAACTTGCATACACGCATGCATACCTCATTGTATTATTATTGTTATTCAGAATGAACAACCATCATATGGAACATGGTTAATAGGCATCAACTTACAAAGAAAACTTCCGCTAAATAGAATGCTATTTAAAGAGAAAACGTAGTGAAGAAAGTATGAAATGAATAACGAGAGGCAGATCAACCATATGATTAGATTAAATTTTGATTAATGGACATTACTTACCGCAACAACCTGACGATTGCAAAAATAACCATTAAACAAATTGGATCGCCAGTCGTCACAGGAAATGATTTATTGCACTGCCTACCTTGGTTTTTGGTAGATCTAAGAGGTTCAGGGAGG
>NC_089783.1:30696624-30714124 GCF_040412425.1 Macrobrachium rosenbergii | reverse complement strand
AAAACCAGCCCCTTAGTTTGCAGAAAAGATGATACAAGGCCTCTGGTACCTGGCAGTTTGACATTATGACACCTCAGCAGAATCTGAATGACGACGTTCTAAATCAATAATATGCCCTAATTCCAAAGGCAAGATTCTCAAAATGGGTGAAAGCTATCGGCTATCTGTTAAGATTTACCTGTTGACAGATGACGAAGTAAGTTATTTACCAGTGATCATATTAAGTCGTAATGAACAATCTAAGAAATTTAAACCATTTCCTCAAGCAATTTTGTCTATAAAATGATGATTCCAGGACAGCAGGACAACCAGACAAGGGAGCCCCTGGAGGTTACAGACATGCAAACAGAACAATAATCCAGCGTTGTTAAAACAAAAGACCTGAAGAGTAGGCACCAATACCATCATCTCTGTAGTTATTGGAGACGTTGTTAGCAGTAGCAACTTTCCTGACTGCATTAAATGTCAGTCAAGAAAATGATCCAGCTTTTACATCCAACTTGGATTCACTTCAGTGCTGTTACAGTGTTGCTGCCGTATGCTTTCTTTTGTAGGTATTAGTTTGGACAGTGCTCATGGTATGCTCTGCCTTCATTCTCTGGTTCTTACCATAAGAGCCAGGTTTCAGAGTAATGCAAACTCAAGGATCATCCTATTTGATCAGTCTTTTAATTCTTTTGCTTCCAGAATGTGGAATTGTTTGACTCGAACTAGTCTTGAGCCACAATTTCTATCTTTCTCTTATGTGTAATTACACACACACACATATATATATGTGTGTGTATACATATACATACATACATATAAATGCACACACATCCATACATACGTTTTATATATATATATGTATATGTATATGTATATGTATATGTATATGTATATGTATACACACATAGATATTTAGCTTCAGACGATGGAAACATCTATGCCTTGAGACTCAGTATTTTAGATTTTAGTATCCTAAGTCATTGTCTTTTATAAAGAGAATTCGTCACGGTTATATGGGTAGAAGTTTTGTAAACCCGAAGAAATACCTGTGTTTACTGTTGCCAGATGAGTCATTGCTGTGCAAAAGAAAACAAGTGTGGTTGCGCATGTGCCGGTCTCAGATACGGGCAAAATTGACCGTAGGGTTAAAGTATAGTTCTAGACCAGTGAAATAGAAAATGGCTTCCTCTGTTCTATTTTTTTTGTACAGGGAAAGGAAGTCGGAGGAAATTGGGAGGTTATTTTGGGAAAGACGCTGAGTCAGGAGTGGAAGTTGAAGGAGAGACATAACAAGAGCACGTGGCAATCGGATCCAAATGCTGGGAAGTATTCGTTAGTCGGTTGGTTTATGCCAGCAAGGGCCCTTGCCCTAAGACGGCCCATAATTGTAATAAAGAAAGGAAAGAGATTAAGAGGTCTTTTGTGGACCTGTGAAATTACTTTCCAACTAACGGAGACTCGAAGAGTCCTTTAGAGATAGAGGAAAACCCCTGATGGGGATGAAATTGGCAAAGTGAAGAAAGCCCTGGCAGAGGGCAAAACGCCATTTTTAATTTAGATTTGTATTTATGAAGGTCATAATTCAAGTTGCTGTATTGTCGAGCCCTAGTCTTAGTTGGTAGATTGATGCTTCTGTATGGGCGGTATCTCGTTCGTTCATTCATTCATTCCATACAACTTGCCACAACCGGAGGAGAGCAGTCGAAGGAAGAGTGAAATATGCTTCCTAAGGTGCGCTGTAATTCACACCTGACTTGGGATGAAGGAGGAAAGAAATAGGAGGTGGAGTAGCTCGAGAAATCGATTCTTTAAGTGGAGAGAGAGAGAGAGAGAGAGAGAGAGAGAGAGAGAGAGAGAGAGATGAGTTCCCCGCCCAAGAACTTCTGCTACTGCTGCAGTGCCGAGCAGGATAATAGCATGGTGTCTGAGTTTGCCTTAAGACAGGTGTGGTGTTGTCGCGTTCATGTGGCGTTGGGGCGACACCATTTGGGTGGAACTAACCCCCTCCTACGGAGGACCTTCCCTCACTCCTTTGGAATTCTACGCTAGATTAAATTTTGTATGAGGTTATGAGAGCACAAGCGTAGGTCTCCTCTTGAATGATGCCTGCATTGACTTACTTCCACGGAGCTCGCTTCCTTTATCCACTTTAGGTATAGAGGAGTTGCGGTTGGGAGATAATCTATCATTTAGTAAAAAAAATTAACAGAAACTTGTTATTGGTAAGATGTTATGATCAATATTCACGTATTGTCGGTTTAGCACGGTAATTTTTATATTTGTTTTAAGCATTTTTAAGAATTTCACCTCGTGTACTTTACATACACATAGACGCGCGCGCACATTCACACACACATACCTATATATATATATATATATATATATATATATATATATATATATATATATATATATATATATATATATATATATATATATATATATATGTGTGTGTGTGTGTGTGTGTGTGTGTGTGTGTGTTGTGTTTGTAGAGAGAGAGAATTTTAGAGTATGATTATTGTAGAATATGAAATATAACTCAGCATTGATGGCTTTGTGGCCTAAGTTTTCTATTTAATGTATTTTTTCTTCACATAATTTCGTGTTACCATTCTGCAAAATCCCAACTTTATTTCTTTTTTCATTGTTTAATATTTGTCTGTACTTGATCAGTTCCGTATCCTTCGTTTTTCCCCTTTTAGTTCTGGAAAAGAAAACTATTGTGCCGGCTTTGTCTGCCAGATCTTAAAACCTACTGAAACTAGAGGGGTGCAAATTGGTGTGTTGATCATACACCCCCAGTCATCAAACATACCAAATTGCAGCCCTCTAGCCTCAGTAGTTTTAATTTTATTTAAGGTTAAAGTTAGCCATAATCGTGCATCTGGCAACGATATAGGACAGGCCACCACCGGGCCGTGGTTAAAGTTTCATGGGCCGCAGCTCATACAGCATTATACCGAGACCACTGAAAGATAGATCTATTTTCGGTAGATCTATTTTCGGTGGCCTTGATTATACTGTACAATGTACATTAAACTCGATTGCGCGGAAGACTTTGGCGTATTTTCAAACTGGTTTGTTTAATTTTTATTGTCTCACAATGCGGGCTGTGTACTTGACACCTGAATCATGGATCATTGTAAATAGTAAACAAACCTTCACTATCTGAAAACTCGGGTATTAGAAGAGTTTTCTCGAGTTTGTGAACATCATCATCGCTGTAAGAAATTATAATGTTCTGAAAAATAAACATAAGAAAGTTGCAGTATAAAAGGACAGTGTCCAAAGAAATAAGTAATAAAATGGGCTTCTCACTCTTCGATAGCATAGAATAATTTAAAGAAAACCTACATTTAGTGGAAAACTAAATGTCACAGAGTTATTTGTGCTGAATTAGCATAATTTTCAACTATATATATGTGTATATATATATGTATGTATGTATGTATGTATTGTAATACAGTTTACAAACTCAGTACATGGCCACGAGGAAAGTAAAACAATGGAGAGCAAGATCTTTCGTATATTGCTAATTTATCCTTCCATTGCAAGAATACTGTTCGCAGGCTTGGATGTCTGGTTCTGCCAGAGATTTATCTCTTTTAGATCGAGTGGTTCGTGGTGGTAGGTTTCTGTTCCCTAACAGCATTAGCAGTTATGCCTCTTGTCTGTTAATTTTTCATAAGTTGTGTTTTAACGGAGATCTTTCACATTCACAATAATCCCTGATCACCTTTTGCTGCCGAGAGCGACCAGATATGCAGAACAGCAGCGCCAGTATGTAGTAAATGTACCTCGCTGTCGAACTGCTCAGTTCCAGAGGTCCGTTATTTTTCAATTCGTTGGTCTGTTTAAGTCTTACTGAAGATGATGGATGATGTATTGGAACCTCAAAAGTTCAAGTGAAGATGCAATGCACTACTACCTTAAAGCAATTCTTGTGTTTAAACAATTTACTTACATTTTAATCTCTTTATGTATAAATTTGTTTATTTTTCTTCTAATAACCTATCTCTTCTTTCTGTATTTCCTATTACCTTCTGTTACTTCTTTCAAATGAACACCATATTCTTTGGAAGCTTGAATTTCAAGTCAGGTGCCCTGTGGGCTTGTTCCATATGAATAGGTTTCATCTTCTGAATAATAATAATAATAATAATAATAATTATACTCAAGTTAGTATCGTAAAGTTGACGTCACAGTTGTTGCACTAACGACTGTTTAGTAAACGTGTTGTCTCTAATGGTGTATTTTCATGCTTCTGTACTCAACCAGTTGTGCTGTCCGAACAGTTAAAAAAACGTTGCTCCAATGGGTGAAATTTTCCATCTTGCTCAACTATTTGGTAACAAACTGACGATAAAGAAGGCTGGCTAAGACCTATTATATTTCGAGTTCATTTTTAGCCGTGGGAATGTTACATGTATAAGACGATTCAACATTTACGTTAAATGTGTGTCTTTGTATGTTGAGAGCGTATTACAAGAAAATATCAATTACCAGAAATCGGATGCAGCTGTTCCAAGTCCTGCATGAACTAGCAACTGACCTTTAACGTAAAGTAGCTTAATGTGTTTATAATTGCGATGCCCGAGACATATTCAGTACCCTTGAGTGTTAGGCCTATTCGTTGATGAGGTCTCTCTCTCTCTCTCTCTCTCTCTCTCTCTCTCTCTCTCTCTCTCTCTCACACACACACACACACACACACACACACAAACACATTTGATATAGGAAAAGTACCAGTGTATGATCCCGTTTTGTTTTTACAAAAAGAATATTTGATCCATGATAGTATGTTTAGTGAGAGAATTTTTTTTAAGTTATTTCTTTCCACTAGTAGGTGATCACTCTTTCGTTTAAAAGATCTATAAATATTGTATGTAGGTTCATGGTTCTATTTTAATATTATAAGTATTATTAAATTAATAATTGTCGGACTTCATCCACTTATCCAAGCATCCACACTGTGGCGAAATCCAACGACTTCACATGTACGGTATTCCTGTTAATAACACTGAAGACGTTGTGCAAAGTTGTCTTAAAGTTGGAAGATTTTATTTTTTTTTTTATTTATTTATTTTTTTTTTTTTTTGCACTGTTAAGGCTCGTTAATGACAGGATTCTTACTTGCTGCCGCCATTAAAGTGACTGTTTTATACTAGGATGAAAATACACCTCAACTTTACCCATCACACACATACATATATATACACAGACACACATATATATACATATATATATAATATAATATATATATATATATATATATATATATATATATATATATATATATATATATATATATATATATATATATATATATATATATATATATATATATATATATATATATATCATATACACATGAGGAATGTTTAAGCAAATTATTGCTGCGCAATCTACTTTCAGGGATTATAAAGCCTTTTCATTATTAGAGTGGTATTTTTAAAGAAATTGAATAATTGCTTTCAATTTTGCAGTGTAACTAAATTAAATGCTAAAAATCAAGATGAATTTAATTTTAAGAACAGCAAAAGGACATCGGTATGTAAAGAGTCAAGGGTATTATTATTATTATTATTATTATTATTATTATTATTATTATTATTATTATTATTATTATTATTATTATTCTTGTAGTAGTAGTAGTAGTAGTAGTAGTAGTAGTAGTAGTAGTAGTAGTAGTAGTTTTGGATTAATTTATGTTGGCATTGATATTGTTAGCTATGGAGTTCTCTTTTAATCAGTTTTTAGTAAACATAACTGTAAGTGCCACCCATAGACGATGATTTTCAGCGATTACAGGATGTGAAGCCAAGTGGTTGTAACTTTCAACGAACCGCTTTCCTCTTAGAGTTGAAGTCGGAAAGTGTTCTTCACAAAGTGTTTGTATGCACATTTAAACTTACCAGATGATGAATCGTTGAGTGCCACGCAATAAAGTGCTTAAGAGTTTTTTTACGTAAATATATTGTTGACTGTCGTATTTGTCGTCCGTATGTAAGCATGTTTATTTCACCACCTTATAATTATGCTGGTTTTGTTGTCCTTACACGCAGACACACACGTGTATTTACGCTAACATATATATTATATAAATTATATATATTATATATATACACCTATATATATACGTACATACATACATATATATATATGTGTTTGTGTGCGTGTATATATATACTGTCATCAACATATTCATCAGTTTATTGGGAGTCACTTCCTAGAAAAAAATTGAGTGAAAATTTTCGCATATATACAATATCAGGTATAACTATTGCCTGTGTACAATTCATTTTAATCTTGTTGCTCCTGCGCGCTAGATAGTACGTATATGGATTCTGATGAACATCTGTTTGGAATAAGAAATTTTTGTCGGAGTAGTCTGGCCGAGGCTTTAAATTTCGTTCATAATAAGGCCATTTTTACTCTTGGTATTTGCATATCTTGTAATTCATATGATTATTGTCTTTTTTTTTTTTTTTTTTTTTTTTTTTTTTTTTTACAAATAACCAGTTCTGGATCTGCGTCTATTTTTCTCACTTTGGATAAAGTTTTTATTGCATTTTTTTTGTGTTAAGTTCGTGATGCGTAGGTAGTTGTTTACGGAGGTTAGCGGACGGGTGGAAGTCTGAAAAAGAATCTATTGCAAATTCGTTTTCCCAAAATCATTCGCACACTCTTGCAGTTCCTATTTCTTCTCTTTCCTTTACTTTCTCGTAAAGCTTCCTCTCGATTTCCGGGAATATCTTTCGTCCTTTTTACTTTTATTTTATTTTAAGGGGGCCTTGCCCCCACTCCCTCCCCAGGTCTCTTTAGGGTCGCCTCGAACGAGCGGAACAGCTGTTTTGCCCATTTCCCTGGTGCGTCAACCCTAAGAAGCTCCTCCCCCGTTAACTGTGGATTCTAAAACTCGTCCCTTTGCCCTTAACGCTATTACCATTTACCGCTGTTGTTTTCTTTCCTCTCCTATCTACATCTCGTTTTGTTTACATTGGTAAGTGTGTAGCCTTGATACACGTACAAGCATACACACAGGCATATATAAACACGCAGACATACATGCACAATTCATTTATGAATCACCGTCCGTTGCTGGGTGTCTGGTCTTGTGATAAAGTTTGAATAATGTTTTGCGTTATCTAGACCTACATGTTAATGACTGACGTATCCTTTTGTATTTTATTATTATTATATATTGTATTGATAAGTTATGTATACTTTGATATTTTTTTTATAGCAAAGTATGTCATTTGGATGACGATTTTCATTCAGACTTATTGTGTTCCGCTTTTCCCTTCGACCTCGTATTAGTTCACCATCATGCTAACGGGCTACTAGAAATTCCAAGGGAATCATTTCTCGTCTTTTTTAGGACGTGGCTTTAGGCTTAAGACGCCATGTAGAAATCATCACTATTATAGTCAGCTCCTGACACTGCTTCTTATACCCTTTTCTGTGGGGAGAGAGAGAGAGAGAGAGAGAGAGAGAGAGAGAGAGAGAGAGAGAGGGAGAGAATTAATCGGAAAGCAGTCTAAAGGGAATGAATGCACAGGGACTCGTTCACTCGAGACAGCTCGATATTCAGTGTGACAACACCCTCGCCCCAAAGCCGCTAGGAATCGCCCCGAAGGAATTTCCTGTCCTGAATTGGGGGCGATTTTTATTGGGTTGTATCTGAAACCTTCACGTAACCTCTTCCAAGAGAGTGAGACCGCTGCAGTTGGGGTTCTGAAAAGGGTTAGGGTGCTTAAACTGGCACTGCTTGTGAAGGGGTTCCTGGCAATACTTACCATGTGGGAGTATTTGTTAGAGATTAGTTAATAGCGTGTATTGATCTATAACCAGTGAATCCCCGTGGGAGGGCAGGGGTTAGTGCCGTCAGTGCATGTCATGCGGTGCATTGTAGGCATTATTAAGGTTCTTTGCAGCGTCCCTTCGGCCCATAGCTGCAGCCCATTTCATTCCTTTTACTGTACGTCTGTTCATATTCTGTTTCTTCCACCTTACTTTCTACCCTCACCTAACAATTGATTCATAGAACAACTGCGAGGTTTTACTCCTATTGCACAAACCTTTTTGCTGTCAATTTCCGTTTCAGCGTTGAATGACCTCATAGGTCCCAGCGCTTGGCCTTTGGCCTAAATTCTATATTCTATTCTATTCTGTAACCTGGTGAATAATTATACTCTGGATGTGAGCTTATTTTGCTGTTTCACTGACTGAAATATGCTAATTGCTTGCGGGATTCACTTTAATAGTCATTTACTGTTAATTTTTGGCCGCTTGCTTTCCGAAATGAGAAATGTCATGTGACGCCTGTTGTTGCTGCGGCTTCGTCAAATGTTCATGCTGTTCATTTTCTATGCGGTTGGGACAGAATTCCAAAATGGCACGTTTCCTCGCCCTTCTCAAAGGTTGACACGCGCTCTTTGGCAAGAAACATTATTGAAGTCAGTGTTGGTTTACCTGTGCTTGGACTAGTTGACGATTTCCTTTTGCTTGATGTGAAACAGTTGATTATGTCTGCATACTTTTACGTGCCCAAGCCTTTGTGCTGTTATCTACAGGTACACTTACAGATTTTCTAATTTTGGGGATCATTTAACACATTCCGTGCAGAGCCGTGCGAATATTCATGAAGTTTCGTGGAGGATGCATCATTTTGTGAAATAGGTTCGAGGGAAAAGTCATTAACCAAATATTTTTTAGAGGTTGGGGCTGTTGACTGAACGGGGAAGTTGTAATAAGATACAGCACTTAAGTGTATTTTTAAGGTTATTACTGTGAATGGAAGTTGGTAAGATGGGGCAGTGAATGTCAGTAAGGGCGGAGAACGGGTAATGGTAGAATGAGGGAGGAGTTTAATCTCATTATAAGTAAAGCAATGAACGTAGTTTCTAAGGGCGTTAGAGATGTAATGTTTGAAAGGTTTGTTGAACCTGCTCTCCTCTTTGGATTGAAATCATGTATAATACTAACTGAAAATAATTGCCTACAGTGCACATGTGGACAAGGGTTGAAGAGTTTAGGCATGTGTGGAGATACAATTGGTGTGAAGGTGACTGTAACGAAAAGTTGTAGTAGTTTATTTTGAGGTGGTTTGATAACGTTGAGAGAACGGATTGTATATTCTTTCGTCTTGTGAAGGAGGAAGGGGTTGGAATAACGGAGTAGAACTTGTGTTGAAATAGAAGGACCTTAATAGGGAGGTTGCAAAGTTTGTGAAGTTGGGTCGTTGCTGTGCTGATTAGCTTTCAGTGTAGGTATGCAAAGCAACCATGTTGTGGAAGTTTCTATCACAGTAGTTTCATCCGTGATTCAACAGTTAAAGGATGAAACACCAAGGCAAGAGAAAGAGCTAACTAGTGAAAACGTAAACAGATAAAGATAACTGTAGCGACAAATAGACACACATGTATAATACTGCAATACGCTTTTATATATATATATATATATATATATATATATATATATATATATATATATATATATATATATATATATATATATATATATATGAATCGAACAATTAAGGGTTAGCATAATCCTAATCGTGTTCCATTGCTAATTTGGGTTTTTAAGGTGAGAAGGCCAGCAAATATTAACCCGGCAGTGTAACTATTGAAGATTGAATTTGGCTATGCCATTCGTGCGTCATTTGGTGAGGTCGTTGTATAGCGATTTCTGTTATGTCTGTAATGTTCACTAACGTTTTGTGTGTGTGTGTGTGTGTGTGTGTGTGTGTGTGTGTGTGTGTATTTGAAGAGGACTAGAGTTGACTGGAGAAACGGCTTTAAGTTCGACAGAATATCATGGAACATGTGACGTGTAACGTGTACATGCTTTCGTATCTGATTTAATTAAAATAAATGATTTTTGTCAGCTTTTTAGATATATCGCTATTTTGGTATTTTATATGGACTATTGAATATCCTGAAAACATCATTAAGCTGTAAATTTGTCAGAGAGGGAGAAAGATAGGGAGACTTATGTTAGATTATGTTGCGATCATCGCAATTATATGTACAAATAGACAAGCACAAGGTTGAAATTTCCAGTTGCTTCATATCATTATGAAAATAAACCACATGAATCATTTTAGTGAAGTATATTCCCCATATATATATATATATATATATATATATATATATATATATATATATATATATATATATATATATATATATATATATATATATATATATATATATATATATCTTAAACAAAAATTTACCAAATAATTACAGGAATTAATCAACTGTTTTAGGCCTTTGTTGCACTGTTTACTATACACAGCAGTAAATTGAACTTTTATAAGGGAAATGGAGAACTACTTCCGAAGTGTAAATGTACCTATGTATAATTCCTCTCAGAATGAACCAATTGAAATGACGGTGATGTTGAGTACAAGGAGTATAAAGAGAGAGAGAGAGAGAAAGAGAGAGAGAGAGAGAGAGACGGTGGGGGAAAGAGAGTTGTGCGTACCCAGTACGGACGCGCCGCTGCTATTGCTGCTTTTCCGCTTTCCCCAACCGAGAGTGTGTAGGGGTTTTTCTCTACTTGCCTACCTTTTCCCTTCCTGGTCTTCTCTCTCTCTCTCTCTCTCTCTCTCTCTCTCTCTCTCTCTCTCCTCAGGAGGAAGGAGCGTGCATTTACCCATATGATTTCTTTCTCTTCATATCTGCTCTCTCTCTCTCTCTCTCTCTCTCTCTCTCTCTCTCTCTCTCTCTCTCTCTCTCTCTCTCTAGGTGGAAGGAGCGTGCCACTGTTTTACCCATATGATTTCTTTCTCTTCATATCTGGATCTTACAACAACCGTTTTATTTTGGCTGTTGTGTGGACTGAGCAGAGCCTAATTTTAGCGTGGGTGGTAAACTACCTCCGCTGTATTTATGGGAAAGGAGCTTTAAGACGGACCTTTTGAGAAGCTTTGGGTAGACTGGCGGGAAAGGGCATTGCCTGGAAGGCGAAGCTGGAAAGGGGAGAAAGGCCCGGGGTGACGGGGGGCGAGTATTGGGGGGAGGGATGCTAGAGGATGGCTTGTTGGTCAGTTGGCTGTTGTATGTTTACTCGTCGTCGGAAACTTCCTTAAACTGTACTATGCTGGGGATCAGAGATGGTGGGGTAGGGGTAAGGGCGGGGGGGTTGTTGGTATGCTGCTATTTTTATCGTGGGCTTTGATTGTAACCCACTTTTTATAATACTTGCTTCCATAGATTTTGGTCCACCTGAACTTTTCGTGGTATGAGTTCGCTTTTTCACGGGAAGTATATTTGATATTGCTTCAAATTTCTTCGAATTTTTGTTACAGCTGTAGGTGTTGAATACAAATGGGATATCTGGAAGAATTTGTGCTTTAAATTACATAATGCGGCGATGAATTTACACACACACATATATATATATATATATATATATATATATATATATATATATATATATATATATATATATATATATATATATATATATACATACAGTATGTGTGTGTCCGTGTGTGTGTGTATGTATGTGTATGTTTATGGTATATGCTTCAGCAACAGGATGGTTAGAGTTCAGTTTCCTGGTTATGTAGTGTGCTGAAAGCAATTTCCGGTAATGGGTCAGCATATCACTATTATGAGAGGGTAAGTTCTAACCTACCTACATTATGTGGAAACGTATATACATGAGGAAATGGAATCCAGTAAAGAAGGAACGTAATGTGGATAGATCTCATAACTTCAATTTTGAACTAAACATTTAAATTTAACTGCAACAAAAGTTCTTTTCGCGATTTTTGAGAACGCAACATATTATAATGTCTGACTCTATACCCTCTGTAAACGTGGCCGAAACAAATATGGTATCAGTAAACGACCATTATATTTGTGAGAAGATTTTGTATGTGTATGTGTGTTTGTGTGTGACATTGCCACAAGTAGCAGTCAACTGGCGTAAGCTTGAAACGTCAGTTTCGAGAATTTTTTTCGTACTGATGAACGGATAACGTATCAGCAACAGGAAATACGCAATTGAAAGAGGACAAGTAAATTTCGGAGAGGGAACACAAGATTTTAGTCGCTGGTTCTAAGAAGTCATTTCAAATGGCCATGTTTATAGTCTTGTGTGTGGTGTGGTGTGGTGTGCTGTATATATGAGGAGCCAGTAACAGCCAGTGCCTTCATTTTGATAAGTTTGTTTGCCTTGTTAAGTGATGACGGATTCAGCTTCCAAAGGAAGATCGCGTGGCTCGATCAGCACCAAACGTAGACGAGTGAAGTTAAATGAGAAATGCTGATGAAAACGGCTGTAGTGTTAGCAGTTTTGCATAGTGATGTGGATCTGTATGTACCTCTTATTTGTTTGCAAGTCAGTACGTTAACTATTGTGCACTTAAGCATTAAATAGCATAAATTTAACTTTATCTCAGAAGAGAATCGAGTTTATTCCATTCGTTTCCTGACAATTTTAAGGTCAGTTTTGGTAAGACTTTTAGAAAATGGCTCTTGCTTCTTATTATACCGTCCTTAATGTGGGTTTATAGTCGTTAAATGATGTTTGAAGACTTCCGAACGTAATATTAATGTCACTTTGAGTATATTTACCTCTCTCACGCTCTCTCTCTCTCTCTCTCTCTCTCTCTCTCTCTCTCTCTCTCTCTCTCTCTCTCTCTCTCTGTCCGTTTTTCCCATTATCAGTGTAGATCGTTAATTTGCATAAAGAAAAAATGGAAAAATATACCGTATATTAACAAAGTGCACCATATGATAAAAAATAAGCTATCACCTCGACAAGGTACAGTTCTGGCGTGGACACTTGCTTGAGCATCAAGTAGTACAGTATTCCCCTTCTCTCAGCCCTCATGAACTGAGTGACCAGCGTTCGATTCCTGAACCTGGCAGTTCATGAGGGACTGGGCGGTTTTCCTAAAAGTCCAGTATGCCTTTGTCAGCCAAAGCAGTGCTTGTGTACCTAGTTGTGGGGCGACTGTGTGGGTTGCTGCTAGAAGAGCATGGAGCAAAGGAAGGAATATGTAGACTTGTCTCTGAGGGAAGGATTATGAGACTCAGGGGAAACAGAAGCAGGAAGAGAATTCGAAAGTTGGCAGTAAGGGGAAAGAAAAGTTGCTGAACTCGGTAACCTTAGAGCGTTGCCTTTGAGAGAGTTGTATATTATTATTATTATTATTATTATTATTATTATTATTATTATTATTATTATTATTATAGGCAGGTTCGAGATTCGGTATTTGTCTTGCATCAAGATGTCAGAGTTTTTTCTCTTGCTAACATCTGGCCTGTCTTAACGTAAAATTTCGTATTCACGACTCCTTCTTGACTTCTTTACTCATTAAAACAATTTAACAAGTGTTTAGTGCCGTTTTGGATTTCCGAATCTAATAATTTGAATTTAATGATTTTAGTTTCTAATGATCTCTGAAGTTTTGAATTTAGTTGCTGAATGATCTCTCTCTCTCTCTCTCTCTCTCTCTCTCTCTCTCTCTCTCTCTCTCTCTCTCTCTCATTTGACCACAAGATTCAAATGTGGAAAAAACTTCTCCGAGATAAGGCAAGGCTCTGTGGCGCTGTTTAGCGCATTTTTCACTCGGGTTAAATAACCACGAAAAGAGGAATTGGCAAACTGGAGCTGTCCAACATTTCCTTTAATTGCTGGGCCCCCTTCAAAAAAAAAAAAAAAAAAAAACTTGAATGTGTATTTCGTTCAGATGTAAAAAAACTAAAAAAAAAAAAAAAGGAAATCAGTGGCTCGTTCTCTTCAGATTGGACAAGAGGTTTAGTTTGTTCTCGGTTTCATTTGATACCCTATTGAGGTTCTCGTCAGGTGGAATAAGGATTTGTAAATGTAACGTTTGGGTTGGTTACCATTTCTTATAACTCCTGCCGTTAGAGGTTGCTAAGGGCTGCTTTGTGCTTGTATGTGGTAGTTGATAAATGCGTTGGTTTCAGCTTTGGATAAAACCTTGTTGTTTTTTAGCTTTTTTTAATTACTCTCTCCTCGTAAGGCGTGTGGCGATTAGAGTGCACTTGCGTTTTTTTTTATTTTTTTATTTAAAAAATAGGTGCCAACGGATTGTAACTCCTTATATATTTATTAGATTTTTTCAATTCCTCCAAATAAATTGCTCTCATAATTGAATATAACGTTCAAGTTTATAGCGCGCACAATAAGCATTAATTTTGTTATTTATGTGATTTATCTTGTGAATTTATGATTTTATTGCTTTATGATTATTATTTATAATATTGTCTCATAAATTTACTATTTTATTACTTGCGATAATAAGGCCTGTACACCTCTAACATCAAAATTTGCTTTTCTGCTAAATGCAGAATAAATTTTGAGAAAACCTATACAGAAATCGTATGTTTATTTACAACTACGACCATTACCTTACGAAGTGGGTTTAGAAAGCTCATCCGACAATAACAAGTTTCATTGCAGGAGAAGTGGCGTTTTACGTAACTTTATATAGGTTGACCCAAAGGTTTTTATCCGTTTGTTATTTGAAAGACATCGTATGTTCGGGTTTAGCCAGGATAAATGAAAGCGTGTTGTGTGTGAAGAATCATCGTCATCACAGAAGGGGCTAACTTGATGCTTCTTGCTCAGGGAGACATTCGAAAGGAAAGGTCATGGGAAAGCCGCTCTGTTCTTGGGGGCGCTGTTCCTCTCTGATGTAGTTGGGGACTAATACTTGTCACTTTGATGTCCCTACAGGACATGATGCTTAGCATCGCTCTCCCACGCCTCTACAGATGCTCTTGTTTGAATAAGAAAGGGGGATAGGGATGGAGTCTCTCTCTCTCTCTCTCTCTCTCTCTCTCTCTCTCTCTCTCTCTCTCTCTCTCTCTCTCTCTCTCTCTCTCTCTTACTGCCTGGACGACTCACGTTCAAATCTCGAACAAATGGCCGTGTTCCTTATATATCCAGTGTGCCTCGGTTGACTTAAGACGTGAATTATCTTGAATTATATTACTAGTTGTTAGACAACTATTGTGAGTCAGAGAGAGAGAGAGAGAGAGAGAGAGAGAGAGAGAGAGAGAGAGAGAGAGAAAGGGGGCCTTGATGAAATAATACTCAGCCCACTCGGGTGAAACCATTCTTAAAATATAGATATAGATTCTTGAAATATATTGTTCCTAATATGCGTACTATCATGTAAACCTTTTAACCAGCAGCGCAGTTTGCGAAACTCCGCAGAATCCTTCTGTGTTCTCTTAATATCCTGGTTATTTTGAGAGGTGGGTATCTAAGGGGCTGGGCGAGACTCCAGGTATATGATAAATGATGGTGAATATGTTAATATGAAAGGGGTGGCTTGATTGATTGCTTTTAATCTTTACGAAGCAGCCATAATGCTCCGTAATTGGTATGAAGATGATTGATAGAATAGTTTCATTTCAATATTTAACTTTTTTTTTTTTTTTTTTTTTTTTTTTTTTGCTAAATGTATGGTTCTCTTACGTTCGTGTTTTTAAGATGGTTGTGTTCTTTAGCGTCAAATTCTTAAACGTTCTTCTTGAGTGTGATGGGACTTTTTATTCATTCTTGAATTTATTCATTCATTGTACTCATCATTCGTATGGTGATGGGTGTCGAGTTTGTGGTATTCGTTGTTGATGCAAGATTGTGTATGGTAATCCTGGTTTCGTCAGATGGCTCTGTTTCACGGATTTTGATATCGATCGCAGAGGATATCCAAGTCTCTCTCTCTCTCTCTCTCTCTCTCTCTCTCTCTTATTTTTATCTTGAATATGGTTCCGGCTGTTTTCTTGCCTGACGTTATGTCGTGGATTGTGTTTTATAGCATTAACAATTTTTATTTCTTTAAAACACACACATACATTTCTCGACACTTTTCAAATCAGTAAAAGCTTCCTAGTAGGATTCTATCTGTTGGTGTGCTTGCCCATTTGTGATGTTTTTCTTACTGACAGAGAGAGAGAGAGAGAGAGAGAGAGAGAGAGAGAGAGAGAGAGAGAGAGAGAGAGAGAGAGAGAGAAATTCAAAAGGTTTGCGTTTTTGTTATAAATTTGTTCCATTTTCAGGCGTTCTTATATATTCACTGTTGATACATGAAGATGAACGCGTTGCGTCTTTTAAAATACTCATTAGCAAGTGGATTTTTTTTTATTCAATATTTGATAGCATTTCTGGGATAGAAAATCTGAATTCGCAGTTGGCTTCTGTTATGGATGGAAAGCAATGTTAGTTACTAATTGTATTCAAAGGACATAAATCATCGCTGGAAGCAGTTATTTTGGGAACAAGTTAATCTCCACCGAGGATTACAACGGGTGATGCACTAGACAATTTCGAAGGCTAATATGTTAATGTAAGCTTTAGAAGATGAATGTAAATTAGACCAGATACAATGCTTCTTGAGTAATGGTTCTCCATATTAAGGGTAATGATTCTTCTTATTAAGCAACGGGTCGTCGTAACTACTTTGCTGTCAGAAGATGGGTGTGTGTGGCCACAATGATTAAACTGCATCTTGTTTTAGGGGATCAAGTCAGTATTGAGATACGATTGAAATGTATAGGGATTGGAAAGGGCGAAATTCGAATGAACCACCATTATGTCAGTTGACTCTAAAGACAAAGTTATCTGAAGAAAAATTTAGGATTTACAACTGATTAATTTTCAAGATATACAGCGGCAGCGGTGTAGTATTTTTTGGTCGTTATCTCTCATTCAGACAAGTCACAGAATTTTCTCGGTCTATTCTCAGGCAAATGTGAGAGAGAGAGAGAGAGAGAGAGAGAGAGAGAGAGAGAGACCCCAACTGTGAAAAAGAGAACAAATAATTTCAAGTAAGGCTGAAGAGCTATACGCAGTGTGAATTATAATTCCCAGTGGTACCGTAAACTTCGATAACATGAAGCGTTCGTGAAATATTGCCGTTTTCTTGTATCTGTTTCTTCTGTGCCGTGATATAAGTCATGGGAATCTATTGTAGGGTGTCCAAACCACAGATTATGAATCTCTCTCTCTCTCTCTCTCTCTCTCTCTCTCTCTCTCTCTCTCTCTCTCTCTCTCTCTCTCTCTCTCTCTGACGGAACGAGCTACTAACATTGTCGGGTGCACTTACAGTCACTATTAATCTAGTCACAAAAAGTCGAAAAAATGGGTTAAAGGTTAACATTAGAAGATTGTGTTTATGGATTTTGTCGGAATTTAATGTCAAGCTCTATTGCTGTATTATGTGACCTCAAGTTGCGGAAATTTCGAGACATCTGTGGAAGTTCAAGGTCTAGGCCCTAGGTGTCTGGTGTTTGCGGTTTAATTCTTTTTTTCATTGTTCTGTACATGTTGCAGCATCGTTTTCATATTGCCATATTATAATGGCAATTCCATAACTAACAAGTTTACCAAGCTTGACCCTTAAAGGTCAAAGGTCAGAGCCACAGATTATGGTCTTTGCTTAATAGCTGGGGACATGTATGATATATTTTTTATACTGGTATTTTAAGATAGTAATTCCCAAATTGTAAAG
>NC_089783.1:30656624-30691624 GCF_040412425.1 Macrobrachium rosenbergii | reverse complement strand
TACACTATATATATATATATATATATATATATATATATATATATATATATATATATATATATATATATATATATATATATGTATGTATGTATGTATGTATGTATGTATACATACACACACACACACACACACCTATGATATGAATTATAAGTGTGCGTGTTTGTGACATTGATATGCATTCTGTGGATAAACCCCCATATTTGTCTGATAGCAAACCCGATACAGTTCAGTAGTTGCGCGTTTACCAGACTGACCACAAGCTAATTGGTCGTCAATTGTAATTTTGCCGTCGGGATGGCTGGCGATTAAAAGCGGTAGTTGGTGAGTCACGTGTTTATCGGGAAAAATTATTCTCTTTTCCTCCCCTCCTGTATTTCCCCCTTTCTATTTCTTCCTTTCCCCTCAGCTCTTACACACCCGGAAGCGAAAAGAGAGAAACACTGTAAAAGTGAATTCTCCTGTTTTGAATCGTTCCTTTAACAAAGGCTTTGATATCTGCAGTTTAGACAGTAACTATGTAAATGTGAAGCAGACTGGAAGAGCGTTTCAGTCTCACCCTTTGTCTCGTACATCGCTCACCTGGGAACCTCAGAGATGAAAAAAGCAACAACAGCCGTCATGCAATGTGTCGGTCATTCTTGGTAATTGATAAAGATTATTTTTCTCGGTCAGGAAAATACTTGCTATATATCTTGTTACGATTTGGGTATTTTCTTCAACCGGTATTTTTTCTCAAGGCAAGTTGCTGTGACCCATTTCAGTTTAGCAAGCATTCATGCATGAGGTTCATTAATAACTTTCCTTTTTACAGGTCTGTTTGATACCATTACTGTAGAAACTGCTTGCTTACCTTATCTAATAGCCCTTTGTTGGCCGACTCGGTTGAGCTTCAGACTGCCACTCGATGGGCTGGAGTTCAATTCCCGCGGCCGGCTGATGAAGAGTTAGAGGAATTTATTTCTGGTGATAGAAATTAATTTCTCGCTATAATGTGGTTCGGATTCCACAATAAGCCGTAGGTCCCGTTGCTAAGTAACCAATTGGTTCTTAGCCATGTAAAATAAGTCTAATCCTTCGGGCCAGCCCTAGGAGAGCTGTTAATCAGCTCAGTGGTCTGGTAAAACTAAGGTATACTTAACTTTTTACCTTATCTAATTACAAGAGATCAGCAATACTTCAAACTGTAGACGGTCATTGTTTGTGCATATGGTAGCCCAAGTCTTGAATTAAATGGTGAATAGCTGTATTAAACACGGCAGACATAAAAATATTCAAGTTTCGTACTCAGTTGGGGATAAATCACTAAAATGTTGTTCTAGGAAGAGACTGGTCAATGCATAAAACAGCGAGGGTTTCTTACCATGACTTGCAATTGATTGTGCCTTGTTATTTATATCATCCTGCTGGATTTGAAGGACTTGGAACATGAGTAAATTCATTGTCAGTTGACCCGAGCCAGTGCGAAATTCGCTGTGCATACAGGATTTTAACTATCATTTTTGTGAGTCATTTAAGCTAGCTGTAAATAACAACCACGAATCTTGAATTAGATGTGGAATCAAAATCAACAATACTTCGAAGGAGGAGAAGCGTAGAATTATTTTGAGAAAATTTCCCCACACGAGGGTCATTGTTACAGATTTATGTGGCTTACGCCAGCACTGGCTCTTGCTCTTGGGGAAGCGTGTAAAAAACGAGGGGGGCGGTGCGTTTCCCCAACTTCGGAAAATTACACTCGGATTTTATACTCTTTTTAACAGATGAATTGAGAATTTATCCTTAGATGTCTCTCTTACTGTCTAGTGCATGTTTGTATAAATCTTCATTTTGGATTTAACTCTGAAACAGTTGAGTTCGAAACTATGTAAAGGAGATGAATGAGAATTTATTTGATGGTCTTTTGCTTTTAGAGAAATTGTCTAATTTTGAGGGATCGTTTATTTATGTATAAACTTCGGTTACAACTTTTCTTAAAATTCATTCATTAGTTCATAGCAGTATATATGATTTTAGAATGCATGTTTAATCCTAAAATACATTGAAATGCAATATTTTTCCATATTTCAAATATTTGATTGTCCGGTGGCAGCCCATTTCCCTGATTACAAGCTGGGAATGAGTTTTTACGAATTGGCGAAATTGAATTTTTATGTGTTGATAGACATCTGTGTATTCGAAATCACCACCGATCCGTTATAAGTTGGCAGTTAATACGACAAATGTTGTATTCCATAAATTAATTATCCGAGTTTATTTTAGTTACTAATGGTAGAACAGAATTGGGGTGGGATTTCAAATGCCCATGTTATGATTTGGGTGAAAGTTTTACTAGATAGTAATTGTAAGGTATCATGCCAACGTTTGGATTTGCAAAAACTTTTTTCCATATATTAGTTACGAATTATACTGCCATGCTTATGGGTTTTTTTTATATAAGTTACTATCTTATAGTTACTCAGCGAGTCTTAGGATTTGGATAAAATTTTCGTAAGTTACTGAATTACTAAGCCAACATTAGGATTCGGAGAAATTTTTTGTAAATGCCCATGTTACGACATAGATAAATTTGTGAAGACAGTAGTGTTATAACGCACATTTTAGGATTTGGCTAACATTATCCTAAGACATTCACTGCAAGTCTAAATGCCGACCATTAAATTTGCAGAGAAAATTTTTAAGAGACTGAGTCGGAGTTATATTGCCCATAAAAGGATTTAGACAAATATTATTTTAAACATTAGGTTGAAGATAGTGCGTCTGTACTAGGAATTGGATTCTCTTTTGTATAAAAAGAATTGCTGGGAATTATAATGCCCCATTAATATGTGGATAACATTTTTGTAAGAAACTGCTTTGGAGTTAAAATGCCCATATTAGTATTTTTTTATGTAATTAGTTGGGACCTGTAATGCCCGTATTAGGGTCAGGATAAAATTTTGCCAGAATTGGTTGCGAGTTTTAATACCCTCTTTGGTATTTGAATTTTTTTTTTTTTTTGTAAGAAATTGAGCTGCCATTATAATTCCAAAATTAATATCAGCGTTACGCTCTACACTAAATGTGCCTCACGTTAGGTAGCAGCTACATTAAACAGCGATGTCGATTGATGAGAAAGAACGTCCCCAGGGTATGAAATGCATAATGAGTTATTTCGTCGAGTGCCCTTTTCTTCCGAAAATAACCCGATGACTGAAAATGAGTTTCTTGCATACTGAATGATATTCACAGCAGTTTTTACTTGTACTAATGTTGGAATTATAATGGCCGCCCAGTTTCTTTAAAAAAAAAATTATCCAAAGCCTAGAATGGACGTATATTTCACTGTCAATTTCTTAAAAAAAAAAAAAATCCAAATACTACAGAGGGTATTAAAAAACTCCCAGCCAATTCGGAAAAAATTTTATCCTGATCCTAACATGGGCATTACAGGTCCCAGCTAATTGAATTAAAAATACTAATGCGGGCGTATTTTATAAAGAAGTCTCTTACTTTGCTTCCTTTCCATTTGCTTTTTTGGAGTTCTGGGGACGTCAGTCAGTGGGGTCGCGTGGCTTCAGAGGTCGTTGCATTTGGCATCGTATACTTTGCAAAGTACCGAGTTCCTCCCCTCACCTCGGGGGATCGGGTGTTCTGCCCGGGGAGGTTTGGGTTTCGCGTCTGTACTGGTATAACTCAGCTCTCTTTTAGGGTTTGTGCTCTTTGCTTTATGATACTTTTATGTATGTATACACACGTACATAATTATAAATATGTATGTGTATATATATATGTATGTATATACATACTCGTATATATGTATGTGTGTAGGGGTAACATGTCCTTTAATATAGCTGTGGAATTTTTTATGATTTAATATTTATCCATAAATAGGTAATTATATGTCAGAGAGAGAAAGAGAGAGAGAGAGAGAGAGAGGAGAGAGAGAGAGATATTATTTACTCTTTCACTTTGGAATTTTTGTCCTTTGTCAAAAGTCCAACCATATATAATTTAAAAAGTACAGGACTATTACCGATTAAGTCCTAACAGTGAAATATTACAGTAACCTATTTCCTGTATATATTCCATTCAAGACATATTTATTCACAAGACATTATTTTTCTCATATATACTAATTTTTTCCATACATGCTACTGACTAGGTATGTTTATACTAAAAAAATGGTCTGCTTGCTCGGTCAGTGCAAGGGACATTGGTAACAAAATGTTACAAGGTGAAATTTATGAATATATTCCATAAAATGAATTTAACCCTTAATGAATTTGAAAAAAATATGCAGCAGGAAAAAATGTAATTTGTATGACTTAGAGTTGTTCGTGTTTATTCATACTGTACATGGTTCAAGTATCGATTACGCATTTGTTATAAAGCATGAATGCCTGCGCATGATATTTTATATCCTTGTTGTTGACGTGGAACCGAACTGATAGAGCTGTCTCCCTCTTTGTAAATGATATGCTGACGTTGCAAAAATGGACGAACGGATTATATTAGGGGTGATGGAGCTGTGACTGATATATTACATCTTCTGTCTTCAGTTATTGATTGATCAATTCCACCGGTTTCTGATTCTGTGGAGAACAGAGTCTGACCGATTCAGATGTGGCTTTTTTTTTTTTATATCTAAATTGTCTGTGATTATCGCCCTATCTTTTTTTCACTTATTTATAGTTTTATTTTAGTATATAGTTTTATTTGCTTCCTGTTGCAGCGTTTTCATTTTTGCTTCGTTTTAAGGCCCCTTAACGGTAGGTCATTACAGTAGTCTCAGTTTTTCCTCATAATTTTAAAATGAATCCACGCATTTGTCTAAAATTATTCCTGTGTTCATGCACCTCCATTCTCTATAGCATTTTCCGTCTTCGTAGAGGTTATTTAGATCTTGGTAAAATTGTTGGAGAACGAAATGTGATGAATGAAACAGGCTTAAATTAATTTCATGGCAAAAATTGTCACTGCCATTTTATGTATTAAGTTTTCGTCCCCCCCCCTTTTTTTTTTTTTACTGCCTTTTAGTCTTACATGTGAGAAAGTCAGTTTCACCCTTATATCCTAAATGTGTTTATATTTTCATTGAAAAGGCGACCTTAGAGAGATTTTTTTACACCGGAAAGAGAGAGAGAGAGAGAGAGAGAGAGAGAGAGAGAGAGTTTTCTGGCTGTGTGTTTGTCCTTGTGTGTATGCGTGTTTATGTGTACATTCCTTAATAGATAGGGGGTGGTAGCATTGTTTACTTTAACTAGCAGTGTTTGCTTTGCCTGTTTGCGTATAGTGGGTCTCACTTTCGGTGTCTGTGTATGTCAAGGACAATAGATTCAGTGTATTGGGGGGAGATTGTCAATCTTCCTCGTATGGGAATCCTGAGATGCTGTTTTTGTCCGTTGAAACCGACCCTTATATAATCAGCAGCCAAAGCTTTGGTCCACTCGTTAGGTTCTCCTGTGAACCATCGACCAAGATGGTTGTTTTTTTACAGCTTTCTTTCCTGACGTTCGTGGGAACGGTTTTAAGCAGAAGTTGCACATTCCCTTTTTGGGTAGGGATGTCTAATTAGACCCGGGGAATGCAGAAATAGGAGCTAATTTGTTGATTTTTATTAAAAGTTTTCGTGCTGTGGATATCTTCCTTGATATTGTTCCTTGCAGGGAGAGTTCGATTTGAAAGGGATCCCAGAAATAACGCCTCAGAAATAGGTGGAGTTAAGACGGTGCCTCATTTCAGCTTCATTTAAGGATAAAATGAGGTTTTGAGAATTACGTTAGGAGAAAAGGGGTGTGATGTTCTGGTTTGTTTGAACACCAAAAGGGCCATTAAAAGTTCTGCGAATTGAACAAACAGGCATTGAAGCTGATTCGAAGAATTTGTTAAATTGTGCATAGACTTTGATTATGAGACTTTTCTTGGATTTCTGGTTAATCAGTTGACACAGCAGCTGAGTGACTCACTGTTCTAGCTGAGAGAGAGAGAGAGAGAGAGAGAGAGAGAGAGAGAGAGAGAGAGAGAGAGAGTAGAGCTCACACCCATAAAACGTGAAGTTATTTTAACTAAGTTTGAGAGGCATTTTATTCGCAATCATTTGTCTCTAATTTTTTTTACACTGCCTGCGGGAAGTCTCCAAATTTAATATCTCGTTATTTGTAACTTTTACTCGTTAAAAGTTTAATTTTGTCAACTTTCCGGCAGTCTTTGTGCTCTGGTGATGTTAATAACTGCATTTTTGTATGTTTACAATTTTGTACTTTCGATTTTTACGTACATTTATCCCAGATGTCCGTACGCTTACGTTTACAAGCACGCATATAAAGATTTTTCTTACAAATGTTCCCGTTTTATATTTAAGCTTCCTGTTCAGTTCCTGTTTGACAGCATATGAGTTCAATTTGGTTTTCATAGTACTGTATATGATATTGCCCATCAGTGCTCTTCATCTTCTTGTCAACAATTTGCATAGTGATTGCTGAAGGACAAATCACCGAAACAAACCAATTAGCTCTTGGGGAATGTATTCTGTAGGAAGGACCGATTCTGCTTTAAAGACTATCATTTAATTTTTTTTTCTATTTCATTCAGGCTGCAAACAAAGGACCAAGATACACTCATTCACTTACTGCACGTGTAATTTTTTTTTATTGTGTGGGTGTTAATCATTATAAATATCTGCTTTTATATACGCTTAGCCACCGGCATTATCAGTGGTGAATCTTTAGAGTGTAATGTAAGATATTCTTATAAGATGTTCATCGTAGATTCGACAGCGAAAGAAAACGAGTTCAAAAGCTGGACATCCTTTCGTGAAAGTGGAAGTGCAAATGTTTAATAACCTCTTGCCTATTGTAAATGGACCCGCATCTCGTAATGAAATGAAAGGGTAATACGTTGCTCATTAACTGACTGAGTGTGGGTGTTTCAAGTGACTGGGGGAATCTTGGCACGAATCTTTCTATTATTCAGACGATTAGACTGGAGGCATTTATGCGTACGTGTGGAGTTCCTCGTTGGACGGGTTGGTATCGTTCTCGGATAGCGCTCTGCTGGGCCCGCGTTCGACTCTGCGACCGGCCAATGAAGAATTAGAGGAATTTATTTCTGGTGATAGAAATTCATTTCTCGTCATAATGTGGTTCGGATTCCACAATAAGCTGTAGGTCCCGTTGCTAGGTAACCAGTTGGTTCTTAGCCATGTAAATAAATCTAATCCTTCGGACCAGTCCTAGGAGAGCTGTTAATCAGCTCAGTGGTCTGGTTAAACTAAGGTATGCTTACTTATGCGTACGTGTATGGGTATGTTCGTTAAGGGCGAATGACTAAGCACATTTTGAGTACGTGATTTCAGTTTTCCAAGACGTTAATGTGACAAAAGGAATTGATGGTTGTACTCTATCCCCTTTGCTTCTCTAGATGTAATACACTCACATGAAAACTTTTAGTTTTGCCTCCACTTAAAAGGATTTTCGAGAAGGAATATTCCACATGTCGAGGGAGCACTCATGAAATTGGGAAGGAGAAAGGAAAGGGAGTTTTTTGAGAAGAGGGGAAGGAAGGGGTTTTTCGTTGGTGGTAGATGGGAGTCTGGGAGGAGTTGGAAGAAGGAAGAAGGGCGTGGATAAAGCACCCTCTCTTCACCCCCATCCCTCTCCCATCATCTCACTTCAACCCTTCTTTCAGTGCCTAGGTTCCCCTTTGGTATGAAGACATATTTTTAAACTGACTTTGTGAGGGAAAGATATTAGGGTGGTCTCTCTCTCTCTCTCTCTCTCTCTCTCTCTCTCTCTCTCTCTCTCTCTCTCTCTCTCTCTCCAAAAAAAAAGAGCTTCTCTCCCCTCAGCTCAAGATGCCTGAGGTGATTTTAAAAGGAAGAGGACGAGGAAAAGAAGAGGAAAAAGAAATCTCAAAAGACGAGATGCCTCTGAAGAATAAGGAGAATATAGAACTCTGGAATCACAGGGTCTCTGGGACATTCCGTAAATCTGGTCTTGAACCTGACTTCTGGCTCATGATTTTTATCCTCTGATGTATGATAACTGCTTTCTGAAAGGCCCTTTTTTTTTTTCATGGAGAGGAGTTTTTCAATCTCTCTCTCTCTCTCTCTCTCTCTCTCTCTCTCTCTCTCTCTCTCTCTCTCTCTCTCTCTCTCTGTGGGTGTGGTATAGAGTTGAAATTCATGTCAAACTGCCTCTATCTGACAGTGATGAGAAAGCCATCTTTTAAACCAGAAATCAAACAAAACAAGAAGAGGTGAGTATGGAGTGGAAAAGTAGATCCACAAGGACGCACTTCTTACGAAAGCCGATTATGCCTTTTATGAAAAAAAAAAAAAAAAAAAAAAAAAAAAAAAAAAAAGTGGGTTGGGGGCGTTGGTCTAAGACAACCCATGAAGGTTCCATGAAATTCGGGAGTTGCTGGCAATCTGTTTTTATCCGACTTGAGAACAGAGAGCTGAAACGCATAATTTTTCGAGGTGTCTGTGTAGCTTCTCCGTATCACCAAACCCATTTATCAAACGCGGAATTCGAGTTAACTGTCATTGAACATTACAGGGACGTGGTTTCTCCCTCGCTCTCTCTCCCTCTCTTTCTTTCTCTCTCTCACCTCATAATCTTAAATAAGCGTCATATGTCCAGAGAGAGGTATGACACCTCTGTGTGATGAAAAGCTTAACTGTAATTTTAGTACTGAGACGGCCTTGTGATTCACAGTGAAGCGAAAACTGTGATCATAACACCTGACTCATGATTTCAGTGCATCGACCGTGGAAGTTAGTGTATACCATCATTAATCTCATGCAAGGAGAGATTTCACACACACGCATACACACACATTTAGGTATATCTCGAGAGCAATTTCGCAAATGGCATAAGCATCCAACTTGAGGGATACGCAAACTTCCGTGTGATCAGGGAACCTAAAATGTTTTAAGTTTAGCTAAAGGCTGCTGCAGGATCTTAGTTCATGCTTCGTTCTATTTTAGTTGTGCGTGCGTGTGTTTGCTGGCACAAAAAGCATGTTGACTTAATACGCCCTTTTTATCAACTAGAAGTTGCAAAGGTCTTAAATAACCAAGTGCTGTTGACAAACCCTTTCATGGTATTTTACAGTATGCTAACAAAAGGACGGAATTACGTATTTCATAGTATTTTTTTGAATTTTAATTACTGTCGAATGAAAGGTATTTCGCACATTACATGAATTACATCCAGATACAGTGGGTAAGTTGACAAATGTTACTATGTGCATACCTAAGTAGTGCATTATGCGCTAACATGTTCCGTCCTTACAGAATAGTTTTTGTTTTGGTCTTATTCTTCGGCCATGACAAATTGAATAGAAATCAATACAGTGGACTTTATGAACAACATTCGATATTTACCTGACCATTATTACCTATGAATTTTTTTCCATTGTTACATCAAACACCTTTCAAATGATAAATGTATTTTTAGTCTGGAAATATGGAAGGCACAGCGTGCTTTTGCCTTTGGTTGCTTTGTCACTGGAAGTATTACTGAAGTTATTTTTGGCTACTTGTAAACACAAATCTATAATCTATTCCTTACATAACGTAGTTTTGCTGATTTCTTCATTCAGATATCTTTGGCTAACAGTTCTTAATTCCCCAGGAGTCCTTAAAAACACTTGACCGAGTAATACGATATCTGGATTAAATAATAACGTACATATATAATCATAAGGAATAATGTACTTAAGCTGTGTTCTTCTCTGCTTTAGATTTTGTAGATGGAACTTATTAATTTCGTTTGTCACAATAAAAAAAAAACGAAAATGAAAATAAACAAATAAAATATGCGCCGAAGTTTCTTGGGCGCAATCGAGTTTTCCTGTACTGCGTATAATAGTGTATGAAACTGTCAGCCACGGTCCATGAAACTCTCAGCCGCGGCCCTTGAAACTTTCAGCCACAGCTCGGTGGTGGCTTGTGTTGTTGGCACCTATAGCGGTGCCAGACGCACAATTATGGCTAAATTTAACTTTAAATAAAATAAAAACTACTGAGGCTAGAGGACTGCAATTTAATATGTTTGATGATTGGAGTGTAGATAATCAACATACCAATTTGCAGCCCTCTAGCCTCAGTAGTTTTTAAGTTAGGGCGGACAGAAAAAGTGCGGACCGACACAAATACAGAAAACTAAAACCTTTCACCTTTAAACCATAATGTGTCATCTTGCATTTTAAATCAGTTGGAGTCTTGGAAATTACCGTCTGTCTTCATGACTAATGAAGTAATGTGGACTTCTTGTGTTGTTAAATCCTTAGTATTTTTTTTTTCAAGGGTACGTACTCAGCATCCATTTACTCATGCCTCAGTGATATGAACGTTCATTTTTATTGCGTAATTAAACTACACACACACATATATATATATATATATATATATATATATATATATATATATATATATATATATATATATATATATATAGTGAAAGATCTGGGTGAGTAGAAGATTGCACTGGAAACTCTGAATACAGCATTTTTTATATCTTCCAAGGGTGGCCAAAACTAAACATATTTATGACTCAGTTATATGATGTATGAAATCACACTCTCGATTTTTTACCTTTGGAAACTAGATGATCTTTTATATATTTGTATTCAACGGTGCATCGTGACCTTGAAAGCTTCCTGTTGTACAGTTTCCGTTCGAGCAAAGATGGAATCTTGATACAGTGTTGGGAAAAGGGTGATTTATGTAACTACATCACCGTAGGAAAATTTTTCCTCACGTTGCGTTTTTTTTACGAAAAAAAAAAAGTACAAGATACTGCAGAGGTGCGGCTCCCATTGATGTTTTTTTTTTTTCATATATTCCCTGAAGATATAAAAGAGGGTTGCCTTTGAGAGGTTTTGTGAATAGTACCTCTCTGAAGAGTGAGATTTTTAAGACCTTCTTTGTAGAAAGGAATGGGTCTCCTCAGCTTGGATTTATTCACTCACACACACACATTTATATATATATATATATATATATATATATATATATATATATATATATATATATATATATATATATATATATATAGAATATATATACATATATATATTATTTTATCCTTCTACTAATACTTGTAATGGTGTTTTAGTTTTCTGTAAAAGAAAACTATTGTGCCGGCTTTGTCTGTCCGTCTGCACTTTTTCTGTGCGCCCTCAGATCTTAAAAACTACTGAGGCTAGAGGGCTGCAAACTGGTATGTTGATCATCCACCCTCCAGTCACCAAACATACCAAATTGCAGCCCTCTAGCCTCGGTAGTTTTTATTTTATTTAAGGTTAAAGTTAGCCATAATCGTGCTTCTGGCAACGGTATAGGATAGGCCACCACCGGGCCGTGGTTAAAGTTTCGTGGACCGCGGCTCATACAGCATTATACCAAGACCACCGAAAGATAAATTTATTTTCGGTGGCCTTGATTATACGTTGTAGCGGCTGTACAGAAAGCTTGATTGCGCCGAAGAAATTTCGGCGCTTTTTTTACTTGTTTTCTGTGTAGTTCACTGTAGTTTTATCTTCTTTTGCTGTGTCAACATGTTTAGTTCTTCTGTGTCGGACATATATTTTCTCTCTCTCTCTCTCTCTCTCTCTCTCTCTCTCTCTCTCTCTCTCTCTCTCTCTCTCTCTCTCCAGTCTTTTGTGGTGACTTCACCTAATATTCTCAGGCATTTCTTCAGTAGATTTTATGAAAAGTCCTTCGTAAAATGAAGTAAAATTAGATGACTCGTTAACAACTTAATATTGAGATCTTATGTATTATTTTGCAGTTAAGCTACATATTTTTAATAGTGCCAATCGTATAAAAGGAACCAAATACTCTGTATGATATGTACAGAGAACAGAGTACCCTACAGTATGTAACACGTACAAGGAAGAGAGTACTCTGCAGGACAACTACAAGGAACCGAGTACTCTGTGTAATAGCACTAGGAACAGAATGTGACTAGCACAAAGAATGGAATAGTATGTGTGGCTTTTTCAAGGAACAGAAGAGTCTGTGGAACTAGTATAAGGAAAAGAATAGTCTGTGGAACTAGTACAAGGAACAGAATAGCCTGTGTGGCTATTTCGAGGAACAGAATAGTCTGTGGGACTAGTACAACGAACAGAATAGCGTATGCGGCTAGTACAAGGAACAGAATATTCTGTGTGGCTAGTACAGGGAACAGAATAGTCAGTGTAACTAGCACAAGGAACAGAATATTCTGTGTAACTAGTAGAAGGAGCAGAATAGTCTGTGGGACTAGTACAAGGAACAAAATAGTCTGTGTAACTAGTACAAGGAATAGAACAGTCTGTGTGGCTAGTACAGGGAACAGAATAATCTTTGTGGCTAGTACAAGGAACAGAGTAGTCTGTGAAACTAGTACAAGGTACAGAATAATCTGTGTAACTAGTACAAGGAACAGAATAGTCTGTGGAACTAGTACAAGAGCAGAATAGTCTGTGTAACTAGTACAAGGAACAGAACAGTCTATGTAGCTAGTACAGGGAACAGAACAATCTTTGTGGCTAGTACAAGGAACAGAATAGTCTGTGAAACTAGTACGAGGAACAGAACAGTCTGTGTGGCTATTACAAGGAACAGAATATTATGTGTAATTAGTACAAGGAACAGAATAGTCTGTGTTACTAGTACAAGGAACAGAATAGTGTGTGTGGCTAGTACAAGGAACAGAATTCTGTGTGGCTAGTACAAGGAACAGAATAGTCTGTGTCACTAGTACAGGGAACTGAATAGTCTGTGTGGCTAGTACAAGGAACAGAATAGCCTGTGTAGCTAGTACAAGGAAGAGAACAGTCTGTGTGGCTAGTACAAGGAACAGAATAGTCTGTTGGGCTAATCCCCGATTTATCTTGAGGGTCCGGGAGTTCATTTCGGTGTCATTTGAATGGCTGTAGTCGTGCCTGTCAAAAGTGTGTTCGCCTTTACATGTTAATGCTGAGGAGACGGGCAGTTTAATGGCTTTGTCTAATCTAGGCCTAAGGAGCAAAAGGTAAGTCGAGACAAATTAAAGTAAATTACCACCCTGAAGGAATTGATAAATCCTTGGTAGAATAGAAGTTATTAAGTAATTACTGTAATCTTAATATAGAGATAATGTTACATAAGATTATTATCCCTGAAACAAGGACATCATTTACTGCCTCGTGCAATTTTTCTCTACTTTGCTTTTGTTCCTGCAAAAGCTGTTTGTTTATGACTTGTTGCGTTTGAGAATTTTCCTTTGCACGCATTAACCTAACCTGTTGAGGAAATAGGACGCCGGTTGCGGAGATTTCGCCTAAGGAGACGAGAGGTTTTTTAGGTTTGTGATATGAACTTTTTTTTTTTTTTAATTTATTGAATTATCCTCCTTCCTCTAAAGGACTGGGAGTGAAAGTTTTACGATTTTTCATAGTACGTACGATGCATTTCCCCGTCGGTAAAACTTAAGTACCGTGAAAATGCTTTGTAAAAAAAAGAACCTCAGGTCGAGAGAGAGAGAGAGAGAGAGAGAGAGAGAGAGAGAGAGAGAGAGAGAGAGAGAGAGAGAGAGAGGACCGGCGTAGCGTGAACAGGCATCAGGTGTCGTGGGTATTGTTAAGAAGTGCAAGTGGTACCGATGGCATTGGTTTCATAGATGAGGCGCTGTGGTTCACTCTGGGGAGCCGAAGGAAAGTCTGGATGTGGATTTGGGAGTTCGGAGGACGGAGAAGTGACCATAACCAACTTCTATCATCATGAATAGCAGATACGGACGAAGGATTCGATGAGGTTCAGTGAGGTCCGAGAGGATTCAGGCAACATGAAGAGGGATAGTTGGTGTGTGTGTTTATATATATATATATATATATATATATATATATATATATATATATATATATATATATATATATATATATATATATATATATATATATATATAGAGAGAGAGAGAGAGAGAGAGAGAGAGAGAGAGAGAGAGAGAGAGAGAGAGTGGTAAGGATCGTCGTGCTGGAGTGCTGGCCAGTATTGATCTGTGTGTGGGACGGGGATGGCTGGTCCTCGGGCAAACAGCAGCCCCAGCAGCAGTGGAAAGCGCCGACAACCGCGCGCAACCCTCCCATCTCTCTCTCTCTCTCTTTCTCTTTCTCTTTTCTCTTTAACTCTCACACTCGCAGCAGCAGCAGCTCTCTCTCTGTCTCTCTTTTTTCTCTCTCTCTCTCTCTCTCTTCCTCTCTCGCTCTCACTCTCTCTCTCTTTCTCTCTCCAGCCTCCTCCTGCCCACCCTAGGAAGCGTCTGCTGCTACTGTTACCGTCAGTGACACATGGGCGTGGGCACCGGCCAGACTTTGAGAGGGTTACTGTTGGGAGGTTCATCATACAAGAGGGGTTTGAAGGTGTGCTTTGAGAATTGTTGAATTGTTGCTTTCCATGTTTGCTTTTGCATCTCACAACACACACACACACACCAATATATATATATATATATATATATATATATATATATATATATATATATATATATATATATATATTTATATTTATATATGTATGTATGTATGTATGTATATATATATATATATATATATATATATAGTATGTATGTTTGTATGTATATATCTACATATACAGTATATATTGTAGTACTGTATTTAAGAGGAAACTTGTATGTGCTTAAGCAAGATTTAATTTTTTTCTGCGTGAGAGAGAGAGAGAGAGAGAGAGAGAGAGAGAGAGAGAGAGAGAGAGAGAGAGAGAGAGAGAGAGAAACGTTCGCATGGGTTGGTATTAGGATCATCTAGGCGTCAAGTAGAGAGAGAAAGAGATATAAGAAGAATCGCGTGTTGCACTAGAATCAGCCTTGTGTGTCACACTTGCAACATGGAGTGACTTTTTTAATTTAATTCATCTGCAAATGTTTCTCCCATTTTTTTTTAAATGCCCGCTCCAATGATATTGTAGCGCGTAGCTTGTTGAAGTGGGCGTATTTGAATTGACGATTTTTTCCATGGTATGAACCAAGATGTGGTTTATTATATGGGTGCTGGTGACTGCTCGTGATTTGGGATATATGACCGATAATAATTTTAGTGAAGATGAAGAAGTTGAGATTGAAAGAGAAAGAGCTGTGCAATATTTCTCCTTAATACTTTACTTTTCAGAACTGAATAGCCGATATCGTAAAGAAGAACTCAAGGGAGTTGTGGTTTACGTACCTAGTGTCGTTGAACAAACGTTTGGTGTCTTTGGATAAGTACGAGAATCGATATCATTACGCATTAGCCTACAATGGAATGAGGCTTTTATATATATATATATATATATATATATATATATATATATATATATATATATATATATATATATATATATATATATATATATATATATATATATATATATATATATATATATATATATTTACCTTTCAGCTGATACTCTCTTACAAGACTCTTCAACTTCCGGTGCACAACTTCAGGAATGAAGGATTCTTGTGAAGTTTCCTTTGTTAAGGATTCGGGTCATTGTAGAAGAAGGCATCGCTCCCAGGGGTTGCTTGCTTGCTTGCCTGCCTGGTGGTGGAACTTCCTTTGACATCCGTAGGACAAAGGAAAGAGTGCCACTGACAAAGGAAATGCATCACATAGGTGTCCCTTATCAACAATAGGCTTCGTTCCTCATGTCTTAGGTGATCTAGACCAGCATTGCGTCCTTCTTTACTAGATATACAGGTTGTTATGTCGTCTCTTCTCTATTTCTTCTCCAGGATTGGTCAGTCTGCCTTGTTCCCCTGACTTCAAAGGGAAAACTTTTGTACAGTGATGCCATTTGAGGAATTTGCGAAAAAACTTTGGAACTGTAGTGAAGAACCCATGGAAAATGTAAATTATCTAAAATTACCATTCAAAAGTCACATCTGTATATATATCCGTAATAGTGATAATTATTTTGGTTGGTTTAAAATTTAAAGACCAACACTAAACCCTCATAAAAATTGCATGATTTTCTAATCAAGGAATTTTCGATGAATGTTGAATCTAGTTCTCTTTCTGTCAGTAGGGCACTACAATACTTCGCTTACAGTTAATCCCTAGCTTGAAAACCCAAGTAGATTGTTTTTATGTTCGCTCAGTATTATGATGCAAAAACTGGCTTCATGCAGCACCTTAATCACAGCCGTAGCAAACAGAAAAGAATTCAGAAAACGCCATGATCACTGTTTCTCATTGTTTTTGTTTTCTGTTTTTTCAAAGCAAATACATTTGTTATTTCCGGGTTGTGCGTATGAGAGCGATGCTGTTTGCCCGCTGTATGGCCTGGAGGGGGTAAGTGGGAGGGGGGGAGGTGTTTGGTTAAAGGGAGGGGTATCTCTCCTGTGGTGTTATCTCCTTTAACTTGACTTGTCTTTATGGAGTGATGTGTGTGTGCGCGTCTCTGTTTGTGTGTGTATGTGTTAATGCGTGGTTTGTGCTTTTATTAGTGCTTTATATATATATTTTTTTGTGGCGGCCGGGGGTGGCCAAATAGCCTCTTTAGTTATTTTCTTAGGGAATGTTAATAAACTTAGCCTATAAAATTTAGCTTGTGTCAGATTGAAAGCGGAAAGATTGATGTTCATTCAGGAAACTTATATTTATTTATTGATTTGTTTAGAAATTAATTATAACTGAAAGTAAAATCAACTTAATAATGTCTTGGTTTAGTATGAATTGAGTTGAACTACCCACGCAATGATCATTACCGCATGCAGCTTGACGTTACGTCTTGGCGTACAACGAGTGAATATTGAGACAATTATTGTCAGGATTTCGTGTAATTGACTTTTCTATCGGAAACCCAAAAAGGGCTACTACACCCTATTCCCTCTCGCTTTTATAAGCGGTTTAGGTACATATGGAAATGTCTCGTACTGAATTGGCTTTGTGACGTTCCTTTGAGGGACGGTAAGCAATCGCTCTCTCTCTCTCTCTCTCTCTCTCTCTCTCTCTCTCTCTCTCTCTCTCTCTCTCTCTCTCTCTCTCTGCCTTCCGTTCTTCAATCAAGTTGTCGAAAAGGAGATTTAAATTTGTGTGTGATAGGGAATAAAACGACTGAAAGTAGCGTTTAGTTGTAACAGGTTCCTGGGAAAGGGAGAATGCTATCCACCACGTAATGAGAGGGTTGGGGAATTTCATGCAGACTTCGGTGTAATGTGAGTGAGGTGCGTGGTGCGTTTTGCCCCTTCTTGCATTAAAAATGCTAATTTGCCTCGGATAAAATCCATCGTTGCGTCTCACGGAATATTGGGTCTTGTGAGGTGGGAAGGAAAGGATGTGTAGTTTTCATAATCATTGGGAAATCATGACTTGTGGTGAGGTTCAGAGCGGGCAGAGTTCAGAAGTTTTTGAACGCGCGTTAAAGTTCAGTTTAGAGAAGTTTTTGGACTCGGCCTGTTTCAGCTTATCGCTGGGGTGGAAAACGAGGGTTATTTTGCGATAAACCAACCCGCTACAATATGCAAAGTCTACATCGAGTTTCAGAAGTCTACGGGAAATGGACTCCTCGTTTAAACTTGCCGTCGTTTTTGCTCTGGGCCAGACTATCACCATTGGTCCCAATAATAGTATGCAGATTGAATGCGCCTTAGCCCGAACTTTGGGGCCCTCTCATATTGTATTGAACACGTCGTGTTCAGATATAGCATTCAAACAAGTAAAAAATGAGCCGAAGTGTCTTCGGCGCAATAGAGTTTTTGTACAACGTATTCGGCGCAATAGAGTTTTTGTACAGCGTATAAGGCTGTATGAAACTCTCAGCCGCGGCCCATGAAACTTTCAGCCACGGCCAGTTGGTGGCCTGTCCTATAGCGTCGTTGCCAGAAACTCGATCGTGGCTAACTTTAACCTTAAATAAAATAAAACTACTGATGCTAGAGGGCTGCAATTTGGAGGGTGGGTGATCAACATACCAATTTGCAACCCCCTAGCCTCAGTAGTTTTTAAGATCTGAGGGCGGACAGAAAAAAGTGCGTATAGAAAAAGTGCGGACAGAAAAAGTGTGGACGAACAGACAACGCCATCCCAATAGTTTTCTTTTACAGAAAACTAATGAAGGGGAATAAATAATTAAAAAAGTAAAAGGAAAACATTACGAGTAGTTTGAGCCGCCAGCTTTCCCCTTTCCTCTTCGTTTTCATGAAACCGAAATGCGTATATCAACTTTATAAACTGCACCTCTTCTCTGTTGCTACTGAGTTTCCTCAGCCCTCATCATCATCATCATCAGCATCCGAAGTTTGTGGCTCTCGCATCTGCCGAGTGGCGTCTGCTGGGGTCGGCTTGTGGATCCTAAAAATGTGTGGCTTCTTGATTTTGAGGAGGGTTTTGTTTATGAGAATTGTTCTTGTTTTAAATCGAATGATTTTTTCTGCTTTTTCAGTGTAATTTTGTGTCTTTTGTGGCAACTGGTAACAGTAAAAATGATTCCCATCTTCCTCCATGTATACTAATAATTCAAGGATTTAGACCTGCTTACGTTATGGACAAGTTTTTCCCAAAGATTTAACTATTTTATGATTCCTATGGGTGAAGATAGTAATGACTTTTACTTTTACAGCGGTAATTATGTCTTTTTAACTAATTATGACATGATTCTGATGATTAAAATCATTGCGAAATTTCAGTCCAGAATACTGTGCTTTTGACACATTTCTCAGGAAAACTACGAACTTGAAGCGACCGAAGTTTTATTCGTAAGGTTCCCTTAATTTTTAATTCTTTTGTATATTTTGTATATCACTGCTCAGTGACATGCCTCAATAGTAGTCTAGTACAGCTCTTGGTTTTCCATTAATTGATGAATTAATTATTAATTGATAAGATTATTTATTTGTATTTTTGTTGCGATATGTCGCTAGGGATGCTTTGGTATCGTCATAAGAGTGATAATAACACAGCTTAGGCCAAGTTTACATGTGCTGTGAAAAATGCATTTCACACTTCGTGGACTGTTCTGTTATTAAATGTTAAGCATGCTAAGACATGTCTTCTGTTACATCATTTTGTTGGTAGTGATGTATCCATTTGCAGTTAAAAAGTTGCCAAAAGTCTGATATATTTATTAAGTTGTCTCAAAATTTGTCTGTTGGTACTGTATGTCGGAAGAGCCCTTAAAATGTTCAGGCAGTACCATATTCTTGTGCTGTCTGTGTGAAGATAATTTACGAAAATTTTATGTTGCAATTCTTTGCTTTTGCAGTAAAATGGTTTATTAGAATGTCATTGCATTTCAAGAATCTTAAAAGTTTCGAACATTCTTGCACCAGTGCTCTGTTGCGGAGCCAGTTTGAAAATATTAGTGAAATATGCTCTTACGTAGAAAAATCATGTAATGTGATATCGCCAATGCAAATAGTTAGCATTTGACAAATTGGCGGGAAGTGGGTCCATTCATGTGGCTGGAAAGGTGTTCATTTTGGGGCAAAAAGGTATGATTGCACGCCACTCACTCGTTTCGCCAAGTTGTCAAGCCCCTTATTATTGCTTTGGGACACACCTGTCTTACTACTTGCGGCCGCATTATTCCTAAAATTTCGCAGGAAATTAACTGTTTATGAGGCATTGTCTTAATTAATTGTACTTTGTCGAGCAGTTAAAAGACAGGGGTTGGAGCGATGCATTTTGGAATGGTGCAGAAATTGATATCTTCACGACATTGTCTCCCCATCTTGAATAATTTTGCAGTAAATTGCAAATTTAGCAGTGTTTTATATTACGTGAAAGAAAAATTCCTTTAAAATTATTTCTTTGAGAAGTAAAAAAAAAAAATATATTTATGCTTGCTACTGAATATAAGCATTATTGAGCACAACGATTCTTTTCCTAATGAAAATGCCTTTTCAATTAATATTTCATATGTAAGGTATAGTTTGAGCCTGTAAGTGGCTAATGCAATTGTATATGCAGAATTATTTCTGAGGGATGATGGGACGATAAGGGACGGGATGAATCTGAGAATATGAGGAACAAGAAGGTAACTCTCTCTCTCTCTCTCTCTCTCTCTCTCTCTCTCTCTCTCTCTCTCTCTCTCTCTCTCATATATATATATATATATATATATATATATATATATATATATATATATATATATATATATATATATACACACACATACATATACATATCAACACGAACGTAACGTTGTCCGGCAGGACTGAAGTTGTTCCATGACGTGAATTGATATAAATTGGTAAATTTTCGCCTTTTAACCCATGGAGTGGTGGAGTACTGTCTGTACTCATGCCTTCACGAATCGCCTTAAGGGGGGAGGGATTTTTATTTATTTCATCTATATACAAGTGTATGTGTGTATGTATGTATGTATATGTATGTATAATATATACATATATATATATATATAAAATGGGAAAAAAGCACGTTAAACGAAGAATATATATATATATATATATATATATATATATATATATATATATATATATGTGTGTGTGTGTGTGTGTGTGTGTGTGTGTGTGTGTGTGTGTGTGTGTGTGGGTGTGGTAACGTGTCATGGTCAATTATGTGTTTATAGAAAATCATAGTAGTACTTGCAGATTACTTAGCCTTGGTGAAAGGTAGGATCTTAGTTCTTAAGGTAGCTTAGGTGATCATACTGTTTTCACCATTATGTTCTATGCCCCAATGCCACGTGGATTATATTTGGTTTTCCACTTTTTGAACATTAAAACTTTATTAGGAGTTTGCTATGCCTCTTTCTATCTCAGTGTGATTAAACTGCCTTAACATACATTGGTCCAACCATTTACCCTAATTGATTTTACCTTACTAAACCATATTCTATTTTTAAACTTTCACGTCTCTCTCTTATTGATCTATGATTTCACGTATTTCCTTCATTCACCCATTTTCGTCGATATTTTGTAGCTATTTTATGCTCAACCTTCGTCCCTTCTCATGGCGCCTGTGTACTTATCAGTCCGATCTCTCCAAGTTCTGAACTTCTCTCAAAATACTTTCAGAATTTTTTTTTTCACAAGTTTGTAACGTCCCTTGATATTTTTCCAGTCAATATTGTATCAGCTACGGCGATCAACCTTTCAAGCTTTAGTATGTATTCCGTTCAGGTAGTTCACGTAAAGATATTTGTATTCATATTTGCTCAGCGCATTAACCAGAAATGGGGGAATACGTCAAAAACTTTAGCCATTGTTTTCATCTCATATAACTTTGACTGTAAAAATAAAACAATTGATTCTGTCTAAATACACTCTCACAGGCTCCATACTCGTCAGGAAAATGTAACTAGTCACAACAGTCATGCGCTCTCGTTTCTCGAACTTTGGTGTTTTAATATCCTATATATTTTACTCCGTAGGGGGGTAGTGCCGTCAGTACACCTCACGCGGTACACTGTAGGCATTACTTAAGATTCTTTGCAACCCCTTTCTTCCAATTTACAATACCCCCGTTTATATTCTCCCTCTTCCGACTTACTTTCCACCCCGACTTAACAATACATTCATCATTATTTTCATCATTATTTTCAGCTCCTGGCCTTTGGCCTAAATTTTATATCGTAATCCCTAGATATTTTATTTCGTTCATTGATGGAACTTAATCTACAAAAATCTCCACCTTTTTGTAAATAGCTTTTATAATGACTGCGTCAGTGCCTTATTGTGATGCATATTTTGGGATTTGCGAGTGTCATTAATCATCATTTTGAGCCATTAATGTGTTTTACTTTTAATGTTGAATTATGCGTTGGCTACAACTTTACCATTTTCATTTTCATAAAAAAAAAGTTAAGTATACCTTAGTTTACCCAGACCACTGAGCTGATTAACAGCTCTCCTAGGGCTGGCCCGAAGGGCTAGACTTATTTTACGTGGCTTAGAACCAATTGGTTACCTAGCAACGGGACCTACAGCTTATTGTGGAATCCGAACCACAGTCTTCTTACCCGTAATACGGTATATAATTGTAAGCGAAGTATATGTATGTTCAGTACTATACATTAACTCTGCCGTATTGTCAAGCAACTTGATGCTTTCGGGCATAGCTGTGAAGGGTAAGTGTTGATGGGTAGCAGTGAGAAACCAGCAAGTGCCATTTGAGCAGGTGTACCCGAGTCCGTACTCCTGTTCCGTGCTGGAGGACATTTGCGAAGCACTGGAATTATGTGTTGTTTCGGCCCGACAATTGCCCATTGATATCGCAGTGTGAAACAAACAGATAGACATGTCAGTTTACCATTGCCTTGGCATTTCAACGTTCATTCTGTACAAGTTATATATACGTAAGGTATTTCCAAATAGCGTGCCAAATTGAGGGTACATTTTGGAACAATAATTCGTCAGGTCGGAGGCTGACAAGGATGGTTTTGCCGTAACTGTGTCGTTATTATATAATTTCATTCTCTCTCTCTCTCTCTCTCTCTCTCTCTCTCTCTCTCTCTCTCTCTCTCTCTCTCTCTCTCTCTATACTAGTGTAATGTAATTGCAAACCTGGATGTTGTTTAACTATCAGGGATAGGATTTGGTTGCTTCCTATTGTCGGGAGGAAATGCCGATCACAAACAGGATGAAGGATTCGGAGGTAGAGGAATGAGTCAAGTTATTGAGATTTAATAGGTCCATGTGTCTGGGTGAAGCCTATAGGCTTGGAGATACAAGCGCTCATCACTCAATATTGACCTAAAAATATATTTTTTGGAAGTTGGAGAATAAGCAAACGAAGTCAAATTTCGGTTGAGATCTGTACCTTTACCCAATAAAAAATGGAATTGTCACAGCTCAGTAAAACACAAAGCTACAGGATGACCATTGAACTCTTCTAATATAGCAGAGGGCTAAAGGGCCAAATGCAAAAGAGCAAACGAAAAAACCCTGGGGCTTAATAAGGACACAATCCCAGCCCGAGAAGAACCCTAAAAGAGTTCAGAGGTCTGGTTAAACAAATCATTTATAACTAACTAATAAGGACACAAGAGCTTGAGCTTTTATAGAGAGAGAAAATATTCGTCAAAGCTTGTTAGCAGTCGCCAGACAGCTTATCTCCATTTGGTTTGAGTATAGCCATCCGAGTTAAAAGGGGCCCTTATACATGAGAGTGACTTTATAGTGATGAGAAGGACCAGTTAGACATCAGAGGGCCCAGCCAGAGATGGGAGGAACAGGTCAGGAAGATTAGAAGGACCAGCTAGAGATAAGAGGGACCTGTTAGTGTTGAAAGGGACCAGCCAGAGATGAGAGGGACAGGTCAGGAAGGTTAAGAGGGACCAGGCAGAGCTGAGAGGAACCAGCCAGTGTTGAGAGGGAGAGGTCAGGAAGATTAGAGGAAGCAGCTAGAGATAAGAAGGACCGGGTAGTGTTGAGAGGGACCAGCCAAAGATGAGAGGGACAGGTCAGGAAGATGAAAAGGAACCAACTAGAGATAAGAAGAACCAGTCAGAGATAAGAGGGATCAGCCAGAGCTGAGAGAAAACAGCTAAAGATGAGAGGGACAGGTCAGGAAGATTAGAGGGACCAGCTAGAGATAAGAGGGACCTGTTAGTGTTGAAAGGGACCATCCGGAGACGAAATGGACGAGCCAGCTCAGTGGATCAAGTAGCCGAAGTGCTGAAGGCTTGAGCGAAATCAATTTGCTTCGAAATGAACTTTCTTTAGAACTTCTTCCAAGGGCTTTCTTGGTATCCTTACTCTTCAGCAAAGTTGTCAGTTGGGAAAGTAAATATTCACCTGTTCCCCAGTCCTTTTCCAGTCGAGCCTAAAGGGGATATGATCTTCCATGTGTTTAACTAACAGCAGGGTTATTTATATAAATTAAAACGTAAATATCCTTTGCATGTTATGAAATATCCGAGATATTTTTGAAGGGTATGACTTAATCATTACAGTGTATTTGGGTGGTTCAGTGCATGCTTTCCGTAAAGTTTGGTTGATATTATTATTATTATTATTATTATTATTATTATTATTATTATTATTATTATTATTATTATTATTATTATTATTCGACGCCTGCATGTTGCTTTAGGGCTGTGGACACTCAATAACTGCTGCTGTTCAAAACATTGACTTTGGCAAGTTAATGAAAGGGGATAAGCGTTTGAAAGCTCATTTTTTTATCGATATACTGTTGAGTGTATCTGACGTCATAGACGAGAGGCTGAACATTGTGTAAACACAGCTGACTGCATTGCGTGTTTGTTTATGTAAGTTTTACTTATTTTTTTGCATGTTTTCTTTAATAAATATCTTCATTTTATAGAATTTTTATGACTGGAACGCAAATGATTTGGACGAGTGTGTTGATTTAGCATTTAATGCACTACAGTAGATAAAAAATCCTATTTTCGGCAAGTTATCACTTGTTTGTTGATTTGTTTGGTACGACATTTCGAATTATTTAAAAGATATAGGAACTGTATAAAACAAAATTAGAACTATGTGGTCACGTTTACAGATCGTACTTTCATGCAAATTGCTTTGAGCATCTCTGCTTCTTTTTTGCAATTAAATGAGTTGATGTGTTGTGACGCCATCATTACCTGACTAGGAGCGTGCTTCCCTTGAATTGTTAGAGATTATGCAAAGAAAGCCGTTGTCTTTAAGCTCCGGCTAATTATAATGAAAATAGATACTGACCTTCTGCTTATCGAGAAATTGATATTCATACTGTCAGAGATTGTAGCTTGTTCCCTCTTAAGGATTATCAGAATGCTGCCATATGATAAACCTTGGCGTCTCATTTCATGAGGGCTCCAACCTTTTCGTTCCGCAGCGTTTGAAGAACATATCCATTGCTGCTATATCGTCAGGAATTCTGGTGTTAATGACACCGAATTTATAGCTTCTATATAACCATTACCGGAAAATTGTGGTGTGCAGTCTGAATGCTGTGAGCATTCCCTGAACGTTTGTCTTAGAGTCATAAACGTTTCCTGCACCAAAGCAAGTTATGATTTCCACCTTGTGAAGATTTCTTGCTTTTGCTGTCCTCTATAAGCGGCATTGTCTTTAGTGACTGTCTTATCAGTTCGAGTGCGAAGTGTCAACTTTTACAACAAACAAATGTAGCCGCTCCTCTTCGGTTACCAGTCCACCCGGCCGTAGATTGGGACCGAGAAAAAGTGCTTAGGGCTTGCATTCTAACCCATAAAAATACCGAGGAGGCTAAACTCTTTGGGGCTATCCCTTCTGTAAAATGGAAAAAAATTGCATGGCGAAGAAAAATTATATATATATATATATATATATATATATATATATATATATATATATATATATATATATATATATATATATAATATATATATATATATATATATATATATATATATATATATATATATATATATATATATATATATATATATATATATATATATATATATATAATGTACTTTTATTCGTGCTTCTTTTCTTTTCTGTTGTACGTTTCTATGACCTTATCGGCTTGTGCCGTATTACAAGTGTTCAAATAATAATAATAATAATGATAATAATAATAATGACTCATTATGTCCTACGAGGTATTCATTTACCATAATTAGGAACAGTTTCCCCAGTTTTGTCATCGTAGCAGCTTTCCATTTAAGACCTTTTGATGATGTTGTTACTAGTAGGCTCTTTCAGCTGTGGGGAAGGCTGTGATCATCATCACTATCGTCCATTTTTAATCTCCCCTTTCACGTCCTTCCTTCATATTCCATAGAATGGTCTCGTGTAGGGGTATTTTGGGAATGAATAGGACTACCTCGCCCCACAGGCTCTATATCGTTCATACCAGAAGGAAAGAGGCCTTGAAAAATGAGCCTCAGGTCGATTCATCGCCCTTCTGTTTATCATTGCCACCACCGTATCCTGCTGTGCATGTTCACACACACACACACACACACACACACACACACACACACACACACACACACACACATATATATATATATATATGTATATATATTTATATTTATATGTAAATATATATATATGTATAAATATACATACATACATACATACATTCATACATATATACTTATGTGTGTGTGTGGCTATTATGCCGGTTACGTTGGACTTCTGGGAAATGGGACGGAAGAATTTTGCAACATTTTGTCGTTACTTAAAAATAATTTACATATAGTTTAGAATGATAAAAATGTGTTGTTGCCTTAGATACTCTGTTCCAGTCTCGAGATGATGAACTGACGCCCAACGAAATTTTAAAAAGATATATCTCTTTAAGAATGGCAAGGTCACTTTTAAGTGACTCATGCAATTTTTTGTCGTGACGGTTTGAAAACGGTATTATTTCCGGTTCCTTGTGGTGTAACGAAATCACAGTGCGCCTGGCTTCGTGCACAAGAGCGTGCAAGTACATTGCTGTGCAAGGACGTTTGTGCAATTGCCGGTTTGCTATTTCGTTGTGGAGAGGGAGAACGAAAGAATATTGTTTTATGGGTTTAAACTCTTAAAACCCGCTTTTTTCTTTTTTATTTTCGTTGTATTGGCGTTTTCATTTTCGTTATATTGGCGTTTACATTTTGAAGTGTTCGTAATATCATATGCCAAGAAAATTACTCTCTCTCTCTCTCTCTCTCTCTCTCTCTCTCTCTCTCTCTCTCTCTCTCTCTCTCTCTCTCTCTCTCTCTCTCAGACACAAGCATATACACATCATTTTGTTCTATTGTGTATAGGATGTAATTTATCCCATGTATTGTATATTAATGCAAGCGTGTTTCAAAGCTTGAACGAGCAGCCGTTACAGGCGCAAAATGGAAAGGATTTAATTCTTTTTTCTTGTATCTTTCGTCACTTTAAAAAACAATAGCTTCGTTGTCCAGAATGTCCAAACTCTTTCGAGATTCTTCGCATTTTTTCACGCATGACATGTTCCTGGAATCCTAGATTTTTTTTTCTTTGCACAGAAATCTGTGAATGACAGCAACACAATTAAGAATGAGCTTTGAATTGAGAAAGATATCTTGGGCAGTCCCATGAGAAAATTGTAATATTTTCGAACTTGCTAAAAATTCGATTGAAACGAAACGTGTTTTGCAGGTAAAGTGAGTTTTACCTTCCGCTGTGCTCGCTTTTTCTGGCTGTCTTTTACGGAGCAAACCTTTCCGATAAAAAAAAAATATGTGTACTAGTTTGTTGACGCGTGTCATCTTACCTATATTTATTTTGCATTTATGTATATAATATATATATTATATATGTATATAATATATATATATATATATATATATATATATATATATATATATATATATATATATATATATATATATATATTTTGTAAGAAAAACTCACTGTTCAATATATATATATATATATATATATATATATATATATATATATATATATATATATATATATATATATATTTGTAAGAGAAAAGCTCACTGTTCATATCCTCTGGTATAATACAGCTAACTCACCAGCCGAAATTTATCAACGTCTCTCTCTCTCTCTCTCTCTCTCTCTCTCTCTCTCTCTCTCTCTCTCTCTCTCTCTCTCTCTCTCTCTCTCATGAGTATTGGAGTTACATTTTAAACCGGTGTTAGATTTTGACAAGGAAAAGTGTTCTATCTTTGGTTTTTCCGTTTTATCTAATAAACCAACATGAGACCTATCATATATTGTAGAGGAGACCATTCTTACAGTGTACGAATATTTTATTGAAACTTCTAGCCAGTTTGAAATATAATATAATTTTAGTTTTTTTTTTATTACGCAGGGCTCTGTCATTGATTATATTGACATCCAATACGGATATTCTTCTATTCTTTTCCAGACCTTTCCTTCAGCATCAACTCTTTCAATAGAAAGTTGAACGAATCCTCGTTCCAATTGATAAAAGAGAAAAATACTCATAAAGTGAAATCTGCTTCTATTGTGTCCTTGTTATATGTATATCTTAAGAGTTGAGCAGTTCACAAAATATTGCTGTATAGCTCCTGGTGTCATATTCAGTGTTCTTGTGGTATCAGTTTTCACTTTTCTATAAAAACGTCATCATCACCATCATCAGGAGTATTTGCTTCTACTGAGTATTTTGAGTTTCCATGGTAATATAAATTATGTAACTAATTTGTGTTTGAGATGGTCGGGACCACTGAAGCTAAGTGCCTGCTTGCCTGACGCTTATTTTTCATGGCCATGTAATGAAAACTTGAAAATGGCCATAAAACCCTCTTGGATACTCGAAATACCAAGAGCAGAATTTTTGCGCGCAGGTATAACCTCCAGGAGTTGAAACCACGCTTTTGTGAAAGTCAAAATACAGATCTTTTGTCTATGAAGACAGACGTGCCGTGTGACTGTTACTGCAGGACTACTTTTCATTAGCGCGATCGCTCCGTTGAAAGTCTGCTGAAGATATGTGTCAAGACGAGTCATCTCGACTTGTAGTCAACTGAATAGTGAGTTGCATAAGCCACGCAAGCCACGCCACGCGAGTCATTGCTGACAGTCCTTGTCACGGAGATGTTACCGATGTTGCTATGCTGATTTCAAGAGCGTCAGGAGATGATTTTCGCATTTTCGTTTTTTTCTTCCGTCGGCGCATCTCTAATTATAGTCCATCTTTGGGGTTTAAGGGTAAAATTATATTTTATTAGTCACTAGGGAGGAGAGAGAGAGAGAGAGAGAGAGAGAGAGAGAGAGAGAGAGAGAGAGAGAGAGAGAGAGAGAGAGAGAGAGAGAGGTTGAAAGGTATTTGTGATCATAATTAAGAATATATATATACTGTATATATGTATATATATATATATATATATATATATATATATATATATATATATATATATATATATATATATATATATATAGTACATACATACATGCGTACACATACATATGTACATATATTAAGTTAGAAAATGTTAGCAAAATATACAGTTCATGATGCTTTAAAAACTTTGCTACTTAAGATATACATATGAACAACAGCATCCATAACACTGCCAGGAAGAGTGTTTACAGTTTTATGTCAAAGATATTGAAACATCTTTGCCGCTGGGCAGTGAGATATCGCTGCATCTCAGCAGAGATACAGCCACTGAAGGTGGCACCCTGAAGTTTGCTTTCGAAATAGAGCTTATTAAAGACGACCAATCAGAATAAATTCCAAAGATGCTCTTAATCAAAATTACGTCGAGCTAAAAGGGAAGCGCCATTTCTGGCCATTCTGTTTTGAAGTCAGGTATCCAGGGATGCAGCTCCAGATAGGAAAACGATTTCCAACAATTTTTCAACAGAAAACAGACTGACATGTGTATTGAGATGCACACTCCACTCTGACAAGCAGTGAAGCATTAATATATCTTGTAATGTAAATTATTGTGAATTAATGACCGTGTCAAGATGTCTACAGTTCCTTTGCCATTTCAGTACTAATGTTTAATATAGCCAGAATTCTTATATCGTCTCTTGCAATTACATTTTGTTTCTCTGCATTTTGTCTTACTCGGCGATTTTCTGAATTAAAATCAACACCAACGAAGACTATTAATCTTCTGTAACGGCAACTTTGAGCGACACTCTTGGATGGTTTTCTCAATATTTAATAAATGTTTTGATTGGGTCATATATTGGTAAAGGTCAGCGATGCAGTATCTCTCTCTCTCTCTCTCTCTCTCTCTCTCTCTCTCTCTCTCTCTCTCTCTCTCTCTCTCTCTGTATGGCGAGGATAGTCTTGTGAGTAATTTGATGAAGTTATCTGCTTCAGAGTTAGATTATTTTGTAGCTCTGATTATCCACTAGGAACATGGTTTTCCTGGTTAGGAGAGCTGTACTAGACCATACAGATATTTAGATTCTTTTGTAGCTCTGATTATCCATTAGGAACATTGGTTTCCTGGTTAGGAGAGCAGTACTAGACCACACAGGCAGCTATTGGATGATTGGATACATTTAAATAGAAACTGAAGTCCTCAAGATATGTGAAGTTTGTAATGAATTTTTTTTAGACAATCCTCTCTTAGTAGTTAAGACGTGTTTAACACGATTCTGTGATGATAGGCAAGTCATTATTCTTATATTTAACTTGCGTGTGAGTTGCTTCCTCGTTCGTTTGTTAAGTCGTATTTGATTATGTGATGCTCTAGTTTTAAATCTCTATTTGATGGCATTCTGTTAGTACTCATATAGTCTTATACTTAGGATGTAAAGTGCCTAGCATCTTAATTTTTTGTTATAGAAGCTGGAATACCCACTAGCCGGCTGCGCATGCTTGCAATGTTGCCGTTCTTGCGCTGTGGGGATCTTTCAGTCTTTCAAGATGTTATCAGTGGGTTCGACAGTTTTGACGGGTTCATATGCTGCCATTCATGAAATCGTGCGGATGCCAGTTTCGAGGAATGTTTTAGCATTTGCAGCTAACGATGACATTTATACTCTTTTGGGTCTTATTTTTGTGAATAAAATCGGTCTTTTCCTGTCGTTAGACTTGTCTGGAAACGTGCCATGTTTTATTGTATCCCATCACGTTAAACGCTTCGAATTTACAGTATCTACAGGTCATTCTAGCCTTGCGCTACGTGCTCCCAAAGGACATCTCTTGAATTATATATATATATATATATATATATATATATATATATATATATATATATATATATATATATATATATATATATATTTATAAATATTAGTTTTTTTAAGTGGCGCCAGCATATATCCCATTGTACACAATTCTTTTTAAGTACCAAGACTTGATCTGATTCAGCATACTCTATGTATTCGACAGAATTCCTTTGGGCATCAGCAGTGTTCTGGAAGAGGCCACAGTAAGTGGAGCCGTAGGTTGTATTACCGAAATGTATTTGTATTTCATTTAAAGTAGGTATCAAGAGAGTATACTCCCTATTTAACGTTGTTTATGATGCTTTAATTATCATATGTAATCTCTCAACAGTCATAGTTCTCCGGAATTCTTTGCAATGGTCGTTTCTCCTACGTAGTTTTTTTTTGGGAGGGGGGGGGGCGCTGTTTGTCTCGGTGTGTGGGATGGGTGGTGGGAGGACAACGTTTTATTTGGGTGTTCAACGTTCCTTATCTGTTTGTCCAGAGAACGTTTTACTGGTGTCATTAATTTAGTATTGATAAGTACCTTTGTGGAAATAACAGGGAGGGATCATGTTCCATTGTTGCGTGAATTAATCTTCTACAGCTGAAGCTAAATATAAAGATATTTCCCCGAGTGCCATTTCCGTAAGTCTTTTGAATAAGAGAAAGAATCATCCCAGCTTGTGGAAACTGATGTTTTTTGTTGTTGTTGTTGTTTCTGTTTTAATGTTGTAGTAGCTGCAGTTGCTTCTGTTGCGCGGAGCAGGATTTTCATTAATTTTTGCCGTGGTATTTTCGCCTGGCACTCGTTAATGATCCCTGGTGGGTTTTGGCTTTAAAGACGATTTGCCAGAAGCGAGAAGGTCACACGAGCTGAACAGCCTGCCTGCGTGCTCACCAAGATTGGTCTTAAACTGTTCGCACAAATTACTTGAGGCGCTGCAGAAAGTTGCCATTACGGAGATTTAAGGTAAACGGAATCGCATTAACATTGACAGTCACTTTCTACAGGTATATTTCTGTGTATTTTGGAAGATGGATTGATTTGTTTATCAGGGAGAGAGGAGAGAGAGAGAGAGAGAGAGAGAGAGAGAGAGAGAGAGAGAGAGAGAGAGAGAGAGTTCTTAATGGTTTTGTAAGTTAATTGTTGGATATTGTTTGATTGTGGTGTATTTGAACGTATCTTTTTCACCCTTTGAAGTTTTTCGGAATTTGGTGTACATTATGACTTATGGATGTGATCCAGTTTTCTCATTTGAATATTATGATCGTAATTCTTGAGTATTTACTAAGGAAGGATGACTGTTTGCTTGCAAAGTCTGTGTGGTATCGGTTTTTGTCTGTTTGTTTAAGATTTCAAAAGTAGGTGGCAGTAGTTTTAAAATGAGACAGAATTGATATTTTTTTTCATTGCCTTTTATCCCGCGTTCATCTTCGGCAGGACTCTGACCACTTTGGTTTTTAGCTTTACTTCCAGCAAGGGGTTAAGTTCGTGTTTGGGATTTGTGTAAAATTCTCTCGCTGTGTCAAGATCAATTATTCATTTATTATTTATTTTCTATGTTTATTTATTGATTTGCTTCTTATCTGTGTTGTCTTCTTACAGCCTTCCTGGCACTCGGAAGTTTGATGACTTTCGTGCCATCAATGGGACTTTGTTTCGGGGGGAGGGGGGACTTTAGCCACCCTGGTGTACTGTGCGAGAGTTTCAAGTTAGATTTTGAGCGCTAGTGTACTTTTGGGAAATCATGTGAGCTGGTCCTTTTATTGGAGTTGCTGTGATTGTCTTCCAAAAAAGATGACCTTGTTTATTTTTGTTTGTTTGGTTCGTGAGAAGGCTTGATGGTATTCATCATATTTTCCACCTGTCGCAAAATCACAAAATTGGCACGTGACACTGTTACGCTTTCAAATATTTTTCCATAAATTATCCTGTTGATATCGAAATCACTATAGTTTTGGAATAACATTCATTTTGGAATAACATTCATCCAAAGGGAATATTATGATGAAGTACACCTACGCTGACCGGGGATACATACATTTATGTTGTACGCTTTAGATGTATTGATACATGCATTTATATGTATGGCTGTCCCACTGTAAATAACTAGTGTGTTCTTCCTCATGGTATTGAGCGTGCAGTGCTCGACAGAGTTTTTCAGACTTTATGTTAGATTAAAAAAAAAAACCATGCGCTGGATGGAGTAGCTCGGGCTCTTGACATGTGTTTTTGACATTTCGTCCAATTGAATTCGGTTGAGAGAGAGAGAGAGAGAGAGAGAGAGAGAGAGAGAGAGAGAGAGAGAGAGAGAGATTTAGGCTTAGTTGGCACCAAATGTAGTGACGAACTAGAAAAAGAGTCGCCGTTTGTTAATATGATTTCGTTTGATATTTAGTTACTGTATATTAATACCGTACGGAGGGCTAAAGCTAACTATTAAGATGTTTTATTTTGAATTTCATTAGATTTTCTGTGTATAGAGTTGCACCGAAAATGTTACAGCTATGTATAATGTATATTTAAGAGATACACTGAAATGTCCGTCTTTTCCTGCCTGGAAAGTTATGTTTATACGAGTATATGAATTATACGGTGGTTCGCATATAGAGATACCTTTTTTTTTTTAATATATACTTATGTTTATTGCATTGATACTGTATCTTACGTGTTAAGTACCCCCGCTTGAGATGCTGGTTTTAACCACGTGTGTAACAAAGATTTTTTTTATTTAGATAATTAAAGTTTTTTGTTTTGATATTTTGGAGTACAAGTATTCATGGACATACACAATAAACCATGAATTGGATGTACTGCAGTGAATCGAATTCACACACCGATTCATCTGTAATATTGAAGTTTCGTGTGTGCGTGTTTGTGTGTTTGAGTGCGCGTGTGTGCGAGTATCTTATCTTTTGGAACTGACTGAGGTACATTATGAATATATGATAAATAATGGGTAACCAGTCTTTTGACTTTAGGAATTTCTTGTTTACTCATTCGACTTTATCTGTCATGCTGTGATCGGTGGATGTGCTTCGTTTTACAATGTGGCTTTGTTTAGTTAGTAGCTTTAGATGACTCCGTATGCGTGTGTGTGTGTGTGTGTGTTTATACTGACAGGTATTTCGTAAGTTCAAGAAGAGAATCAAGAAGCGCAATTGAGAGAAACGGACGTAGTAAATTTAAGAAAGCACACAACACGGAAGGTCGACAGTAATGGTGCTTTCAGACGGTTAAGCCAGTCATCTCTCAGGTGTCTGATAAGGAGGAAATTCAATAGGAAAAGGGCGTGGCTGATGAAAAAGAAAGCCCATTCTGATAAGAGACTTGTCTTTCAGGGGAACCGCAGATCAAGGTCGGTTTGAAGGAGTGTGAAGTTTTCACATGAGCTGTCATCATTGTCACATGGATTATTCAGGCAGCAGTTTCATCACAGCTGCTGCTGCTGCTTTTCCTGCTGTACGTTTTGTGGAGATATATTATTCATGCCGATTTTTTTTCCTTTACTAACGTGTCATCTTTATTTTGAGTGAGAAGTTTAGTTCCCAAGGCCAGATGATCCCCTCTGTCTAATCTCGGCTTTTCGTGGACTTTTTCAAAATGTTCCCTTTACACTATAGTGCAGGAGCTTTTTTAATAGAATTTTGAAATTATATATTGGGTTTTTAGTAATTTAATGAACTTCGTTAATTACTTGATGAATGCTTTACTCTCAGTCCAAAAAATTTTCCATTTTTTTGGTGTGTGGGACTAATTTTTTTCATCCATCTACAGCTAGTATAATTCACTGCTCAGGTCAACAGAGACACATTACTGTTACCGGCCCTGTCGAAAGCGATCGACCTTATCTGGGCATCGAATCCTGGTCGTTTCGCCGGTGATACGAGTGTCACGACCACAAATATATGTTTTGTGTACACCGAGTAATTTGGTTTCGTGTCATGTACGTAAAGTTGCGTTTGTGTCCGTGTGTAGATCTGTATTGGGAATAAGAGTCATGACGTGATTTTATGAATGAATGAGCGAGTGAATGAATGAAGTACAAAAAAGTGTGTGTGTGACTGTCATCCGTAGTGGATATACTCGATAATTGATTGGAATGGAAAACAGCTCGTCGACTTTGCATGGCTGGAAATTAATCCCCGTCCACTTACGCTCATCCCTTCGTCACTCGCGAGCTGTTGCAACGAATCCTGCAATTGTGATTCCGTTCCATTTTATTTTGGGACCGAAATGTTGCTGCAACAGCTGCTTTCCCACTGAGTCAGAACGAGCAATTTATGCAATGCGCTTTCCTCTCCTAAAGTCGCGGCGAGAGAGAGAGAGAGAGAGAGAGAGAGAGAGAGAGAATTAGATCCCGCTCTGCTGCAGAAATGAAGAAAAATTTATAATCCTCCTTCCAGTTTGCGATGGGAATGGGAGATTCCCGGAAGTCGAAACACTGGTTGCCATTT
>NC_089783.1:30604124-30651624 GCF_040412425.1 Macrobrachium rosenbergii | reverse complement strand
CGACATCTAGTCTTTGGACACCGTCTGTGTAATGTTTGTTTAGAAGGTGGCAGACATCCAACTCTTGATAGGTATTTTGGGATGATATTTGCCAAAATATAAAGTGGACGTGAAAAGCGAGTGTTGAACGCGATTGGAAAAAAAAGAAGGTTGAATCCTTTGAAATAAAGTATCGTTTGCGTACCATATGTGGCGTAAGAACTGAAAGGGCGAGAAATGTCGAGATGCGTTGGTGTTAAAACTTTGGAAAGAATGAAGAAGTGTGGGTCAGTGAGAAGAATGCTGAATTTCCAGGAAGCTCGAGAGCGCGAGCGAGATGGAGATGAATAATGCAGTTGTGGTTCTCGATGCTCTGATGATGACTCTCTTCCTTCTTCAGCGTATGAAGTATGAGTGTGACAGTAACCGACGTCTCTTTTTTTTCGGGAGCCATTCGTTGTTAGCGGAAATGGCTTTATGTTTTTATAACGACACGGACATGTTCATTGGTGCCTGTCACGCTTGACGTAGTGATAAACCAGAATTCATATATATATATATATATATATATATATATATATATATATATATATATATATATATATATATATATATATATATATATATATATATGTAACTGAATCACGAAAATATGGAACGTGAATATATAAGTAACGCAATGCCACGAAGGAAAGTGAAACGACTTAGTGGTGCTAGGCCTTTCGACTTACTGTCCTTTACTTAGCGAAGTCGAAAGGCCTAGCACCACTCCGTCGTTTCACTTATGATTATGGTGTGTGGCAGCCAAAGTGAAAAAAAATAAATGTGTGTCTGTGAGAGAGAGAGAGAGAGAGAGAGAGAGAGAGAGAGAGAGAGAGAGAGAGAGAGAGAGAGAGAGCACTGAATATATCCATGTCATGTAAACATAGGCCAGTTTAAATCAACAGTGAATGGTTCCCATAAAAACAAAACGTCGGTTCATGTCACATTTATACTTCAAATGCTGAAGAAGAAGAAGAAGAAGAAGAAGAAGAAGAAGAAGAAGAAGAAGAAGAAGAAGAAGAAGAAGACTCATCAGCAGAGCATCGAGGCCCACAACAAACACTGAATTATTCACCTCCATCTTGCTCGCACCCTCTAGCTTCCAGGATATTAAACATTCTTCTCACTGACCTACACTTCTCCATTCTTTGTAAAGTTTTAACATTCCTACGCTTCTCACCTTTTATGTTCTACGTACGCCACATATACTGTGCAAACAATAATTTATTGCAAAGGACTATAGAAACACCGTATCGTGCTTCTCAGTTATCCAGAGAAGGATTCACAGTAATACTCTTGATTAGAAAGACGAAATGTATTTGTAAAAATATTTACAAAGCTTACAGCTTTCATCCAACCTTCTGTGGACTTGATTACTAAACTTTTAGGTTAGGGATCAAGTCCGCAGAAGGATGGACGGAAGCTATGAGCTTTGCGTATATTTTTACAAATACATTTCGTCTTTCTAATCAGGAGTATAACTGGATCCATCTGTCTGTGTGTGTATATATGTTACAGTAAGATTGTGAAATCGTGGATTTCGCGAAATCCCTAGGGAATTTGTGAAATGATCAATTCACTCAGGAACATTTGATCCCCGAGGGCTAGTACTAAACACTGCGAAACAGTGATTCATCTATACTGTTTCGCCGTCTTTAGTACTAGCCCCTTGGGGGTCAAATGTCCCTAAATGCATTTGATACCCCAGGGGGCTAGTACTAAACCCGGGGAAACACATTTGACCCCCCCATGGGCTAGTACTAAACACGGCAAAACAATGTAGATGAACACTGTTTAGCCGTGTTTAGTACTAGCCCTCGGGGATCAAACGTTCGTAATCGAATTGGTCATTTCACAAATTCCCTAGGGATTTCGTGAAATCCCTAATTTCACAACCTTACTGTAACATAAAACACACACATATATATATACATATACAGTATATATGTTTGTGTTCATATGTGTATGTTTATGTACATATAAATATGTATATATGTGTGTGTGTATATATATATATATATATATATATATATATATATATATATATATATATATATATATATATATATCTATCTATCTATCTATCTATCTATCTATCTATCTATCTATCTATCTATCTATCTATCTATCTATCTATCTATCTATCTATCTATCTATATATATATATATATATATATATATATATATATATATATATATATATATATATATATATATATATATATATATATATGGGAGTTAATTCGGCGGATGCCAGGTGTGAAAGAAAGAGTGAACAACTGAATAAATGAAGAAGGAAGAGTAAGGCAAAGAGTTCCAAGCAGTGTGCGCCGAAGCGAATGGATAGCTGTGCGAGAGGGATGTCGAGCAACTTTCTATTATGCAAGCAAATTGAATGCAAGTAAGAAAAAGTGGTGGAAACTCTCAGAGAGAAATTGTTTCCATAGTCTATGGAAGGGGTTGAGAAAATGTCTCTATAAAACGTGTGGTAGAATTTTGCCACAGGTGAACTGACGGATCAGTGTTTCGAAATGTTTGGGTTACATGGATGTAGTGGAAGGCTTCGTGACTAGAAAGGAGAGGGCGACAGAGAAAATAGCTGAAGGGGAAAGTTTTCTTGAAATAAAAGCTGACAATAGAGCGGCTTTCTTTCAGGGTTCTAAGTTTTTGAATTTATTTAAGTGAATTGCTGATCCTAGGGAATAGAATGGAACTAGAGTCTTATGATGTGACACGAAGATGTTCCTCTGAATTTGAAAATGCTCGGGGAAGTGATTTATAAGAACGTAAAGGATTAATAGTGCAATGTTTTGTTAAAGTATTGATATTGGTGTTGAGGCAAACAAGATTCCAAAGGAATTAGTGAAATTATCGTTACTTGTTCTATAGAAATGACGGCAAGAATGATCGAGGCAGAATATTAATTAGTACGCCTTGGAAGGTGTTTGGTTCGATTTGATAAAGTAAAGCATAACATAACACACGGATGATTCTCTGACGCAAATAAAGCTTTCAATACAATATGTAGATAGAGTACTTATACTATGGTATAAAATTGGATGGCAGAATGTGGCCTGTATCGTCTGTTACTGTTTTTTTATAAATATTTTCATGGGAAAAACTGGGAAATGATCAGAAATTACGCAGATCTTTCCCATTCTTAGTGGAGCTGGAGGTTACGTCAACAATTCGTCCCTGCTTTGACGAACTGGCGTAAGCCATTTTTTTCCCATTCTGAGAAAATGGGCTTCAGAGATTTTCATATTGTTCAGAGCTTCTAATTAGCTCATCGTTTGAGGCAATTTGGGTTGAAAATGTGCTAACACAAACAGCTGAAGTTTTGATATGTTATACAATTCGTCAAAAAAGGGACGAATGTTGTATGCTTCTCTGAACATTGTCTATGCGCAACTTGAAAAGAGACTTGGAGCTCAAGGGTTGGTAGACTTCTCCCTTTCACCCCAAGGTCATTATTACGTACCTTTTACAGACAGGTAGATTCATTAATGATGTTCTGGCTAATGACGGAGAATTGGTGTTACCTTACAGGAGTCAGTGTTGTTTCACTTTCTTTTTTTTCACCACAGTCCTTGTCGTATCAAGCATTTTATGCTGGTGAATAAATATATAAGGTTGTTTCAGATTAAAAATATAGGTTTCGCCTGCTGCATTCATTCTGTAGTTGATTTATGGACCAGCTGGATAATTGTTCATCCTTTTATATGTAGGTTGCTTCGAAATAGATTCAGTTACACAATTTATATTTATCCGATCTCTGATTTTTAATAGAAATAGTTGGTGTAAATGAAAAGCGAGAACGCAGTCCTATCTATGAAATATAGTCCATTAACATATTGTAAAATCCCTTAAATGGCAAACGTATGTGTAATTTTTTTCCAGTTAAACTTTACAGGGAATATTCAAGATGTAGATTTTATACATTGAAGTAAAGACGCAGTGGAATAACAAAAAAAAGAAAGTTCTCGCCAAACCTGTATAAGTGGCTGTAGACAAGGTCTTGTGTATTATTTGGGTCGGGTGGTCGTCGGGATCGGAAGGGGCCATGTTCCCCTTGGATTCCCCTCTATTCTCCATATCTTGGCATGAGCTCTCCCCTCATATGGTACCCATTAGTGTTTTGTTGAGACTGATGGACAGCAGGTAAGGGCATAGGGGTTCTGGGTCCTGTGCCAACAAGTTCCAGTCGCCTGGAATCAACGATCCTACGGGATCTCTCTCTCTCTCTCTCTCTCTCTCTCTCTCTCTCTCTCTCTCAGTTGGAGATTCAGTACCGCGACTGATTTTCTTATACCTTTACATTGTTTCCAGTATTTTAATGCAAAGCATCTTTGGCATCATAAATACATCCATCTATCGGTGTTTTGAGGTTTGTGGTTCTTTTTATGTGAATTGAAGCATCGGCGAAGATAAATTTTTTTAATAAACTGGCATAGTAAATCGCTGTTTCTGAGAACTAATAGAATTTATTATGCCTTATGTAATGACAGCCTCATGTTTATCATTTTTTTTTTTATTTTGGAACCTCTAATGTTTTACTCTGTTAGATTATAACTGCGCTCGACATTGAGTTGTATTCATGAAACTGGATAATTATCTGGTTTACGGCGTAAATATTCTGGGGTGTGTATGAATTTATTCGGCAGTCTTTCATTTTTATTTATACCTTAAAGATCTATCGACGGACATCAGCATTTACTAAAAAGATTAGTTACGTGCAATGTGCGCATGTTTTATCTGAAATTATCCCTAGGCGAAATTTAGCTGTCAGTCTTGGAATAATGCAGAGAAGTTAATATTCGAAAGAGGCAGTTGAAACGGATTATCCCCTGTAAGCGAAGATGATAGCTACGAAGCCACCGAGGTTAAGTGGAATATAACTTTCAAGTAATGCAATGAGGGCATGTTTTAGGCTGTGTAAGTATAGCCTACTTGACAGGAACGTTCTTACCTTTAAGCAGTTTTTCCTGTTAAAGGAAACTAAATGAAATATTTTGTGTATGTATGTATATATATATATATATATATATATATATATATATATATATATATATATATATATATATATATTACATACATTCACACACACATATATACTGTATACATACATGCATACATATGTACATATATATATATATATATATATATATATATATATATATATATATATATATATATATATATATATATATATATATATATATACATACACGTACACGAAAAGTCAGTACCACATCTTTCTTTCGGCTGGTGAATAAAGGATAATACTCTTCTTCACACGCAACTAAATCCTCTCGAAACTATCTGATCCATCTTTACTCTCAAGGTAAACTTTTCTGCTGACGAGTCGTATCTCTACTTCTCGATACCTGACGGCCTTACGCAACCTACGGCGAACAAACAGTTCATCTCAACAGCTCTCTCGTCTTTCTTTCCTTCACTTTCTCCATTGTGTTTTCACTCCCATGAAGAAGGTTTGGCTCAGCTCCACAGTCCTCATATATATATATATATATATATATATATATATATATATATATATATATATATATATATATATATATATATATATATATATATATATATATATATTATATATATATATTGTATATTATATATTGTATATATACACTGTACAGTATATATATATATATATATATATATATATATATATATATATGTCTACATATATATGTATATATATTTATATATATATATGCGTGTGTGTGTGTGTGTACTTACAATTAGCTATTGAAAATATCGAAGTCGAGAAACGGAACAAATTCGGATACCTTAAAAAGAAATCGTAGAATAAAACTGCATTAAGTCCCTAACTATTATTTCCTTGCCCACTTCCATACCTACCCATTATTCAGGGTATCAGAATTAGCCATTCTGTGAAGTTCAGGTTCCCTGATCTCGCACTGAAGCTCTCTTCCAGTTACGGAAGAATCCGACAGCGTCATCATTAAAGGCGTCAGTGCGTTTCCGATCTTTTCGTTCTGTGACGAAAAGGAAAAAAGAAAAACTGTTGTTGTAATCATATGAAAACAAGTTCTCCGGTTCGGCACGCGCGTTGCTGTAGTGAAACCCTACCACCCCCAACCCCCAACCCTCTCTCTCTCTCTCTCTCTCTCTCTCTCTCTCTCTCTCTCTCTCTCTCTCTCTCTCTCCTACAGAGGTCTTTGTAATTGTGATCTCCCTTAAAAAACAAGTCGATCGAGCGTCTGTAATTTTTTTTTTTAGTTATCAGTATGTAATGCTACCGTAATATTATTTTTAGTTTTAAGGAGCGTCTGTTAGGAATTGTTTCGCAAGTAGCGGAATGTTAAGGTGCTTTTCGAAGTAGCATGGATCAAATGGTATGAAAATACACAAAATTTACCGTTCGTTTCTTCCCCGTGGTATTGATGTCGGGTCTCTACTAGCGATGTGAATTAGTTAATTACTCTGTAGGTATGTGTTTGTAAATGACACAATGATCAAGTGTGTAGTTCTATTCATTGTTATTGTAAAGAGGAAATATGTTCTTGATACTACGGAAATAGACCTCCCTTGTGACACGTTCGTTGTATATACACTTAAATATTTCAGGTGAATTTGGCCTTGGCCTTTTTTTTTTTAAATAGTTTTGAATTCCTGCCATATTTACTTTTCAGTGTTCACGTTGGACTAGACTGCATTTAACATTGTATTCCTGAAGCAGAGCTCCTCGGATGATGGTATTCTTAACGCTATCATGTCAGTGTTTTTATTGATTTTAATAAAGCTATATATATATATATATATATATATATATATATATATATATATATATATACATACATATACACACACGTTTGGCCACGGTTGGTTACTTTAATGAAATATTGATTAAGATAAGCCTTGAACAACACTCACCGTGGACAGCCGTAAAACCCCAATAAACTCATAAAGAGATAAAATCTCACTTAAGAATAATGGAAGGTCGCCAATTGAAAGTTCTGAAAGGAGAATGGAAGGTCGCCAATTGAAAGTTCTGATCAATACAGATTCTACTTTATTGCACGCAGATTATGGCATTTCTAATAGTAATTTAACTATCAATAAAGAAAATCACATACAATTAGCAGTACCACAAATTACTGATTTTACTTGCAATAACAACTGAGAGCCTGTGGCTCGAGTAACACAGATTTTGGGTTCTTGCAATAATGCACGTTGATAAGCCTGCCGCAGTAGGGCAGAATTCTCAGGCAAGATGGATGTTCAGGAAATAGAATAATCCCAGATAAAGCTTCGTGGAAATGTGGTTTCTCTTAATAGCAATTATAAGTCCATGGGAGGAATAACTTAAGGTTTACTATGAGCAAGGGACGATTAATTCACGAAATTAATTCACACAGAGAAGCACTTTAACAAAGAGTATTTACTGGGGAGAGAAATTATGAAATGAAATGAGGGATTCAGGGTAAGGATCAGAAAACTGGTAAACTCGAATGCCAGCAGACATATCTTGGGTTGCCTTGCAATGTGCACTTTGCAATAACTGCTGGATGATCGGCAGTGTCTTCCTTTTAGACCTCACGTACCCACTGGTGGCTTAGGATGCTTTTAGCCTATGGTTTCCAGTTCACAGAAAGAGTCCCGTGCACGTGACACGGCTAAGGAATACAGCAAGACTTCTCTCACTGACTAAAAGGCGGACTGAGAAAGACTAAGAGTGGGCGCCCGATCCTGACCTGCTTATATGACTTCCGATTTTGCCTGATGTGGGACGCTGTTTTCTCCAGCATTTCGGCATCGGCCAACATCTTTAAAGAACATTCGAGAACCAGTACAAAAGCTCACACAGTTGGAGGTAGATGAAAAAAAGGATTAAAATCTGGGACGTTCAGTTTCCCTAGCGTTAAGCGCTCCTTACTGAATAATTTAATTTCCAACCTGGACCCAATGCGAATGACAAACCTTAAATGTACCCTTCCACACTTCTGTGTGTAGGCCCTGGGTGCCTACCCCTTAAAACACTGAACTTTGACCCCTACGCTACGCAAAGAGACGATGGCGGCGGATACCTATAATAATAATAATAATAATATATATATATATATATATATATATATATATATATATATATATATATATATATATATATATATATATATATATATATATGTATGTATATATATATATGTGTGTGTGTGTGTGTAATGTACACACATACACACGCACGCGCGCGCGCACACACACACACACACACACACGCGCGCGCGCATGTATATTAAGAAAGAAAAAAGCGAGATCTCGGAATAGAATCGGAGGCTCTGTCGACATTTTTACTCTTGCCCTCTTTCGGATGTTTCGCTTGAAGGTTCCCATTATATCTCGACACATTTTTGGTGTGTACATTTGATACTGGTCTCTCCCTGGAAACGTTTTCATCTGTGGGTAAACGCATCTCTTTGTGGTTCATGCTGTTAGTCTTCAATAGAGATCCGGGTTGTATGTTTTTTTTCATGTTGTTGGAGTGTTTTTATTTTTTTGAGGTTTTTAATAACTCTGAGTCGTTCCAACCAATGATAACTGTACTTCTCATTGATTGATTTTGCCGTAATTACTTATTACTTTTACATTTTTAGCGTGTTGTTTGCAATCATATTTAGTAATCGTTACTATGAAGATAAGACGCTGACCATACTATGTGACAAGCAGAAGAGTATGACTTATAATTTACAAAAGTTTGTTTATTCTTCGTATTAAGCTGCAATTCTTATATATGTTATCGGCTTTAGGTTTCCTTTATTAGAGTGTCAGGCAAGTAGTCAGCTTAAAATCAGCCAACCTGGATGCCTCAAGTATGGTAGATATTAGTTTAACGCTATAGATAGTATAAAAACTACCAGCGAAGGATAGTGAATACCTCAGGGAAAACTCTGCGAAATCTGAATTCCCTGCGAAGTCTGAGGAAAGGGCGTTGCTTCCCATCGACTTGACTTCACTTCTCTCGCGAACTTTGCCCGTCGTATTGATTGTCATGACTGGTGTTCGTTCACCTCACCTACCGCGCTCCTTCTTCTTCTTCTTTTTCTTCACCTGTTCTACACTCTCTTTACAAAATGACCCTGTGAACGTATCCGTTTAGGGTGATTCCCTCGCCTTCTCTGTATCTCTCATCCGTCCGTCGTTTCTTTTGTTGCGTCTCCCCTCGCTTTATCTCCTTTTGTTGTTGTCCGTACGCGTTATTTCTCCCCAGCAGAGTCCTTTTTGCAAATTTCTCTCTCGTTTCTCAAATCATCGGCCGACGGTGGATTTTCTTTGTCCCTTTGTTCTCTCATCCTCATGAAATATTTAGGCTTTGTTTTCTACCGCGTTCGGATTAATACGGGCCATATTGATTTCGCGTGGGTCAGCAGCGCGCCTACATTTGCCTAGTTTATGGGATGACCAATATCCTCGACAAATTGCCTCCTGCTTAAAATGGCGGGTGAGATTTATTTTGTTCCTTTGATAAGCACTTATTTATTATTCTTTTTTTTTAAATAAGAAATAAGATAGATCTCTTGATTGACCATTGCCAGCCATTCATCCTTTGTTTTTTTGGTGTTTTTATCTTTAGTTCCAGATGAAATAAGGTTTGCAGGCCCAACGATTCGGTATTTTTGTAACCCGGCTTTTCATCAAATCACTTGGGATAAATCGTTTAGCCTGCTTTATTGCTGCTTTGTTTTGTCGCTCTGGCTTAATTTTCTCATCAATTATTGTGTTTGCGCTGTTTGATGAGTCAAAGTGCGTCTCTGGACTGTTGTTGTTGTTGGCAGGGGGCTTTGCCACGGCCCGTTGTGCGTTCGCCTTTATAGGTGTTGTTCGATCTTTTTATCCGGAAATTAATATTTTACCACGTTGTATGACCCTATCAGGAAAAACGACCTTGGTTCCATGAGAAGTTGGTCCTTCTGTGAAGAGACGGGAGAGAGGAAAGTGTGTTTTGCAACTTCACCGCTTGTGTGAATAGATAAATTGAAAAGGTTTTCAACTGAAATGGGTCGTTTACAGACATATATATATATATATATATATATATATATATATATATATATATATATATATATATATATATATATATATATATATATGTATGTATGTATGTATGTATGTATATATATATATATATACACTGTATGTTGACACGTATGTATGCATTAATACGAAATTTGCAGACATTACAAAAGTTTTCCAATTGATATTTGATTATAAATGTATATATCTTCATGTGTGCCCATACGCACAAGTGTCTATGTTTATATATATATTATATTATATATGTGTGTGTATATATATATATATATATATATATATATATATATATATATATATATATATATAATCATATGAATGTATGCGTGTCTTTCTATCTGTCTTCGTCTGTGTGCTTAGTAATTATTTATTTGTTATGCCACTACCTTTGTCTTGCCTGCCTACACCAATTTTCACCACAGCCAATCGTTGGTTTCGTATCCCTCCAAGACTCCTGACATACTTAATATGAATCGATATCAATTTCGTGATTATCTCTTAGAATGAAAGCCGACTCCTCTCCTTCCTTTTCCTGAATGTTTTTGTTTTTTGCTGACTAGATATATTTGCTTTTATTGTTTTACTAATACCATTAAGAAGGCTGTATACTCTATATACGCTGTTCTTGTCAGACTGCTTTCTGATCTATACATTTCTTTCTCTGGATCTCAAGGGTAACCGAAAGATTCGAGTGCTTTCGAAAACCCACCGATTAGTTATACGTATATACTGTGTGTGTGTATATATATATATATATATATATATATATGTATTTAACCGTCCAGAAAGTACCAGGCTTTGCTGACAACACTTGTGGTAAGAACCACAATAACTCCTTTAAACCTGGCTTCCTAATGTTATGGAATCGCCGCCCGCCGAAAGCCTCGAGTAAATCCGAAAGACAATGGTGGTGGGTGTCTTGACGAAGAATGAGGAAAGATTTTCCTTTTTCTTCTTTATCCAATTCTCTCCCTCTGGCGCACTCAGTTTAAGATTACAGACGTGGAGATTCAATCCCTAACTAGCGATGCTGAACGTAACTCGTTTAGGACCTTCAAGTTCAGTTGTGCTTTGATGGGTCTCCTCCTGCCGGGCGCGTCTGCTGGGGTACGTTAGGTCAGGAGATTGCGGGTGTGGATCGATTGGTGGTTGTCGTGGTGGTGGGCGTAGGGGGCAGAGAAGCTTGGGTTCGTTTTGGGTTTTTCGGGTACTCGAGTTTATGGGCGCCTCCCATTTCCCCATAGTTTGACACAGACACTTGTCCGTTTGCGCCGCTGTTACTAAGCGGTGTGATATAAATACAAAGCGAGTCCTTAACTAATGCATATTAGTGGACAGTACTTTCATTTAGGATACGTTTTTACTTTACTTACTACTACTGTGTGAGACATATCCCCAAAGGTATAGTGCTCTTTTTAGGAACAAAAGTATGTTTCTTTACCCCTTAGAATACATATTTGGTAGAAAAAAAGAATATATATTTGATGGAAAAAACAGGCAGTAAATATACTTGAGGTGGTTATTGTTTTGGCTAATGCTATATATTGAAGATGCATAGCCTGGTGGTACCGTTTTATATAACCAATGGTTACACAGTTTGCACATTTCAAAGAAGATTTTATGGAGCTGTCAAGAACTTGTAGCAGTGTGTTCAAATTATTAAGACTGCTTTTCTTACAGTTTATCACATTCTGTGACATTTCTATCCCTTACCCTTGATCCTCAGTTGATGCTCAAGGATCCTATGTTAGGAGGGGGTGTCGCAGTTCTCAGATGGTCACCCGTTCAGTGCTGACCAGAACCAGTATTGCTTAACATCTCAGACCATCGGTGCTGTAAGCAGGTCTGCTTTGTAGGCAGTATTTGTCATGTAAGTAATTAGATATATTTCCCTGTTAATCCATACGTTAACTAATAAAATTTTGAAAATGGTTGGAAAGGGGAACTAAGCTCTTCTAATTGTTTTTGATACTTATTTAATGCCTCAAGTTACTAAAGAAATTACTCAGGTGTCCTGCATAATTATGAAGACATATTTTCCCTCTTCGTAATTTGAAGTTCGATTTCCTTTTCGCTCTCGTAAACAAAAAAGTGGACCTGTGTGTGATTAGGTATCCGGCATTATAGATTACACGCTGTCGTGTGTAATTTCTTTGCCCGAGAACGTGATTAGAGCCAGTAACCCGGAAATAATAGGGCCAATACCTCCCCGTGTTGAGGTGATACGTTTACGCCGAGGAAGTATTAACGTCTAACGAAGCGGCCATAAGTTTTGGGAAAGGTAAAATTGATATTCTTACCTTATAAGTAATTGCTCCGTTTATTAAAACCCAGTTGGATAATACAGTCGGCTTAAGGTTCTACATATTTTCTGCGTCTGCCTCGCTCAAGATAATATTAGTCATTACATGGTCATTCTTCACTTCGCGTTGAATTAATAAATTGCATAATAAATGAATGAGGTTTTTAATTAAATTTTTTGTACGTTATGCTCTCGCGTTTTCGTGCCCCGTGCCCTGCAGATGATGCATGCAGTCCAGCTCAGAGCATTTATCACTGTTAAGGCTAATGATGTTTGACACGATGCAGATTGTCGCTGTTTTCATGTGATCGAATGACTGCATCGAGTTTCACTCTGGTTGAGCCCAAGTTAAGGTCTTGAGAGGGAGGGGCTCGGGCGAGGACTTTGACCGGTGTTACCGACCGACTGGTCTTTGAGGAATTACAAACTTGGAGGAAACTTCCAAGTCGCTGACAAACTGTCGGCTGTGTCGTTATTATTTAAGGTGACTTACGTCCGCCCAAAGATGTGGCTTGGCTTAAACGCCTAAATTGTCGCAGATTATTGTGGTGATGGATTTAACCTTAAGAGTTAAGAGTTGAGTTAAAATGCAGGTGGTGATTTGGAAGTGTTATTGTTATGGATGGCTTTGCGTGATTGACGTAATTCTTAGTTGTTTATAATAATGAACGCATACGTCTTTTTGACGACACAATTACCTTGATTTAAATAATTCAAAACTCATGTATGACAAATTTAGCACCATTTGTTGGGGGTTGATTCAGTTGTGTGGAAAAATATGTTTGTCTGAGGAAAGTGAATTATGGACTTGGACATGAGATTCCTCATGGGGGTTAAGATTAAGTAAACAGTTTACGACTTACGAATTTATAAGCAAGACATGGTAAGTCAGGTTAGAAAACTCCCGCATTTTATCACGAAAGAGGAATATACTATTAATAATTCTGCCCTGTGGGAGGAATATAAAGGCTTTACTTGATGCACCGCCATTTTACAGTGATGGTGCACTCTAATTTTAGACCCAAATGACCGGAAGTGAGGGACACCGTATGTATAGTTAATGAGTAATTTTTTTTCTTTATTCACGTGATCGTCATGGCGACCAAAAAAGGTACTATTGTTAAACCCTTCCGTTATTTTGCTGTGCATACCTCTCTAACAAATCTGTCGGCTGTTGCTACCTGTGTGTTGGTGCATTTTTGTTGTTTTCTCTTCTGCTGTGTAGATTAATAGATGAGAAACTAAGGAACGATTTCTCATGAATCGTTTCCAAGTAGCTTTACATGTTTAGAATCCATTTATTAATTTTTCGAAATTTTCCCCCTTGGACCTAATCTTCATTTTTTTTAATATTTCAGCGTCTTGCGATTTTCAAGACTATCCCGCTTTCTTGTTGGCTGCAGTATTTCTAACTTTAAATTAAACATGTAGGGCCGTAGTTTTCCCACCCGTCAAATTAGTTGTTGGAGCGCACAATTAAAATCATTGTATACGCTGTTTTCATGGCTTCGTTATGTGGCTGTTGTAATGTGTGTCGTACTTTATAAAGTTGTATGCATATTTCCATGTTCATTTTTGCGTTGAATCAAAGATTAATATATATATAATATATATATATATATATATATATATATATATATATATATATATATATATACACATGTATATATACATGCATGTATATGTATGCATGTATGTTAACCGCTTCTCCCTCTCTCTCTCTCTCTCTCTCTCTCTCTCTCTCTCTCTCTCTCTCTCTCTCTCTCTCTCTCTCTCTCTCTCTCTTTAATAACATCCGAGGATGCCTCATATAGTTTTACTGCTTCCCAGGCTGTTCTGGCTGTCGTAATTCGATTTGTCGTTACAGTTTTGTCGCAAAAGATATCAGGGGGAAGTGACGGGGAGATGCTGGAGTGATGAGTGACATATATTGATAATTTTCCTCAAAAGTTCAAATTCAGTTTGTTGTCCTTCGGAAGTCATTCCTTAGAATTTGTTCCATTAAAAATGCAAAACTCCCAAATCATACGCACACAAGTTACAGACATACTCAAGACATCGGCTTTCGATAACATCAACCATTTCGACAGAATGTTAATGGCCTTCACAGACACACACAAACACACTAATTTGCTATCCTATTCAGAGCTGAAGGCAACAGGCATTGACCAAGCTTAAGTAATTTTTAGTCGTCAGCTGTGACTTTGAAGAAATTACTTGTAAACAAATTAGTAAGATTTTTGCATCACAGTAAGTCATAAATGCCGACCAGGAATTACTATGCTTAACTTATGCTTAGTCAGTGGCTGTTGCCTTTAGCTCTGAACAGGACGCCAGAATAGTGTGTGTTTGTGACGGCCACTAACATTCTGTCGGAATAGTTGACGTTATTGAAAGCCGTTGTCTTATGTGTGTATAATTTGGGAATTTTGTATTTTGAACGGATTCCATTTAAAGGAATACAAATGCACCCACTAATAACGGTAAGAAGAAGATAGGGTTATTAGAATTTGTAAGGTGCTTTTGAATGCCAAAGTTGTGTCAATTTTCCTCTGGTTTTTGTTGAAGGACATATGAAGTCATATTTAGATGAGAGATGTTCTGCCTTCATTTTTATTTATTTTTTTTTTATATTATTGGGATTTTTCTTTTTCGTCAAGCCCGTGAAAATCCCCTGCAAATCATAATAGTCTTGGCTCGTTTCTCCAATATTGTATAAATAAGCACTTTGCAGAGAAAAGTGGTGTCTAACGATGGAAAAGAAACTAAAATCTCAAAGTCTGACAAGGTTTGAACATGCGGTAAGAATGAGCGAAAAAGATGTTAATGAGGAAAGATGTGGATATAACAGGAGATCGGTATGAAGGCTCAAAAAGGGGCATAGGTGAAGATGGTAATTCAGGAATTAAGTACAGTTCCGTACAACGTTATTAGAGCACAGCAAGAAGACATTTTTGCTAATGGTAATGATGGGAGCTATTGCCAATTACGTCTTGATTTTAACACAGTTAATGGCAGGTCCAGGAGCCAAGAAGCTAAATTACTAACGTGGCAGAATCCATCAAATTTTTATTGGTACTTGTTTGGAGAAAGGAGTATTTTTGCGTGTTAACTGGCGTTGTAACTGCCAGGGTCATCAGCTTCATCTTTGCGTTAGTATTTAACCCCTCTGTGTTTAAAAAAAAAAAAAAAAATTGTGAAGAATAAAGCATTTTTTTTTTTTTCGTTTGATTTTGGGCAATGCCTACATTTCTTCATTTATCACGTTGAACAAATTTCTGTTGGTTTAAGTTGGATCGATGCCTCTCAAACTTATATGCGAGGATTTTTATGTGCAGTTTGGGATATATTTATCGTCGGAAAGTCAGATCGGCGCGTGGCAAGTCATTCTTTAAACTTAGTGATTTCTGTTCCAAACGAGAAAACACTGTTTACAAAGTAAACAGTTTTCGGCTTCTGAATGACTGCCAATACACGCGTCGCATCGGGGTCACGTCAAGATAGCCACGCCTCATTGTAAACCAGTTCACGACAAAATGAAACCCGGCCACAAGAGAATGCCTCACTCTTCTTCTCAATTAAAAAGAAAATAAATAAAAGAAAAGGAAAAGATCTCGAACAAAAGACGAGAAAGAATGGATAAGGCTTAATCTAAAATCTTCCCCTGGGCATTTTTTTTTTTAGCTTGCTGTTACAGATGTAGTTCCACTTTTTTTTGTAATATCATTGTTCACGTCAAACAAACGGATGGACGGTGCGTGCATGTCACTCTGAGGTAGTCACGGAAGGCAGTGGGGTCTCGTCATCGAGTCAAAAGGCATTTTTCGATTCACATGCAACGTTGTTTGGAGTGTGCTTGTATACGTAATCAATTCTGTAGTATGTGTGTATGTATTTATATGTATGTATTTATGTATTTGTATGTATATACCCTCGTGTGACAATTCACCGTACCCTCACTGCAGTTTGGAGAATTGAAAGGCTCATTTCATAAACGCCCTCGTTGGTTTGGAAGGAGTAAACATTCCTCCTGCAAGTTTTATTTGCTTTGCATGTTTGAGTCCGGCGCTGGTAGAACGCAGTTTATAATACTGTTATATCCTTTTGTGGAGAAACGATGTTGACAAACTTCATATTCGAAAACATACTCACTTTGATCTCAGCCATATTTTGAGATCCTCCTCCAGTCGACAACGAACCATCAGCACCATCCGATCGAGAGGGTTTGGGATGAATATGTTATTTCCGGTTTGCTGAACAAGGAAGTTGAATGGAAGGCTGTGCGGGAACGGCGGGGAGAGAGAGAGAGAGAGAGAGAGAGAGAGAGAGAGAGAGAGAGAGAGAGAGAGAGTATACCCCGGCTAGGGGTCTGCTGGCTGGGCCCCCGTCGTCGTCGAGTCCCCAAGTTTTGGGATAACTCTGGAACTACTTGAGACGGAGGTAATGAATTGGCATTGATGCAGGAGACGGAAGAGGAGGGAAGAGATCCCAGGAATAGGAGTGGGTTGGAAGGGAAGGAGAAGGAAGAGAAGTTATAGGTTAATCGGTTGTAGAAGAGGTGTAGTTTTATATATATATGTGTGTATGTGTAAACGCACACAATCACAAATAATTAGCCACAAATATCTCATAATATCGAATTTACTAAACCTTGGGAATAAAATACACCCAATGGGAATTGCGTATGTATAAGTGCACCTTCCCCGACCAGGAATCGAAACTACACCCTTTGGGTTTGATGGAGAATAAAGAGGGACTTATCCGTTCAGCGCTCTCGTAATAGCCGAATGGATGACGTATCAAACCCGAAAGGCGCAGGTTCGAATCTTGGCCAAGGTAGGTACACTTAGTCACGTATAATTCTTTTTCGATCTAAGCTATTGTGAAGGTGTAGTGAAATCGATATGAAGGGGCTGTTTGTGGCAAATATTTGTGGTATAAAAAGTCACGTGTGTATGAGTGACAAAAGTATGATACACACACATTATATATTTATATATATGTAAATATAAATTTATATATATATGTAAATATATACATATTTGTGTGCGTCTTTAAGTATTTATTTATGTATAAGAATTTTTATTTGTATTAAAAATTTAGCATTCACACACACACACAGAGAGAGAGAGAGAGAGAGAGAGAGAGAGAGAGAGAGAGAGAGAGAGAGAGAGAGAGAGAGAATTTCGTGGCTTTCTTAGCCCTTTATGAAAGGCGTCAGAAGGGGGGCCTTAATTGTTCTTGACTCGCTGTATACATTAACTTCTTTGAGGTTTATTCAAATTGTTGTTAAAGGAGTTTCCTGAGGGGCGGTACGCATCATTTGGGTCCAACTATGCCGACCTGTTGATGACATGACCTAGCGCTGTCATTTGCCGCAGAAGCGAGTTAATTAATTGTCCGTCCGTTTTCGGTCGTGGTTCTGATGCCCTTCGAAATTTGGCCTCTTCAGACCTGCAGTGGTTGAATTCATACTATTCTCAGTTGTAAATGATGACTCTCTTTTATTTAAAGGTAATTTTTCTATCTCTCCGCCTCTAAAATTAATTGGGAATGTCTTTGTAGAGTTTATATATATATATATATATATATATATATATATATATATATATATATATATATATATATATATATATTGTATGAAAAAATGTTACTAAGTTTATTGGTCAGTCCATACTTTTTATTGTTATGCGTCCTATATATGGTTGGTTTACGTGAAGTGGCAGAAGTTCTTGGTCAGACTTACGGGAAATTCCCATCATGGCTGTCCTGAGAATGAGCAAGGCGATTCCCACTCAGGCTGGTTGGAAGATTACAAAGACTACTTCCGCCATTGCTCACTTCTTTTCTACAACAATTTTACTAATAACACGTCACAAGCTATCTGAAGTAATACAATGATAAAGGTCATGGTAGCTCAGTGGGATTATCGACGATTGACACTCCAGTTGGTCCTAAGTTCAAGCTCACACAACCCATAGTAGATTTTCACTGGCGGAAGGGATGTGTATAGGTGTCTCTGCTGAGACATCATCAGCCATTGTCTTGTTCCTCTAGGTCTCAGGTGGGTGGAGCGGCGGCCTGGGATGCTGGTCATCTGTGTTTATGTTCGGTCTCTAGGTATTGACCTGTCCCTTGTTGCACTGCTTATTAAGAACACGCAGATTTATAGCCTGTCTACCGAAGAATTTATCAGTTATTGGTGCCGTACGTTTAGTCATTCACTTCTTGGACTAACTGTTTAAATGGAAAATGGTTTTCATCTAACATACAAGATAGATGTAGCCTCTTGGTTATTAAGAGAAACTGTAGTTTTGCTCGTTTCCTCATTTTGAGATAAATTTATACTTTTTTCTGCATATCAATCATCTTTCCTAAGAATGAACCCTCTTTACAGAAAACTTCCAAGCATCAGAGCTTTGTAACTGTCGCCATTTTATAAATTAGGTTATTTACACCTATCTTGGTCGTACTCTTGCGTTTCCTGAATAAGTGATTTTGCCGTGACTCGTTTGCTTTTCCGAATATCCAGCAGAGATTCCCATTTTTCCCATTTCTCCTTGACCTGGAAACTGCTGATTTACAGAAAACGCAAACACAAGGTCACTCTTCTCTCTTGATATATATATATATATATATATATATATATATATATATATATATATATATATATATATATATATATATATATATATATGTGTGTGTGTGTGTGTGTGTGTGTGTGTGTGTGAGTGTGTGTGTGTGTGTATGCACTAAGAATCATACTAATTGTCACTTGTCAAGCTGGTGTAGTTTGAGCAATAAGCCCGACAAAGCAGAAGTATTCAAAAGCATTTGGCTGGCTTTCATATATAAGAAATATTCATGAGTATTCTTAGCACTGTTTCCTAATCTCTCTCTGTATCTTTGAGTTGATGACCTTGCTTCCACCTTTTCGTATATCATTTGCCTCTTTGACATCAGTTCTTGAGACGCTGCTCAAACCAACCACACATAAGTAGGGTTGATTAGCTTCAGATATGACCTTGAAGTACTTTCAAGCCAGGTTATAACAAAACCAAATACGAATAGGAAGATTTTTACACGGGGCTCACCCACAAATTTTAAGACTATGGCCATTCTTCAGAAAAGAGGTCTCTTGATCCCCTCCCCCCTATTTCTTTTGCACTAAAGGGTTATTAATCCTTCCAACCACTTCTTAGGAATCTATTCTGTCTAGACCCTAAATATCCTTACTTATTACGGTCGTCATGGGTGAACCAATCAGTCACTGTTTGTCCTTTCATTATCTTGTTTTGCCACCTCTCCTATGTCTCTTCAGTTTACTTAATTTTGCAGTCATCCCCTGATTTGCTTCGATTCAACAGATTAATATATCAGCCATCTCTGCTTTGTCCACTTATAGAAAACTTATTGTTCACTCACCCTGTTTCGGTGTACAGCTTGTGTAGTGGGGTTCCACACCTGCTTTTTTCTTGTCACAACATAATGTCAGCGAGAACTTACGAGTATTCAGCCAAGTCAAAGGTTGTTAGGCTGATTACGCGCGCGCCATGGAAGACAGATTCTCTCTCTCTCTCTCTCTCTCTCTCTCTCTCTCTCAAACACACACAAATGGCGGGTTGATAAATGGTCATTTATGTTCTGTATGTTGTTGCTTTTTACATTGGTAGCTTGATTTGGTTGATTTTTGTTTAACCTTTTCTTACTGTTCCTTAGTAGGCTGTTATTTCTCTTATTATTACTCTTGTTTCTGTCAGTATTGCTATAAAAATCGTGATAACATGCAAACATTTCTGTTGTTTCGGTAAATATATTCAAGGTACTGTGTGGGAATATAAATATCCAGTTGCTCTCTTTCAGTGTTATTTTGCTTTGATGTGTCGCTTTTGTGGCTGCTTCTTTCAATAAAATACGCTTTAAACTTTCAAGAGAACCAGTTTCTGTTTGTTTTTATAAAGGCTTAGAGTAGTAATTCACGAGGTTTGTATATATATATATTATACACACACACACACACACATACACACATATATATATATATATATATATATATATATATATATAGAGAGAGAGAGAGAGAGAGAGAGAGAGAGAGAGAGAGAGAGAGAGAGAGAGAGAAAGTGTAAAATTCCCGTCAAAAATGCGAAGTATTCTTTTCGTAATCGCTTAAGCTGTAACAAGATACCGTTGATGAAAACCAATATGGATTATATCGAGGATATCTCTCTCTCTCTCTCTCTAACACGCACACACACACACACACGTCTATTTTTAGTAGGTGTTAATGTAAACAGACGAGTCGAAATGGGGTCGTATTTCAATAGTTAACGTATATCACGTAATCCTAGTGAGCAAAACTATAATCTAATATTCCTCAGAATCAGTAAGGAAATTTTGTATCCTCTAGAATGAAAGCAAACTAGGAAAGCCTCCCAAGTTCGCCTAAAAACAAATAAGCCGCAATTACCACAATGAAAATGACAAAGCTAACCCTCGTTCCATTATTTGTTCCTTCTACATTCAATTTCGAACGGAGAACTCGCCAGTTTCAAGAGGCTGGGCAGTCATTTCCTCTGTTTGCGTTGCCGGATTTAGCGCCCTTGAATTTTATACATCCTGGTTTGCTAGACGAGGCACCATTGTGCGAATCTTGTCCCTTGATCTGTGTCCTGTAAGGTTATTGACCTTGTATAGTACTTGCCACGTACATGAAGTGGGCGAAATTTTATAGATATTGTCTGAAAGATCCTAGCTGTTTCGTCCTTGGCAGACTCTATTTTAGGAATGGTTTGCTCGAACAGGCGATTTTCATCTGTAGACATTTTTGTTATATTTCATATCTTGAAATACGGATGTATTCTGACTCCACCTAGTTATTTTATCCAGACATCAAGAATTTTTTTTTTTTTTTTAAGTTTCTGATATATTGCGAAAGCAAACTAAGCAACTGGAAAAAGGACATAAGGGCTGTTTATGACGATAGGTAACAAAAACACTTGTACTATTAGTAAAGTACATTGAGACAGAGTTTATGCATTTGTGCTTGTCCTTTGTGTCCATGTTGCAAGGGTTACAAAAAATACTGATGGTGAACCCTTCTGTGATGAAGAGGAAATTTTACACATTTAACAGATTTCAATTCACATTTTCTCAACCCTTTGCTTCAGGTTCAAGTTTTTCTTCAATCTTCTCAGAACTTTGTCAGTAATACTGGAGAATCGTAGCTCGTCAAAGGGCACACAGACTGCTGTACAAATTAGCGTTCATTCTTACTTCTGCACGTTTAAATTTTTGGTTATCTTTGTTCATGTGTGACTCTTTAATAAAGGACCAAGTGAAAACCCAGTGTGTAACGTTGATTGTGACGTTGATTGCGAAAGCCTGTGCAAGCAAGTCATCTTTCTAGGTAGAAGTTTGTTATCGAAGGTCAGTATCCTACGTAATGTTTATTGATGTAGTGTAGTCTTTTGAAAACGGTCAAAATCTGTTTACGTCTGCGTCTAGCAATGCATACAAACTTCAGTAAAGGTTTACTTATTCTAAGCCTCTTCACGATTTGACATTTCCTTAGTTTAGGTGGAATTTTGCGAGCCATAGTTGAGTAGTGTCGCAGAGTTTTTCCATCAGATTTTTTATATCGGTAGTGAATTAATATAACCGTAAAAATTCATAAGTATATGTAAATAATGTTTGGGTAATTGGTGATTGTCTTAAACAATTTGTCACCCTGCTTGCTTGTCTTGTACAAGAAATAACCATTTGCCTTTTTAATGTGTACAATGAATTTTATTTTGTGAATGACAAAGTAAGATACTTTTGTAAGGCTCGGTATGTCCTCCTACTCTGCTGCATTTTCTTTTCCTCTTAAAGCCCGGATTAAATATCACCTTGGCTTTGAATCCTGTTTATGTATGATTTATTCATCTATTTGTTTGTTTTACCAAGAAGATGGAAGAGGAAGCCGTTTGCATGTTTTATTTCTTTTTCTACTCATTCTTTCGAATGTTTTATTTTTTATTTTCAAAAATTTTTTTTATTTTGGTCAGAATATCGTGTTATTTCTTATACAGTGCTAATAAAGAAGTACTGTTGATACTGTCTTCGCTTTATTCGTTAGTGAAGATTGACCTTCAAGGAGACAGAAAGCGCGTGGTCACCGAGAGGTCATTGGTTTGTTTATTACTTTTAACCTCGTCTTCACCTTCTCTTTACTTGCCCAATCTAATCCTTGAGGAACAATCTCTCTCTCTCTCTCTCTCTCTCTCTCTCTCTCTCTCTCTCTCTCTCTCTCTCTCTCCTTTATACGGCTTTTGCTGATAAGTGATCACGGGAATATTTTCTCATCTTCCAAAGTTGCGTATCATTTGAATAAAAGTAATGATGGCATTATTTGATTTTGGCAGGAATAAAGCGCATGCGATTCTGGGTTCCACATGAACGCGTCCTCTCTCCTTTCGTTATCGGGAGGTTGTATCCTTTGCCCCGTGGACCATGAGCAAGAGAGAGAGAGAGAGAGAGAGAGAGAGAGAGCTTGGTGGAGGGTTGGAGAGAGAGGTTGGGTTAGTCTGACTGGGTTCATCCTTAGTATTACTGTGATCTTTTTCATAGTCTTTGGTCAGTATATTCTTTTTTCTCTTTTGTTTTATTGTTCTTAATGGTAGTGTTGTTTTTCAGTATGTTGAGCTGAAGGCGTTTTTTGTCACGCACAAGTTAGGGATATCAGCTTAGGTGAAAGTAAATCTTGAACAGGTTTCAAACGACTTTGGTTTGTAATATTTGAATTATATAATGGCTACCTCTCGTTTTTCATACATCTGTGCTAATGCAACGGTAGGTAGCTATGCAGTGCGACGTAGATTTATTTCAATAGTTTAGAGGTTTAAGACAAAACCCATGGTGGGGGGGGGGTGGCTGCGTCACCGTTACCGTTGTTTCAAAGTCAAAGATGTTTCGTCCGATCCGTACGCATAGGCGGTTCCATGATTTTTAGATTTTTTTCTCCTATTCATTTTGGATAACAATATTTATTTTGGGTATCTTGCGGTAGCTGCGTCCCAGCTAAGTGGCCTCATTTCATTCACTAAAATATTTAATTTGGAAACAAAAGTTCCTATATATGTTTGTGAATGTTTGTAGAGAGAGAGAGAGAGAGAGAGAGAGAGAGAGAGAGAGAGAGAGAGAGAGAGAGAGAGACTTGCAGACGTTTTCAGCTCTTTTCCTCACACACTGCTGTTCCTCAATCCCTTTTTGGTCCTTTTTGAAATCTCTCTCTCTCTTTTATTTCCTCTCTCCCTTTCCCCCTACCTTCTCCTCCCTTTCTCCTCCCCCTCTCTCCTGTGAGGAGAGCCACTGTCCTCGGCCCATGAAGTGAATACCAGCCCGCACGCGTCTCCCGATTGTCACTATAAACCTATTTGTGGTGCAGACTGAGTTGACAGGAGGTGATAGCTCTGTTAAGGGCGTAACTAAAGAGATGTTGAAGGACCCAGCCACCCTCAAATTCGGCACGCTTCGAGCCTCTCTCTCTCTCTCTCTCTCTCTCTCTCTCTCTCTCTCTCTCTCTCTCTCTCTCTCTCTCTCTCTCTCGTAGCTTCGTGATAGCACGTCTGGCTCACAACTAGACGATCCTTGTTCGAATCTCGAATGGGTAGAGGAGGGACAGGTGGGTGCGTTCCCTAAAAGTCGAGTCTGCCTTTGTTGACCTAATCAGTGAATTAGGTAGCTAGGTATTAGGTGATTGTTGTGGATGGATCGAAGATGGGATGAGAGAGAGAGAGAGAGAGAGAGAGAGAGAGAGAGAGAGAGAGAGAGAGAGAGAGATAAAACACCGGACGTGTGTTTAAAATGTATACCATAAAAACTGGAGGGCCTCGACGAGGTAATCCTCATTCCATTGTGTTGAAACCATTTATAAGTTAATTCCCTATCTCATTCTCTCTGTCTTTGCACATCTTGCTGTCTGTGTGTCTGTTCAGAGTCTGCCTCGGCTCTCTCAACAAAGCTGGCCTGCCGCGGACTCTTACATGAGTTTGGGGTGATGTTGCAGTGAGAGTGTGAGAGGGAAAGAGAGAGAGATGGGGGTAGGTCGTGATCCCAAGCAAGATTGCGTGTGAAAGGGTCTCAGACGGGTTTAACCGGCGATTGTTGGCGGCGTTCAATGTTATGGTCATTTATTCATTTTTTTAATTTTTGTTTCTTCGTTCATTTTTCCTTTGGCGATGGAATGTATCCTTTTATTAATCTCCTCTGTTTATCGCTCGTTACATGTCTGCTTGCTATTGTTTATAGGGTTAGTTTTTTTCCCCCCTCCTAAAAGTTGCCATCTTGGGAGTGAGTTCCTCTGATTTTAATTGATATATCGGTTTAGTTGGACACCCACATTTGAATACTTGTTTTTTTCGGCAAATGCTGAATTCTGTAATAGAGCAGAGTACGAAGAAATGCCAGATGTTATTATGGTGCCTGTTGAATAAAATTGAATGCGAGGGTTTTTTTCGTATTTATTTTTGCTCTTTTAAGCTACATTTTAACAGAACTGGATGAAAAGACATTTTGTAGTTGTGAAGTGTAGGAACTGCTCTTGTCATTTTAAAGGGAATTATTATTATTATTATTATTATTATTATTATTATTATTATTATTATTATTGACTTAAACTGCTGTTAGTACTGATTCATAATTGCTTACAACCTGAAGTGCCGTAACCTGGAAGAAGAAATGAAAAAGGCGTAGGAAAATGTTTTTCATGTGTTCGTGTTTCTTGCATCCAAGTGTCACCCTTTTCCCTTCGGCTGTCTGTGTGCAACTTTCATGACCCTGCAGTATGGTCATTCTTTCACATATCCCGGAATAAACAAACTGGATGGCTACTCTCTTGATAACTTTCCCTTGACTAGTATGGGTTGTGGGAGTGATTCCGTGTTTGTCTGCAGCTTGAGGCACGGCGGGGTTGCCTATTTTTTCTGTGGCACTGTGATGGCTGTGGTTCCGTTGGTTTTTGTTTATTTTCCTCATTTCACCGAATAACAGATTGACATGGACAGCATTGAGACTCATCAGCCACATTACTATAGTCGTCATACCTTTCTTCATAGTCATTCCTTAAGTCCCGTTGGACTTAAGGAATGGGAACTGGGTCTTGATGGACATTGCCGAAACTATTAGTGTATATGCCTTTATTCAGGTTTCCCTTGGTTCCTATCGTATTTTTTGTCATGAACAGAACGCTCATCCACGTGGAATTAGAAAAAAAGAAGTCACCTTACCTTCTGCTCACCAAAATGGAGTGTCTTCAGAGATAAAAACAGCACATATATCTTTGCCAAATTCATATTATAAATTCCACAGAAGGTCATTAGCGGCATGTCGAACCCATTTTCGAACATTTCGTTACTTTCATGCATCCTGAAGAGTGAAAATGGGTAAAAAGGATTTTGAAATGTTGGATGGCCCATCACTAATCCTTCAGGCAGGATATAGAAAAAAAAGCAATACGTGCGTTAACGTTCTAGTATCTTTTTCTCTCTCTCCCTATATATATACTGTATATATATATATATATATATATATATATATATATATATATATATATATATATATATATATATATATATATATATATATTATATATGTGTGTGTATGTGTGTTTTGTAAAATCTTTCAGCAAAATAAAATAAAACCAGAAGAGAGAGAGAGAGAGAGAGAGAGAGAGAGAGAGAGAGAGAGAGAGAGAGAGAGAGAGGTGGGGAAATCATTAACATTAAAATTCAAATTCATTCCCAGCGTAAGAATACGTTCTTCCATGAGTGTCTAGAAATTTGACTGGACTGCAATTGATGAATTACTCGAGAGGTGCGAGTGGCAATAATATGGATACGAGGGTCGGTTTTCATTTGCCTCGTCGAATCTCTCTCTCTCTCTCTCTCTCTCTCTCTCTCTCTCTCTTGTAATTACAAAAAGGAAAGTCTTGTCATTTCCGAACTTATTGTATGTGTTAGCGAAAGAGAGAGGGAGAGTCCGTTTGAATGAAGATGCTCATTTCAGAATTCAAATGGAATGCTTTAGCTGGAAGAGAGTCAAAGAAATGTTGTAAGGCTCTGTTGATGAAGTCATTTCCCCTGCTAATTGCTAGTGCCTGAAAGCGTGTGCCCTAGTACGCTGGAAGTTTCGACAGTGATCATGTGTAGGTACATAAATTTTTGCTTCAGGTTCGTTTTTTCACTTACTGCTTCTTCGCCAACAAAATGTGCTTTCGCTCTGTGGCTTAAAGAATTTATATTTGAATATAAATCTGACAGAGCTCTGGCAGAGAAACGCTTCATTTTACGCTTTCTGAATGTCCAGAATTTCAAGATTGTTTGGTGGAATCTTCTCGACTTTTTTGCACGATGACAGTTATAATTAGGAGGAAATAGAACGGTCCACAGTTTTGTATGTCTGGAAATGAATACATGTTTAAAGAGCAAGTCTAGGTGCATTATGTAGATTTTTATTAGTACAATATGTAAGGTAAGGATTTTATCTCCCATGAAACTTCTTTTCATGACTTGAAATATATGCAGATCGTATGCTGTGATGGTGATGAGACTCCAGTGTGGTTTTGATTCTTTCTTAGAAAATTAATATCATGGGCCTTAAGAGGGGTTAGCTTTTTGGTTCTCAGCAAGTCTTTGGGGCTGAAGTTGATAGGCCGTAGCCCCTTTACAGCCTGACTTGCGACCTACTACTGACGATTAACTACCGGCTGCATAATTCACTGCATGGATCAGGAAAGACATTATAGGACTTAACGGAACTTGGTTAAAGAGTTCTTACTCGTTCGAGTCTCGAATCGGTGACCTTCTTTGCCTGAGACCAAAAGTAATCTATTTTTCTTCTGTAAAACGGAAATATACTTCAGCCATTCCGGTTCTCGTTATTGCCTATTTTTTCGTGTACCTTTATGAACGTATAGTCTTTCTTACCAGAAAGATGTTAAAATATCAAATATACTTCAAAGGGAAAATTAGGTAACAATTTATTTTTTCATTGCTCAAACATTTCGATTTCCTGCGGTCCATTTCTCTCCGTACCCCAGTCAGTTGAAGCTCATGAAACGTATCACACTTTTGGAGATGAGCTAAATAAAATATGTCACCAGTTTGAAAGCTTACACTAACATCTCTAGTTACATTATTTCTCTCATGTTTTGGAAATTGCTAGAGAGCATAAGTCTAAAATATGTTTGCTCGTCCATGAGTTGCATACCGCTACTTCTTCGGAACCTTTTCTCATTCAGACACCATATAAACCGTCGTCAGCCACTCAGTCATACTGTCTCCACCTTACCACAGCATACCACTTGAAATCCCATCAATTTCTAACGTCTTTCCATTCTTCAGCCTCTTCACATCTTCAGCCTGTATACAACTTCAAAAGTTATTTATTCTCACAATTCCCGGTTGAGTAAATATGATATTTTGCGAGTATGTGTCCACGAATTCCAAATTATCTCACCCATGTCAGATCACGTTTCCACATTTCCATTCATTCCAGGAAATGAAGCCTAACTATTATATCTTCTTTTTCTCTCCATCATCTTACTTATGCATTCAGCTCGGCCAGACCAACCACCCATAGCCTACCCTTGTTTTAAGCCTCGTCAGGCACAGATTTTTTTTTTATATATTTTCTCCATTCTCACTTCTCGTTCTTGTGCATTACATTATTGACTCTTTCTTCTGCTGTGGGCGTACAGTTAATGAAACCAGGGCTAATACCCAAAAATCGGCAGAAGAAGATTAAAGACAGTTCGGAGGTGGAAGGTGGAAGGGGGACTAGCAGGGAGTGCTTGCTTAGGAAAGTGAAATGTAACAAGTGCGTTGTGGGATAAAGAAATGAAAATGTTAGTGGATGATAAAGTAAGCATTTAAAGTAAAGCATATGTTTCCAATGGTTCCGCTGTAGTGAGAAAGAATTGCCTTGCCAAGACCCTCCCTTTCGTAATGATATGATGGTATACATTTCTACGGAATACTGGTCACTCGCGTCTTTGGATTTCCTTCTCTTTTTCCTCCACACTGCAGTTGCGACTCACAACAGTTGACTAACAGTACTAAATTACTGCTTAGGTCGACAAAGGTATATTGAATTTTAAAGGATAGCACCTATATTATTATTATTATTATTATTATTATTATTATTATTATTATTATTATTATTATTATTATTATTATACAGGGGCCATTGACTTGTAATTCAGGCTTCCAAAGAATATGGTGTAAACGAGAATGGTTGAGGAAGTAAAGGAAGATGTAACTAATCTGCATTTTGTTCATGAGACTTACCTGTCAGATATATATATATCTGCCAGGTAAGTATGAACAAACTTTATTTTATCATTAAAATATCATATTTATTAAACATGAAGCATAGAGAGAGAGAGAGAGAGAGAGAGAGAGAGAGAGAGAGAGAGAGAGAGAGAGAGAGAGTTTGGAATCGTTCATGAGTGGAATGGGTTAATATAGAATTGAACTCTTGTGGGATTGGTCGCTGTGAATAAAATAAGGGAAATAAAGAGTATAAAAGGGAAAGGCACCAAGATTTGATGGGATTGCAAATGAGATGCTGTGGTAAGGCGGTGATCGTGTAATTAAGTCTGATCAAGATGTACGAGGTAGGCCTATACTTGGATGAGGCTGTTAAATAGTTGGTGAAAAGAATAATTGATCCTTTGTATAGAAGGAAAGTGGTAGAGGTGCCTGTAGATAGAAAGTATTTCATTACAGCTTTACTGGAAAACGCAGTTGTATTTGGCATATAAATTTTTTAATGAATTTGCAAACCATTTGCAGTACTTCACGATTCTGTGAAGTGTTTTATTACTTAGACTTGTTTAAAGTATAAAAAGGTTTAGTTTTGAATCGATAAACTACAAGCATATGGAAAAGGAATCACGGCATTTTCTTGTGACCATAACTTGAGGTAAAGTTTGAAGATCTTAATTAGTGACACTGTTTTAGGCTTAGCAACGGCTGCTAATGATCCCTTTTAAGGAAAAGACCCACTACTCAGTAAGGCGTCCTAATTTGAGATTCCTTCAGGGAAGAGTAACTTTACCCTCTCTCTCTCTCTCTCTCTCTCTCTCTCTCTCTCTCTCTCTCTCTCTCTCTCTCTCTGTCTCCTGGTTTTCAGCAAGTTTATGGATGGGGCTGCTATCCTGCTCTCCATCTTTGCCCTGTTTGCGACCAGACATAATAATCTAACTACCAGGTACCTAATTTACAGCTTAGGTCAAACAGATGTACAGCGGGTTTTGACATTATAATATATATATATATATATATATATATATATATATATATATATATATATATATATATATATATATATATAGATATATATATATAGTGTGTGTGTCTCATCGTGCCTCAGTGGTTAGGACATTCGCTTTCCTAGGGAGAAGATCCGGGTCCCATTTGTTAAAACCCGCTGCACATCTGTTGACTTAAGCAGTGAATTATGTACTTGGCAATTAAATGATTATGTCATTTAAGATGGAAAGTAGACTAGCAACCCCCTCCAGAAACTTGTTGACAGTAATTATATATCATGGCACCAAAAGGTCATTCAATAAACAGCGTTTGTATGCCATGCCCCCCCCCCCTTCTTTTTTGTTCTGTTTAGCTGTTCATTTGAACACTACTGTGGCATTTGTAAGTGAAGTGGAGTGAAAACCGCGCTTAGCCACACACCCACGCCTATTGCTTTAATTTGCCTCCCACGAATAGACCACAAAAGCCAAGTAGCTGAATTGTGGAGAGGAATTCTATATAAGACGTCAGGATCTCCTTCGGGTTTTAAAGGCCTGCTGGGTGGGCAGGTTGGTGGATGGGTGTCGTTGCTGTGGGGGTGGGTGGTTGGGTGGGTGCTGGGATGTAGTGTGGAGTGGGTGGATATGGGAGAGTGGGTGGGCATTGTTGTACTGGCCTAACAAAGCGGAAAAGGTGGAAGAGCAGTCAAGAATAGGCTGGGGCTATCCCGTCCCCTCCCCTCCCCTCCCCATCTCAATCCTCTCATTTCTCTCTCTTTAATTCATCCAGTGCTTTTTAGTCCTGTTCTCCGGTTGCCGTATCAGTTTGTATATATATATATATATATATATATATATATATATATATATATATATATATATATATATATATATATAATATAATACACAGTGTATATATGTATATACTGTATATATACATACACATATATATATGTGTGTGTGTGTGTATATACAGGCAATGCCCATGTTTATATATATATATATGTACAGTATATATAAATGTATATGTGTGTATATATACTGTATATATATGTAAATATATATATGATTGCACTTGTCGTATTTACAAATATCAGAGGATTTGGTGTTCTTAGGCGGCGTTCTACTTAGAAAGTAAATTGGACTTTTCCTCATTGGAACTTATATTCTACAGTGTTATGTTGTTGTAAGAAGTAAATTTCCAGTTGCGTTGTGGCTGACATCGTTTACAAGGGCACTTGTTCGGCGTAAAACCCATATGGCAAAGTATTTTCCTCCTCATATGCATTTTCCAAGGTTGTAAGGCAATCTTCAATGTATGATCCCTATGAAATATAACTACTAATTCATGAATCTCAAACAATATAGACAATTTGTACATTTGCTTTCATAGAAACTAAATACACATGGTGCTGCTGCCGATATTATATTCTGGTAATATATGACTTGGCAAATATTCGTATTAGTTATATTACATCTTGAAATGAGCTAAACCAAACTTTTTGGCTGTATATTTTATTATATGAAAAGGAGACGTATCGAATACCTAGCGGCTTCGTTTATTACGTTGCAGATGTATTCATGGAGCAGTACATATAAATATATGTATCTGCATCATGCCAAATTAGTAGTCTTTATACTTTAATATTTAGCTGAAACTAAAGGGAAAATGTAACTCGCCTTCTTGTGTCTTTTAAACTTTAGAGTATTGTTCTGGACCCGGGATTGGTGTTACTTATTTTGCTGAAGAAAGCGTTTTTAATGATTATTTAGGTGGTCCGTGAGGAATGAGAAATTTTAAGGAATCTATTAACAGAGGAAAAGTGTAGTGAAGTCTTTTAAGACAGTCGTAAACAGGATTATGGGAGAACCATCTCATCTTCGCATCATAGAATTTTACGTTATATTTTGTGATTTAGATTTTATTCTCATCCGCCTTTGTCGTTTATAAAACATATTTCACTCCTATTACTACATGATTCAGTTATTTGAATTTCAACTTTGGTAAGTAATTGCTTTCACTTCATGTCATCTTTAGGATTCAAAAACAAAAAAATGTTTCCACTTAATGTCCGAGCCCAAAATCCACTTGATTCTGAGGGTGTGCTGGTCAGTTATCCAAAGAAAAATGGGACGCACTGGTTTTTGGTCCACTGTAGACTCTCCCAAAAGTTTCTGGAAATTCTGATTTATAATTTTTGCAGACTTAGATCGAGGACACACCTAACGTGGCCCTTGGCTTGCGTCCGATTCCTCACAGTGGTTTGATTTTTCATTCGATAATTAGGTTTGAAACTTTGGCTTCGGTGAAATTTGCTTTTTGTATAGTTCTTACTTGATATTTTTGCATACAGTTTTAAAAATTTATTTCATAATGTTTTTAGATAAGGTTATAAGTACGATGTGTTTGGTGTTAAGTGAAAGCTAGCCATGTATCCGTAGTCTCTACCTTATAGGGAGCAGGAAAGTTGTCATAATTTCAGCTTGTATTATAAACCTCAAATATTAGTGCTCGTTCACATTATAATTCTTAGTATTTTTCTTGCTTGTGACGTGATTATCCTTTATTTTCGTATTTATTGTAAGTCGAATCTTTTTATTATTTTTCCTAATACGGCTGCGTTTAATCCGCACTGTTTCGAAAAGTTGAGTATGCGCGAAGAATAGAATACTTTTTCATTAAATTTTTCTGTTATTGTTCAAGATATCTTGAGTCTTTAGTTCATTAACCCCTCCCCCACTCTCTCTCTCTCTCTCTCTCTCTCTCTCTCTCTCTCTCTCTGTGACCTTTCCCTCTGTCGGTCGATTCCCCACTTGACTGCTGTGGTGTGGTCACGTGGCTTGAGACCGATCCTAAGGCCATGCGGCCTGCACCTCTCTCTCTCTCTCTCTCTCTCTCTCTCTCTCTCTCTCTCTCCACCTACTTGGGGTGCTCTCCGGCTTCGCCTCTTCATATTCACCCCGTTTTTCATCCTTCTCTACCCCCTCCCCCTCGCCTTTCCCTCAGTTGCCAATTCTCTTGTTAGTTGTGGGGAGAAAAAAAGTCAAGTGTAGATTTCGATGTTTGGAGAGTTTTGTCATCAGCGGTAGGCTGTAGTTTAAAGTAAAACTCACAGCCTCATCCGCGTTCTCTCTCTCTCTCTCTCTCTCTCTCTCTCTCTCTCTCTCTCTCTCGTACGTTTATTGGTTTTACTGTTATTACATAGAATACTGTCCTATATTTGTTAATTTCTTGTTTGTTGTTTGACTTACAAGGGTAAGTAAACCACGACTGTCATACCACAGTATAATTTAATAAGAAGAATACTACAATGATTGGGTGAATTAATTTGTTATAATTCCCATTACTAGAATTCCTTTCATCGGTATTCTGTTTTCGTTGTTGGATTGGGTAACTGATCGTCACTAGCATTTCCTCAGCAGCAGTTAGTTAAATTTAACGTGCATTGTCCGTAGAGTTGTACTTATACCAGACGGCAGTCCATTCGACACTAAAGTTCAATTTTAATTTTACGGAGGCAAACTCGAAATACTTTTCACAGATTCTTTCATGAGGCTTACATTATGAGTCATTTTTATACGTCTGTGGTCCACATTCGAAAGTTAAGGCTTGAGAACCCAGAGATGGTTTTGGGACCAGATTAGGGGTGAGGGGCCTGTTTTTATTTCACAGCGACTCGAGGAAGGGGTGACGAAGAGCCTTTCTTCCATCCTTTGTACAGCTGTGGTAATCGCATAGAACGCTTTAATGCAACATCTATCACAGGGGGACGGAACACCCCCCACCCCCATCTCTCTCTCTCACTGCTTTTAGCAACGTCACTTGTCGTTCTTTTTGTATTTTTGTGTACTTGCGAAAATTTTTAGATGGACAGGCTGTGTTTATGCTAGATCAGAATTTGATTATTGCTGTGCCCTCTTAGCATTTTTGTAATTATTATTATTATTATTATTATTATTAATAGTAGTAGTAGTAGTAGTAGTAGTAGTAGTAGTAGTAGTAGTAGTAGTAGTAGTAGTAGTCTTGGAGGCGAATGGAACGAAGAAAATCATCCTCGTTAAGCTTTGTCTTTCATATAAAGCGTTAGAACAGTTTTTGGATAAACTGTTCCCCGTGTCAGACTTGTTGATCATGAACGTGAGGAAGAAACTGGTCCCTTTAGCGCTCTGAATAATAATATTCCCTTCTTTTTTCAGTAGGGGCGCTCAGCAATTTTCATTTTGGTATTAATTGCTTTAATGAATTGGAGTATCTGTCCCGGTGTATGTGTGGACATTGAGATTCAAACCCTGGATTGCGCCTTAGCCAATTTGCCGCGTGCTGTCATGGTGGTAGGTTTTCTCATTTATTTATTTATTTGGTTCTGCGTCGTCGCTGTTATGCTAATCATTATGTTCACGTGGTAGTTAAATCCTTTTATTAGTAGTTTGTTTGTCTAGTGTGACTAGGAAAAAAACTTGGTAGACTACTTCTGATGAACAGTATAGTAAGAGACTTTTTAGTTGTGTTCCAGTGACCAAAGAGGTATTTTATGTCTGGTATGGTTGCATACCTGCGACATCATAGTAGCAATTGTGGCCTCATACAGCTTTTAAAATTCACTATATTTTAAGGCATATTTTTCCTAATGAAAATTTGGCATCTCTAAATATTTTTCCTAATGGAAATTTGGCATCTCTAGATTCAGTCATTCTTTGTTGTGCCATGCTTTGTTCATTGGTTCAGCTACTATAATGCTAGAACGGATTTTTGATGGCTTTACGTAACTTTGAGGCTGATTTTTTGCAGTAATCCAGGTAATCATAAGAAAGTGTACCAGTCTTTTTTGGTAACTTTTCTTTTTTTGCCGATGTAAGGAATTCTTTGAGTGCGAATAGATTCTTATAATCTTTCGATGTCAAGTTTATCTATCGTTATTTTCTTTAATATCTTCCTGAAGAGTTGTGTCAGTAGTCGTAGGTACTGAAGTTCTTTGTAAAATTGGAGTGTGTGTTTTCTGCACAGCTTTCAAGGGTTCTATTATTATTCGCACCATAGGTTCTGTCAGGTAAAGTTTTCTTCTTGGCGAATATATAACTTATCATCAGACCTTACAGATATGCAAATAAACATTGAGTTTCTGTTTAAAGAATTATGTAATCTGACGAAAAAGTCTGCCTCGTGAGGAAAATAATTTTGTTGTTAGAAATGTTTCTATATATAAATGATTTGCAGTAAAAGGTTTCATTTCAGCGTACATCCTTCAGAAGGTTGTATGGAGTCCAATAAACCAAAAGATTTTGAGGGATTTAATTAAAATCATTCAAAGCTTACATGATGTTAGGTTAAAAAATAGCAATAAGTTGAAAAAAGGAATATTTGTATAAAGCTAGAAAATAAAAAAAGGAGCATTTATGTAAGACAGAAAATGAATAAGGAATATTGATATAAGGCTAGAAGATAAAAAAAGGAAAATTGTTAGAAGGATGGAAAATAAAAAAGAATATTGATAAAAGGATAGAAATAAAAAGGGAATATTGATATAAGGTTAGAAAATATAAAAAGAAATATTGATATAAGGCTAGAAAATAAAAAAAAACAAATATTGATATAAGGTTAGAAAATAAAAAAGCAATATTGATAAAAGGCTAAACAATAAAAAGAAGCAAAAAATGCGCCGAAGTTTCTTCGGCGCAATCGAGTTTTCGTTACAGCCGCTACAGCGTATAATGAAGGCCACCGAAAATAGATCTGACCTTCGGTGGTCTCGGTGTAATGCTGTATGAGCTGCGGTCCATGAAACTTCAACTACGGCCCGTTGGTGGCCTGTCCTATATTGCCAGACGCACCATTATGGCTAAATTTAACCTTAAATAAAATAAAAACTACTGAGGCTAGAGGGCTGGAAGTTGGAATATTTCATGATTGGAGGGTGGATGATCAGCATACCAATTTGCAGCCCTCTAGCCTCAGTAGTTTTTAAGATCTGAGGGCGGACAGAAAAAAGTGCGGACGGACCGACAAAGCCGGCACAATAGCTTTCTTTTACAGAAAACTATAAAGGAATTTTGATACAAGGGTAGAAAAAAAAAAAAAAGAGTTTTTATATAAGGCTAGAAAATAAAAAAGTAATATTTATATAAGGCTAGAAAGTGAAAAAAATGAATATTTAAATAATGTTAGAAAATAAAAAGGGATATCTATATAAGGCTAGTAAAAATGGATATTTATATAAGGCTAGAAACAAAAAAGGAATGTTGACACAGGGGTAGAACACCTCTTTTAGTAACTGGGTAGAAGTCGTACCTGTGGTTACAGGTAGCATTGCAGCAGCACCAGCAACAGCAGTAACAGCAGCAGTAACCCCCGTTATCATTGTTCAATCAGCCTGTCTCGGGGCAGAGCCACGGTATGACGGAGTGCAACGCCGCAGTGTTATTCACAGCGTTCTGTTTATCGCTGATAGCCACGTTTGCCAGTTGATGCGGTTGTAGTCGAGGCACGCTAGCCACATTCCTCTCTCGGTTGTTAACAACGCCTAAACAAGCTATCAGTGTTGTTTTTTACCCCTTCTCCATTTTTTATGCAGCGTTTTGATGAAGGGGTTGGTTAGGAATAGGTGGCGATAGAGGTGATAAATAAAGGCAAGTCAGGACCCCAAGAGGTTTTCTCCGGAATGAGGTTGGGAAATGGAGGGGTTGTAGGGGTTAGGGGGCGGTGGGGTGGGTGGGTGATGTCACCCAGTCAATACTGTAATGAAAGTATTGCATGTGCTCTCGCTCGGTTTTATTTTAGCTCTCGAGAAGTTAGAACGTGGCAAGGGATCTTTGTCGCGGTGGTGCTGTGCTCCGGAAGGCGGTGCATTTTAGGTTTTTCATTGTAAGAGATAAACATGCTCGCTCATATATTTATGTTTATGCATGTGTGCGAGGGGATCAAACTGACCAGTACTGAAAATTTTGTTTTTGTTTTCTTGCATAGTTACATGTACGTGACATAGGCAAAAGAATTGCATATATTCACAGAATGGGACACTAGCAATGCAAAATTAGTTAAAAAATGGAAGGAAATGAAATCGGCAAAGTCCAAAATAACAATTGGAATGAGCTCGTTTTTGGGGGACGTTGATAATGGCGCGTACATCATTAATCCTGTAGTTCCTGTTCAGACGTAATCTCAAGTCTTGCCGTGAAAATACGTATGTGCTAATGAGGGCCTTCGCGTGTTGCATGACATGCCTGGGGTTAATGCAGTTCCTGAATTTTTATTCATGGCTTTCGCCATGCAGTGGAATTATTGCACAGCCTTGCATGCACGCATATTCGTGATAGCCTGTCTTGGCGTTTTTGCATTGGCAGTGTTAGGTTGTTTATATCTTTGTCCAGTTGTTTTTCGTGTGAGTATGCATATATGCATGTATTTACTTGTACTGGTATGTATGTTTTTAGGAGTGGTTTTTTTTTTCAGTGTAAGTATGCGAATACAGCCATTTTTTTTAGGAGTGGCTTTTCAGTGTAAGTATACAAATGCGAGGAGTATTGTGTATAAGTATGTATATTTTTAGCATTAACTTTTTAATGTAATGCATATGCGTGCATTATTTTGTAATGTATATATATATATATTTAGAAGTGGCTTTTTCTTGTAAGTATGCATATACAAACATTATTTGCTGTACTGTAGGTATGTATATTTGTAGGAGTGGATCGTGAAATTATGTATTACAGAATAAGGATACATATGGTAGCACTGATATACACAAACATACGTATTAGGTCATTTTTGTTTTCTTGTTTGTATACTTGAAATTATGATGTCGATCTTACGCTAGTTCTTGGAAGTTATTATCGCATACGAGTACTTGTTAAATTTGATGTTTTAGGCCGTTGAATGTGGTTGCGCATTCTAGATGAATGGTTGAAATGAAAATTCTCATCGTATGAAATATTTGATTTCAAATTAAGGTTGGTTTTGTTCTTTGTCGATGGAATCATTGCATTGTAGTTTATTAAAATGAACGGACTTATTTCTCACGTATTTGGAAAGTTTCTGAAGTTTGACAAGTATGAATAACTCTGACTTGGGACAGGACTGTATTATACGTTTTTTAGATGTAGTGTAGGTAAGCCGCTTTCTTGTCCAAAAATTAATGCATGTACTTTGACACTTAATGATATATGCTTTATTTTAATTTTATTTCTCATTTCTTTTCAGGTGAGTTGTGCAGGTGAACGGAATGACTGACTGAAGAGTTGAGAAGTGAGTGATCCGTGCTTTTAAATTGTTTAACGCGTGTAAAAACAGAGGAAAACGTGAATTAATTAAATGAGAGAATACCTGGCAGGATTTTAATTTCAATCTTTAGGTGCAGAGCTCCCAGGCAAGGGACTAGTGTAGGATGAATAGCTTTCGTGAGTGTTTTCAGGTCACCTTTGTCCCATGTTATTGTTTTCATATTGAAAATTAAATTTTGATTGTTTTCTAGCGAGTGAATGTGTAGGTGAGGGGACCGCTTTGTGTACACGTTTATATCCGTCGAGTGGAAGCGTTTTTGCGGGTCGAAAACAGTTGTAGACAGGAATGTTTACCGAAAACGCCTCCCTCGAGTTCTTATGCGAGTGTTCGCTGCGCTTTGTTAAAAAGACCTTTTGAACTTGCGGATGGATTAGCGTCATTACTGGCAATTTCGATAAGTGTGTGCTTTTGGAATGACGGGGCGATAAATCAGGCTCATGTGACGGAAATGAATCCCCGGGGAGAAGAAAAGGATTTGATTTATCGCTTCACTGAAGGCCTCTTTTGCTTTTCTAATAACCGCCCTTTTTTTTACATTTTTATCTTAATGGAATAATGAAACTGTTATGGTGGTATTATTAAAATTCGTAATTACGAAATATTATGCTCGGGAAGCCTGTTCTCTACGTATATTCGGGGCGCATTCACTTCCCTTGCTTAGATTTTCAGTAACGGTGCGCATACACTTCGCGTGGTTACGTTATCACAGTATTGATACACGTTCGATTCTGCAATAGAGTCGGTACATATGAATTTCATTTGATTGCATCTAGCATTGTTACTTGGGAGCTTCATTTGTGTAAACTGAATTGGGTAAACTAAATTGGCCGGCTGAATAAGAACTGGAAATCAAATAGACTGAAACTGCGTGCTAAAGGAAGATTATATTCATAAAGTATGATCTGCATGTGGGCATAAGAAGAATAAGACCCAGACTTACTTGGATGAGCCCTGCGAGAAGGGAGGCTGGAGACGTGCAGAGATTTGTAGAAGAGAGAGCCTAAGAAACATCAAGAGTGGTAGATTTTCATTGAGACTCCTTTGCTTCACGCGGCGTTAGAATGATGGTGGAATTATGAGTAATAGCCAGGTTAGGAATAAGCTTGTATTTTAGGTGGTTACGGTTAGTCATTTGTAATTTATGGTGTTTTAGAGGTGGTCCGATTTCCAGTACACAGGCTTTTTTTTTTTTGCGGGTGTAGATTTATACTCTTGAACAGCTCGTATGAATTTTCACGCATAAATATTCGGACTAATTAGAATTTTTAAAACTTTATTTTGTCATATTATTTTCTAGTATTTCAATGTAGTACTGTTTCGTATGTTTTTTTTGTTCATGTTACGATTGTTGTACACATGTTTTTGATGGGCCGTTTTAGTTGTTATGATTTCTTTGTCCTTGGTGATTCGAACAGTTCACCGCAGGAAAAAGTACACGAAGTGTCTCGGATACGGTAGCTACCTTCTATGCAAGTTTGTTTCCGACAGCACAGAATTGTCATTGTTTATCCATAAAATTTTGTCACTTTTGATAGTGCATGATGGTCAATGTACCATTGTTTGATCGTAAGAATTTAGTGGGGGTCAGTTTGCGAGTTCGTTACCTCTCTTGGTCAAAACGTTGCTAATGTGACCCATAAAGATTACCTCCTCGAGGCCATACAGTTCTTAGTTATGCTGTGATGGTACACTTTTTGAGGTCCTCTGATCATTCACACGTCTCATTTTTTCCTCCTTCCTGTTTCCACTCCGGTTACTTTCACAACAGTTGATTTAGTCAAAAGTTGCTCAGTGGTTTTTTAAAGAAAACGGTACTATAATGTTCCATCTTTGTCCAGTTAATGCACTACGAGAGAGAGAGAGAGAGAGAGAGAGAGAGAGAGAGAGAGAGAGAGAGAGAGAGAGAGAGAGAGAGAGAGCTTGGTGTATTGGCTGAATGGTGTATATCAACCTGGCGTAGAAACACCGACGGTCTTCGGCACACACACACACGCACACACACACACACACACAGAGAGAGAGAGAGAGAGAGAGAGAGAGAGAGAGAGATACTATTGGTTGAATGGTGTATATCAACCTGACGTCGAAACACCGGCGGTCTTCGGCACACACACACATACACACACAGCGAAAGATGTGTAGTCTCTCTCTCTCTCTCTCTCTCTCTCTCTCTCTCTCTCTCTCTCTCTCTCTCCACGTTTAGATCTGGTGGGTGTCACAGCAATGCCAGATAACCCTTTTTGGGTCAAGGATTTAAAACCGGCCTTTAAGACCTTTTTAAAGGGTTGGGTGCAGGTGGCTTGCCTGCCAACCCTTTTTTGAAACTTTCTGTCCCGAATTTATTTCTCCGTGAACTTTCACGGTATCGCACTGAAAGTTTCCAACCTCGATACTAATCATTTTTCGTGACGACATAGACGCCGAAATACTCTGGAATCATGTCGAGTTTTAAAATACTGCCCAGCTTATTCAATAATTGATCCAGGTTGATATATGGCAACTCATTATTTAGCAGCTAATTAGAGATATATTTAGTGATATGAAACGTGTTGGTGGGATGTTTATATTGCGTGAATAGGGGTTTATATTTTATGGGGGAAAATGTTGACTGAAAGTTTTGCCATTAGCAAGGCATTCAACTTTTGATTATTAACAGTCGATTAACGTTATGGGGTACAGTAATTTAACTGCATGATTGAATTTTGATTTCCACATGGCCAACCCCCGAATCGCGGTGCAATTGCACTGGATTAATCACACGCGGTAATTTCCCATATATAGTAGAGAATAAAAATTTGTATTTCGTTGTAGTCTTTTACTGTACGCAGAGAGAGAGAGAGAGAGAGAGAGAGAGAGAGAGAGAGAGAGAGAGAGAGAGAGAGAGAATTACTTTGTGGAAGCTGTATACTGAGTTTTGCATTGATTAGATTACTACAAGTATTAATAATAATAATAATAATAATAATAATAATTATTATTATTATTATTATTATTATTATTATTATTATTATTATTATTTACGTGATCCAGTGGTTATCGGCCTCTCCTCACCGATGAGAGACCCCGAGATCGATCAGAGAGTGGGAAGGAGGGGCGGCTCGTGATTGGCCGATGATCTAAGTCTGTTTCCTAAAAAAAAATTCATTGGGCCTCTTTGAAGTGGACTATTTGCCTAGTAGCTGTTAACTGTGGTGGGTTGCGGCCAAGTTTGAAGAGAGTTATGGGGAATGCAACCCCACCTTAAAAGGATTAGGCACCCTGTAAAGGGAAAATGCGTATAATTGAAAAAATAATATTGGTTTACTAATAAACTTCAAGATGTGTGTGTACGTGTCTCTGGTTGATGTCTTTCCACAGTCGAGGTTTATGATTTAGAAAAAAATTGTGGACCTTTTCGGGTTTTAAATTCTCTCTCTCTCTCTCTCTCTCTCTCTCTCTCTCTCTCTCTCTCTCTCTCTCTCTCTCTCTCTCTCTCTCGCTACAATGTTGTAAATTTAATAAATGCTGTTTATTTTTAAAAAAGTAAGAAAATAAGGATGTGAAAACCAGGTTTTCACGGACTTTCTGAATAAGTTTTTATTGTACTGTTTATGCAGACGTCATCTTCTTAACATAAATCGTCGTTTTGTTAGCTTCTGCAATTCTCAGGAAAATTCCGATCTCCAGTGCTCAATCCTTTGTTTTAAAGTTGAGTTTTAGGCGTAATATTTCTCAATAGAAATCATACCTTTTGCTCATTATATAAGCGCTGATTTGCCTGAGATTGACGAATCGAGATTGTACGTTATGTTTCAGACTTAAAGAACTAGATGCTTCTTTTTCATGTTATAAGTCACGCACCACCTCGTGCTTCCAATAAACTGTGATATTTTTTTTTTTTTACTTCAGACCAGAATCCATGTACTGCAGATTTCATGGTAGAAACAATACTTTTCTTTTCTGAATAGAACTCTGATCTCTGCATTCCATATTAGAAAAGATATGGCTGGCATTTCGACTAAAACTCATGTGGCCGCATTTCAGTCCAGAGCGTGCTTCACATTGCAGATGAGAATCAAATACATATTGGAGACTTGGTATTCTGTTATTTGAAGTGAACACTAATTGCTACACATTTCAAGTTGGAATGAACATGTCTGACATTCGAAATGAAAAATATCACCCTCATCGTATTTCAGATTGGAACCATATGCTGTACATTTCAAACATAAACCTGCTGTACACATTTCTTACTTGTGCTTTATGTGCTGAGCACTGTGGCAAATAAATTAACTCCTCAGAAATTTAAACGCAGTTACTTGATATACTGACTTGGGAACTCTTAGATTGCAACCGTGTGCTGAACATTTCAAGTAGGAATCGTATCTTGATCTTGTAGAAGAATTTCTTTTCGAGAAAGTTGATTGTCTTGCATTTCTTCCCTCTTCCGTTCCTGACCGTTTCATTCCTCCTACTCTGTATCACGTAGATTTACTGAAATAAAAAAAAAATAATATCTGCATAGTCGAGAGGCAAATTATTTTCAAAAACGGTTGTTTTGAAGAATGTTTGTTCGCTAACTTAGTCGGTCAATCATCCTGTATTAGAATGATCCCATGTAATTGAAGGTTGCCCTAGGATATTCGTGTACTGGATTTTAGGCAAGTTTTGCAGTTTACGCGCACTTCTCGGCTGTATTCGGAAAACAAATAACAAAATAATAACTAAAAATACCACGAATGGAACACTGTCATCAGCTTTTTTTGATAAATGATGAGAATTCCTACTTCGCAAGTACTTTAATGATTGAGATAGAGCATTACAAGGCCGTAGGGAAGGCACGGCGGTTCTCGCGAACATTACAAAGATTACTGAAACTCTTGGGCTATTTAGTACTCTTCGTGGCGCCATTTCTCGTATTTATATTTATTCAGCTTTTTTTCAACCAGGCTTTGTGAAGAAATTCTTATTATCGTTTTTATCTTATTAATTTGTTGTATCCCTTCAGTAGGAAAGGAGGGTTTACATGGATAGGTAATAATCATTTGTTCGTTGGATTCTATTATAAAGTCACAAATGGATACAGGTTCAGCTGCCTCTTGCCCCTTTGAGCAACTATATATGGCCTGTTACTGTATCACCAATTTCTGTTCTTTTCTAGCCTCCGGCGGTTGTAGACAAAGTTCATAAATGAGATGAAATGTTACTGGACTGACAACTCTTGTCACAAAACAGAAGTGCGTGTGCTTCATGGCGTCATTTTTAGTGCAATTCTTAGGATTCGAAAACGAGACAGGGGTTTTTTTTGGGGGGAGGGGTGGTGGTTTGATAAAAGAGAAAAATTTTTTATATACCAACCCCATTTTATCCCCCTCCCCTATCTCTTCCTCCCCCCCACCCCCACCCCCAAACCGGGCGCCTAATCGATGTTCTTTAATATTCAGCTGGCCTTATGCCAGCCCGTAACCTCGCTAATCATGCACGGAAGATATTTATATTCTCAGGCATTTTCATATTAATCAAGAATATTTCAGCTTTGTTTTTTATATAAAACCTCTTGGTTTTTTATGTTCATAAAAGAATAAAATTAGATTCTTTTATTTGACCCTTTGTAAATAATGGGTATATATTCAGACGAATGTCACTTTGGTTACCAAAAAGTGTGGAAGGAGGTTGATTTGCAGTTCATGAAAAACTCCAGAAGTATTTGGCAAATATTTACTTAATATTACCCTGTTTCTGAATAAATTATTTAATTAACCAATCTAAGAATACGTTTAGGAAAGGGGTTCAGTGATTTTTCTGTGATTTCATTTTAATGAATGACGTCACAGCCTTTGAATCACAGAGGATCGTCATGGGAGAAAATCTCAGAATATTCACCAACGTAGCTGAAAAAAATGGCGTAATCCGTACCTCAGGATGTCAAGTATATGTGTTTCCCAAACCCTGAGGTTGAATGATAGGAGCTTTTTCGGTGGTCTCGACCTCTGCCATCAGTTTGTAGGTAGATCTCGCAATGCGTGAGTATTGATCATTGTTTCTGGGACCTTATTTACTGCCCGGGTTAATCCCTTTTTCGTTCTGTTGGAAGTGCTGCGCACCTGTCATTTGCAGCACGCGTACGCCTTCATTTCTCTTAATTGCTTTCTGACCCCCACGCTGCTCCTCTTCCTCCCTTACTAAGCAGCCAAGCATTACACCCCTTGTCCCATATGTTACCTGTACTTGCTGTTGTGGCAGGTAAGCCTATCATTCATGCCCATAGTCTCTGCTTACAAATAAACTTCTCGTCTTGGTCATTATGTGCCTGAGACTTTTCCGTGTTGTGTAGATCATGGTAATATAATATTTTCAGTATCAGTCGATCTGTGAGTCCTTCATCCCCCAGTCATATGGTAATCACTTATATTCTTTGTTTTTTGACACGCCTTAAGGTAATCTCTTGTTTTCTTTGTTTTTTGACGTCTGAAAGTAATCTCTTGTTTTCTTTGTTTTTTGTTTTACACCTCATAAGGTAATCACTTGTTTTCTTTGTATTTTGACACGTCAATTTCAGTAAAGGAAATTTTGAAAGAGTTATGGAATGATATGCAAGTTTCCTGAAGTTAGGAGGATTTTTTCAGGTTTTTCAATGAGCCGTGACAGGAAAGTAGGAAAATAGTTTTGTAGCCTAGGAAACATGCATGTGGCACAACCCTGTAACAAATAAAGTTAACAAATTATTTTTCTATTTAGCGAATAGGTTGAATAGAGAAAACAAAATAACGAAGATTAATGAACTTCATGCTCTGTTGGTAGGCAAATGATAAGATCACAAAATACCTTCCTTGATATGATGACGAGAACAGTTACAAAATGTCTTTTGTATTTGGATAACTAAGTTTGCTTTTCTAGGTCAATGGCAAAGACTGAAAGTAATAGAATGTTTAGTGTATTTCGATAACCAAGGTTACACGGATGTTTTAGGTGAAGGGCTAAAATTGGAAATTCAGGTTTGGATTAAAGAAAAGTCGCCGGGTTTGTTGTTATTATTATTATGATTATTATTATTATTATTATTATTATTATTATTATTATTATTATTATTATTATTATTATTATTATTATTATTTATGATGCACAGAAGGTTAAGGCTTCACCTTAGTATAACCAAGACTTACGTAATAGTTCAGAAAGTGAATAACCAGGAATCATACACTCAGACATAATTGGAGGGAGAAGAAATCAATTCCGGCCATAAAAGCTACGCATGTTTGGTCACGCAGGAATTCGTATTGGAATACCGAAAAGATGAAAGCGTAGGGCCCAGTGACCATCCAGCTTAAAAAGTTTATTTTTTACGTTACCCTTAAATTGTTTCAAAGGATTCTTTTGTGTTGGTGTAGATTGTCTTTTCAGGTGGTCAAGAAAGGTTCAGCAAGTCTTTGAATTTGGTAACTTTAAATTTCTCGAAAGTTTTGTGGAGAAGATGAGGGTTGAGACGAATGTGGGGTGGAGTTGCCAGGGAGGTTGCAAGTGATTTGGGTTAGTTTTGGAGTGATATCGGAGGTTTTGGGAAGTTTTGGGTTTGCTGGCTGAGAGGGTTTCGTTATCATATGCATTCAGATGTGGATGTTTTCGAAAAGTAGTCAAGAGGGTCAAAGAAACGAATTGGATAGGCAGATTGATAAGAAATGGATTCAGGAAACTGAAATTTAGACACCTCTTTTATGCAAAGATTTTGGTCATTTCTGTAGCCCAGAGAACGGAGGAGTTTAACTAACTGTTAACAATGTTTATGTATACTATTACATAATTGTGGCAATTGCAACCCAAGTTGAAATGTTCCGTAGGTCTTTGGTTTCGAATTGAGCTGTCTTTGGTCCCAGTTAGGATCCTGCCTCGTAAATACTGGGATTTGGGAAGGGAATCCTTTCGACCGCGATTTATGATCTACTTTTATGTGGGCGGTATCCTCTCTCATGATTAACGAAGATTCATATCCCGAAAGAAACATAACTGTGGTTGGGACTCACTCTCTCTCTCTCTCTCTCTCTCTCTCTCTCTCTCTCTCTCTCTCTCTCTCTCTCTCTCTCTCTCTCTCTCTCTCTCTCTCTCTCTCGGTGGAAGCGATTGGGCAGGTTTCCAAATGGAATCCATTGTGGTTATTTTGATCTAAGCAGGCAATTCTTTACCCAATGGTTAGTTGATTATGGTGGGACGCAGCCTGTTGGAGAGCTGTGAATTTATACGAAAAGAAGGCACTTGAATAGAACTGAAAGATAACGTCTCACCTGTACACGCACACACACACACACACACAAATACACACACACACACACACACACACACACACACACACACACATATATATATATATATATATATATATATATATATATATATATATATATATATGAAGTGAATTTGATATTAAACACATTTCTGGCCAGATATTTGCGAATATAAAGGGTACGTTTGTAAACTTGAATATATATATATATATATATATATATATATATATATATATATATATATATATATATATGTGTGTGTGTGTGTGTGTGTGTGTGTGTGTGTGTGTGTGTGGTCTTGTACCTTCACGTATATATTAGCTTATTTGCGTAATATAAGAAGTTAATGAAGATACTTGGGTCATACTAATGACGCTAAACGTTGAGAAGGACGTGTCCTCTTTAGCTAAAATATATTATGTCTGAATGTGATTTAAATTATTTCTCAGGTGAAACGAGGTTATGGATAGTGATCACAAAACATGCACTTTTCTTTCTGTTTGGTCATTGGACTGAGTGTTACGTTATTTTATTCTTAAAAAAAAAGTAACTCAGACAATACATTAATTGTAAATTTAGCATCGTTTGCAATCTGTAATGAGATTATTTTCAGTTGGCCGCGCATTTCAGGTCACGGAATAGTCCGCTTGGTATTTTCCATATTCAGTCCTTTGTTTTAATATTTTTGGAATAATAATCTTTCTGAGAGAGAGAGAGAGAGAGAGAGAGAGAGAGAGAGAGAGAGAGAGAGAGAGAGAGAGCAGTGGCATTGTACAGTCCCCTTGGGGGGGGGGAGAACGGGTGGGGTTTACATAACCTACGTTTTCCCTTGACTAGAAAGAGAGGAGAAAGAGTGTATATATATATATATATATATATATATATATATATATATATATATATATATATATATATATATATATATGTATGTATGTATGTATATATGTGTATATATATATATATGTATGTGTCTGTATATATGTATATGTATATATATTTTGTTATATATATTTGCGTATATATACACATACAGACATACAATTATTGTTGGCATGATAGGACATTGTTTTTATTTGCAATAATAGATTTTCTCCAGTTTGCCAGAATAAAAGAACAGCGTCCATTGTTTTCAGCTGTATCTATTTTTAACCTTTTCTCGAATTCTATTCTCTATTTCCCTTTCCACTTGCTTTTCCTTTTTCCTTGCGCAGCAAGATCTAAAGCTTATGGATGTGCGTGCGTATGTTCGCGTCGATCTGTTGCAGAGAGAAAATGGCCCTTGG
>NC_089783.1:30531624-30599124 GCF_040412425.1 Macrobrachium rosenbergii | reverse complement strand
TTGAAATTAGCAGAGGGGTAGATGCTTTGTTCCACGGTGTGTGGTTTACGTTGTTCATTATTAAACTGTTTTACCCTTTCTTAGAATACCGACGTATACTTAAATACACATACGAGTGTATATACAGTATATATATGTATATATATATATATATATATATATATATATTTATTTGTATGTGTGTATATATATATATGTACTGTATATATATATATATATATATATATATATATATATATATATATATATATATATATATATATATATATATATATATATATATATATATATATACACTGTGTGCGTATGTTGAAATACTGGCATAAAAAGTTGAAGCCTTCAAGAATTGCGAACAATGGGTATTGTGGAAAATGAGAAGGTTCAGAAGTTTTGGTTCTATGGTCGACTTTTGAAATGCAAAATATTCCATAGAAACCGCGTTCTTTTAATTAAGAGCACAATGTTCTAACATTTTATTTCATGTGTAACTCTCTCTCGCTCTCTCTCTCTCTCTCTCTCCTTTTTATGAGGAATGTGCCAAGGTCAGCTTATTTCTGGGCTCTTGTACTAATTGACACTTTTACCATTTATATTTCATATTATCACTGCAGATTTCACCTGGTGGCTTTACTTTTTATGAGGTTCCAACATTGTTCTTCATCCTGTTACTCTGTGTTTTAGCAGTTCTTCCCATTGTTCTCTGCCGGTAGCCAATCAATATTCTCGTGCAGATAGCCCGTACACATCCATCGAGACGGCGCATGCTTCGTTGTTTGATAGAATGGAGCCGGTTTCCACTCTTTTACTTGCTGTCTGTTCGTTTTGGTCACCTTAGCCCCTTAGCGGGTTAAATTTCACTCTCCAGTTGTGGCAGTGACCGTTGTTGTAGTGACGCCAAGGAAGTAACGATCAATATGTCAATTTCTCAAGCCAGCCATATGATTGTGGATCAGTGTGAAATGGGCAGATTACTTGATGAATGAATAAATAACGATAATAATAATAGTTATTCGTGTGTGGTTTGTTTGAAGTATATTATTAAGAATGTACAATTATTTTTATAGGTTTTTATGATAAAAAACTGCATAAGGAGAGTATTTTTGTATTTGCCAAAACTTGGGCATTCTTTTTATAATAATAATAATAATAATAACGACAAAGTGCCTCCTCAATTGTTCTTTATAACTGTTCTACGTTTATTTCAGGAGGAATCCTCGATGCCAAAATCATTCTGTTTTTCCTTTGAGAAATACAAGAGCGTTTTTAAGGAGTGAAACATTTTCCCCTCGGATTCAGACCATCTTTATTCTTTAGTTTTTACTCTGGTTTTTATGCCGAAGAAGGAAGTGTGCGTGTTGTGGAACCCGACTGCAATTGGGTTTTTACAGTTCCTTCTTCATTTTTCTAAATTTTTTCTTCCGAAAAGAAAACTAGAGAAGTGGAGTATGTGAAATTTTGCCAATTATCACCATTATTATCTGAATATATATATATATATATATATATATATATATATATATATATATATATATATATATATATATATATATATATATATATATATATATATATATATGTATATACTGTATATGTATATATATATTATATATACTATATATACTGTATATATATGTATATATTTGTATATATATATATATATATATATATATATATATATATATATATATATATATATATATATATATATATATATATATATTATATATATATATATATTAACTTTTATCACATACACAATTGTTCTGTGCATTAGTAGAATTACTAAAAAGGACCTCATTCAAACTGGATGGTATTTAATGGAGTTTTTATTCAAAAGTTACAAGCTTTCTTGGACAAACAGTCCACATTATCAAGTATCCGTACGGATACTTGATAATGTGGACTGTTTGTCCAAGAAAACTTTTGAATAAAAACTCCATTAAATACCATCCAGTTTGAATGAGGTCCTTTTAGTATATATATATATATATATATATATATATATATATATATATATATATATATATATATATATATATATCAGTCTGTAAACGCGTTCTAATACCCACAGTGATATCTTAACTCCGCAATTTGATCGCTCCTTGTTGAATAAGCTTATAATTGCAAGCCTTGGATCAACAGGACATGAAGAAGCCATACTTTCCGTGGATGGATTCGAACCCACGCACAGTAGGCTAGAGTGATATTTACCTAAACCAAACCGCTGACGGTATGTTTCTTCATTTGTTTCCCATTTGGATCCAAGTTCTGTTGTAGAAAACCTGATGTTCCTTAAAAAACAGCAGCTTGGGACTTGAATACAGTGGTTGATAAGGGAAGATGAGAAGACAGATGCTTCTCTCCGTGTATCTTGTTCATTGCAGTAACCTCGCCATTTTGCAATCGATACGCGTCAGATTTTCTGGAATCTGTAGAAAAGGGAGGTTGGAGGAAATTCTCGGAGATTTCTCAGTGGCACTGCAATCAAAGTCCATATCCTGGAATTTTCTCTCTCTCTCTCTCTCTCTCTCTCTCTCTCTCTCTCTCTCTCTCTCTCTCTCTCTCGTTAAGATGTTAGGATGATTTTATCTGGGTTTACAATTTAGTTTCTATCATTTAGATATTTATGTAGTGTATTGAGATGTTATGACTTAATATTTACATTCATGGCTCTTTATTAATGACGAATTTTCGCTTGGTTTAATTTACCATTGAAGGCTCTTATATAGTTGCTAAGACATCTTTCATGTTGTTTCGGTGGCGTTATTCGATTAAAACTCAATGATTATATTTAGACGAGACACAAAGATTCTTTATATCCTTTACTGAAGAGCGTCTTCAGTCAAACCTTCCTACATTTCTGAGGGCGAATGCAGTTTGGTATGAAATACGTGCACATACAAAGGAGTCCTGTTCCCTTCGAAAACAAACAAATAAATAAACGGACGTAAGAAACTCACAATTGCATATGAGTCAGCGCTCTCTGCTTCTCTTTGGCAGCAACTTCTTCACTTCCAATGCCATAGGATAATTCGTCTCTCCCATCTATGACAAATAGTTATATATATATATATATATATATATATATATATATATATATATATATATATATATATATATATATATATATATATATATATATATATAAAACGTGTTTTTTTGTGTGTGTAAGCGCTTGGCTCACATTTGCTTGGGCCATGGATCGCACTACTCCTATTGCCTACTAGTCCACCCAGCTGTAATTAAGCGCTAGGGTCTGCTGGGGTCAAGGAAAGGGCATGGGCTTGCAACCTCACCCTTCAAGAATTCTGGGAAACCGGAGGGCTTTACCCTTCTGGCGCTACACCCTTTAATGGGAAAGTATGCTCTTGGCTTCCATGCAATCTCTCAGACCATGGATAAGACAGTGATTCAGCTAAAGGGAGCTTAGGACAGAGGTCAGTTCTGCTTTTATCCTTCCAAAGGAAGCTACCTTAAAAGAGATATGACTGTAGTCCAACGAGAATCTGAGGAACGAAATACCTAAAAATGATTGACGAATGTGGGTTTCGTGTTCGTTAAAGGTGAGTCAGTGGATGGCGTCTATTTTTACGTCTTTTATTCTGCCCTGTCCCCGCTCCGACCTTTGCCAAAGGTTCAGAGAACTTGGGCTCTGCGCTTTGTTGTCAGTATGTGCTCATCTGTCTGTCTGTGTCGCTTTAAGCGTAACATTTACGTTAAAAAGAAAACGGCCCCTTTGTCCTTCTCGTCGGAAACTTCGGACTCCCATTTACGTAAACCTGGGTGCATTAGCTACCAGTGGGGCGGTGACGAATTTTTTAAGGGTTGAGATGTCAAAAGCAGATAAAGCTTTCTTTTTCAGTTGGTGTAGGAGGAACAGACACACACACACATACGTGTGTGTATGTTTGTATGTACCGATTTCTTATTTTTAGATTCCCCCAGCATGGGAGAATCCTTAGCAAAACAAGAAATAGTACCATTAAATTTCACATGCTTCCTATGCAAAGATTTCTGTCGTTAGGTAACTAAACGGAACACTCAAGAGCAGTGCTTCAGTTGTCCGTATATTCAGTTTGCTTCTCAATTCTTATCTAGAGTGCGCTCTGCCTACCTTCTCTCAGTGTGACCGTATTGCTGTGCTAACCTCTAGACAAATCTCATATCACACACACACTACTCAGTAGTGCTTATGGTCAGAGTCTTCATTTTCTCTTCATTCGTATTTAGCATCCACACTTTACTTCCATAACAGAGTGTTGGCACAACAGACCCCGTATATATCCTAATTTTTGTTACTGTGTGCAGTCCTCATTCTTCCAAACCCTTCTCTTGTCTTTAAAGGCCTTTGTGAATCAGCTATATCTTTCTTCCAGCAGCCATACTAACAGTAATTTTTCCATTTTTTTCTCTTTCGTGTAAATTATTTTCAAAACTCTTATGAACACGTTCAGACTCTTTCGTTACTCTGTTTCGGTTACCTTCAGAACCTAACCTAACTTATTTCAACCTCTTATTAACACGTGCAAACACTTGCAAACCCTTTCGTCACTCCGTTTTCAATTTCAGATTGCACTTCTTTCTGTTGTGTTTTTAGTAAGCATTACAGGCTAAATAGTGTTGCCTAACAAGTGCCATTAACTTGGGGTATTGGTGCATTGTGTCCCTAGGTAAAGGTCGCGTATTGATGCATTGTGTCCCTAGGTAAAGGTCGCGGGAGGGAATGCCCATATTGTTGTTATTAAAGTAGTTTAACCAGACCACAGAGGGAATGCCCATAAAATGGTAGATGAGCCTCGTCCTTGCGCTGTTCTTATACTCTGCAGGTCTCTAGCAAATAAAGTAGCATCTTCTCCACTTAGCTTGGGATATAAGGTTGGCAGCCTCATACTCTGTAATCAGTTAAGGGGGCTCTTAGTAGTTTATTGTTGACTGTGGTGTAGATAGCCTACACTTCACCAGTACTCTCAGCTGGCGTGAATAGTGTGAGGTAACAAGTTGGATAGCTGAGCTCATTTTCGCTTTTAATGTTTATGGTGAGTAAATCTCACTCCTCAGCATTTGGTAATAAGAATCAGGTTGCGATTTGCTAAGGAACTTTGATATTATGGAAAATTTGTCCAGAAAAAATATTAATTAATATTATGATCACTGAAATTATGTAGTTCAGTAGCCATGAAATTAGTAACGTATTTGGAAATACGGCATTTTCCTTCTTTAAATAAAGACTCGCGTTTAGATTGAATATTAAGGTAAAGTTACATAAGAAAAAGTTCAGATATACGCACTGCCTCAGTATCTAGCGATTTCAAGAATGAACCTTATTTTTGTATCGTTTTATTTCTCCCACGAAGATGGTGAGTTTTTTTTTGGGAGGAAAAAACTAACAGATTTGCAATTAATACATATTTCCCGGTTTATGTCCATTTGAAGCCCTTATTAAAATGAGGCCTTAACGAAATCAAGAATTACCAAGGGTGACTGATATATGAGAGAGAGAGAGAAAGAGAGAGAGAGAGAGAGAGAGAGAGAGAGAGAGAGAGAGAGAGAGAGAGAGAGACGTTGGGATGGAGGATGGGAAATGCTAAGACACAATCAACCTGCCCCTTCATTTGTCCATTTTCTAATATTTTGCAAATCAATGAGGCTTCGTGAATCTTGAAGCCGTTGACCCCTCTCCATGAAATCGTCTCATTTAGTTCGTTCTGCTTCCTCGATCAGGGCACATGGAAATCACGTTAATGAGATGAACTTATTTGATGAAAGCAAATTAGCCGTTACCCCATTCCCTTATCCCTGAAAGATAATAACTTCAGAAGATTGTACGAAGTCCGGGGGACGAACAGACATCCTGAGGGATGTTTGAGGGATGTTTCATCTGTGTCCCATGCATACAAAATGAATATTTTGCGTTAATGGGAAACGATATCCATTGGACTTAGAGGGATTTGATAATCAGTTGGACTAATGTATGTTAGGCCTAGAGCCTAGCGACATTTCGGTTTTTTTTTTAGAGGCCAAGATAGGAAGTGGATCATATAGGCTTGAAAATATTTCTCGAGCTGCGAAGAAGTTACCCATAAGCCAAAACGGCAAGGAAAGTCGACCGTAAACGGTCGAATCGAAGTCAGTGGACCTGAGGGTATACCGGAGAAGAAAAAGGGAACACGCTTTATATAGTTTCTCTCTTTTGTACGTAGACTTGGAAGGAGATACAATGGCTTCTTCGCTGGCCTTGGAATTGTTGGAGCCTCGACAACTAAAACGTTGGAACGGTGGCAGCTGTGGAATACAAATCGTCTGAACAGTGATGCTCACGTTTTCGAAGTTTGGGATTGTAGGATGGATGAGCTGCTCTGAGATGTATGAACTTGATCAACCACGCCTAAACGTACTGTATGTCTGTATAGCATATATATATATATATATATATATATATATATATATATATATATATATATATATATATATATATATATATATATATATATTTATATATATATATATATATATATATATATATATATATATATATATATATATATATATATCTCGTATATATATGTGTGTGTGTATGTATGTAACTTGAAGTTCTCATTCGAAACGGACTCACGTAGACAAGGGGAGATAAAAGGCCGGTGTTTTAGAAAGGAAAAGAATTTACAAACATTTTGCCTTTCCCCTATAAAAAGAAGTCGACGCTTTCCTTTTGAAGGGGAAGCATTGAATGCGTAGGCTACAAAACGCCTTAAAAGAACATAGAGAACATCTTGGGTGATGCAAAAATAAAACATTTTTGATAGTATGTCCAGTATTGAATCACTGGAGTTATGAGTAAAGAAAAACTTGCGGGAAAGAAGGACCTTTTCAAGAATAACGCTCAAATAGGCTATTCACGGTGGGTTTCTAATTGGGGGAGGAGTGGCTATAGCTTTTAGCAGGGGGCTGATATACCTGAAGGTTAAAACGGCGAATTGTGGAACTGGCCACCATTGTTAGTTGGGGGATGGATGACCCCGTAGCTCATTTTTATTGAGAGAGAGAGAGAGAGAGAGAGAGAGAGAGAGAGAGAGAGAGAGAGAGAGAGAGAGAGAGAGAGAGAGAGAGAGGTGGGGGGAAGGAGAAATTTGGCTTTGGAACAAGTTAGGGGCCGTTTACCGGGTCCCATTCCCTCCTCTCTCCCCACTCCCCTTCCCTTTGGGAAAAAGAGGGGGGGATAGAAAACCTGAAGCAGTTCATGGAGGCGGTCTTGTCCGTCGTTCTCGAAATAGTCCGAATCATTTTAGACATCTTCCAGAAAAAAAGACGGGTAATCATTTGTTTGAATAATCGGGAGAATAATTGAGTAGGGAGCTATTTGAGTTCCATATACTATGGATGGTGTTTGATCCCCCTTCTCTTTTTTTTAAACAGGTATTTGTACCTCATTTTCCTCGTAATTCCCCCTATCATTTTTCTTTTCCTTATTTCCTACAAGTCTTTACGTTTTTACTCCCTTCATCTGTATTTGAGAATTTGTTTGACTCTTCAGTACCATAGGGTTTTATGTAATGCTCTACTAAAAGCACAAAATTGATGGGAAAAAAGTGTATATTTGGTCCCATTGGCTATAGCTCGTCATTATGGAAGCTATTTCGCTCTCTTAACACACTGGGAACGGTTCTAGGTTTTTGCGTGGTTGGGTTTGAAGGAGGTTTAATGAGTTTGGAGAAGGATTCTTTCTTTCATAATGAGTTTCATAACAAATGGTTTTAGGATGAATTGATAAGAATAAGTAACTTAAAAGTTCAGTGTTTCATTTTCAAGTTTGAGTGAGATTCCAACCAGCAAAATAACAATTCAGAATAATTTTATTACAATTAAGATTGTTTATTGTAAGCTTGTGAATGTATGACAGTTTCTGTATAACGGATATTTAAAAAAAAAAAAAAAGTTATGAGTGGGTTAGCCTACCGTTATCAACATTTTTTTCAGGTTAGAATATTGCTTAGTACAACATTATAAAATGACATGAACTTTTCCTTAAAGTGAAGTATGAACTTGTTTTCTAATTTTACAAAGCCGTAAGTCATTTTTCCTCATGAGCTGTGATATTGAATTTTTTAACTCAATAAATCTGGACAGCCAGTGTCAACGAATTTAACAGTATGGCCCCCTCCCCCTTATACCCCCCATATAGCCAGCCGAGGAGGAAGGAGAGTCGGATCCGTATCGGGTATGTATGGCACGAGCATGGAAATATTAAAAAAAAAAAAAAAAAAAAAAAAAGGAACCCCCTTCCCCTTTCTCCCCCTTCCTTTTTTTCCCTTCGCATCGGTGGAAAAAATATAAATAAAATTATCCCCGCCATTGACGGAGACCATTTCTAATTAAGACTCCTTTGTTGATGTGGCATGTACCCCCCTCCCCCAAGCCGGGTCTCACCTCCTCCTCCTTCCTCATCCCCCTCTCCCCTGTCGCCCACCCCCCGTTTACCAATCCTCGATAAGTTGCTACCCGGAGAATTTTTCATACGTTCCCTTATATTGCCTTTTAATATTTTTTTCTTGATGTTCATTTTTGTGTGTTGAGATGCATTTTTGAGCTTCTTTCTGTCTTTTTTAAGCCTTTTCATCGTTACTTTTACGGCATGTAAGAGAGTAGAGTTAAAAATGTCCGCCCTGTTCAATTTTGACTTCAGTTGTGATGCTATTTTCGAATCGTGCGTTCTGTGACCGGAGTCCGTTCGTTCCCAAACATATTTCAGTGTCGTTTTATTAATAAATTTATTAGTGGCTACTCTTGGTTTCATTTGAATTTGTTCTTGGTAAGTGTATGGACATATTTGATGGGAAATTAGTTTACTTCCTGTGGTATGTATATCGCTTGTTTTTGTAGTGTCTCTCTCATCTTTTGCAAGTTTTTCTTGTAAACTGTGGACGCCGCAGTTCTAAGTCTCGTTAGTTTTTCAGTGTTTACGTATGTTTAATTAGAAATGCATTCCTTTTTGTTATTGACCAGTTTATATGTGTACGTCTTGAAGTGGACGAGGAGTCATCGTGTTTGCATGAAGTAATGTTTAATGTTGTTTATCAGATGTGGCATTGTGTTTTAAACTAAGACTGACGCAACGCTTATAGTAACGTAGGAGAATTGTGAGAACCAGGATTCCTAACGCGGGTGAGGTAGCGCATTTCAGACACAACTCTTAAATTTCACCATGCCTCGTATGACTTAATCAGCAATTTGGGTATCTGGCATTTACTCGAATTTTGTGGGCCGATGCCATGTTGGAGAAGGGCGCACGGCTAGCATTCTCGTCTCAGAGTACATGCTTAACACCGTAAAGGTAGCACTCTCGTGAACCATTCCTCCTACGGAAAAATGACGCTCTGAAAAATTAGTTATTATAGTAACCATTCCGTCGAAAGTGATGGTGATATAAGAGAGAAGTGGGACAATAATTCGTTGATAGTAAAATCCACGTTTAGACATTTCAGGCAAACAGTCTTCATTCTGCTTGTTTAACAGGCAAGCAAGTGGCGAGAGATGACCATAGGCGGGATTAACAAGTAGATTTTCGTCCAGATCTTCAAGTACGTTGTGTATCGCCCAAGTTATGGAACTAGATTTCATCTTTCCAGGCACTTGATATGGACTAATGTCTTTTAAAGTAGGATAATTAAATGTTTTAGGCTAAATGGAAAGCAAGCTTGCACAGTACACATTAACCAATATGTGAAAAAAGACAACTGAGATTGGAACATAAAGGAAGCAATAACCATTACAAACTGGTAAATAATACATGCGTGCGTATATATGCATCAGCAAATGACGCTCTTTCTGACACAAGAGCAGAATCGTTTCTGCCATAAGCAGGTATTTTCCTTCTTCAAGAGAAACACACGTACATTTGATACAATCCATTTTATGTATTTGTTTATCATTTTGAACATTTTTGTTCCTCGTATAATTAATTACTTGCTAGTTTTCAGTAGGCATAGTTCGAGGACTGTAACCTGAAAGCCATAGGCGTATCCCATTTCTACAACTGAAAACTGTTTAGCCCTATTCAAGAAATTAGAGGAAAATTTTTTCCTGCATTTTGCATTTCTCGTAATTAGAGAAGGATATCGAAAGCCAAGTGTGCCTTAGTTACTCAGAAATGCCAGCCCTTGGCGTCAAGATGGCGAAAATGCACGGCTTCAGTTTTTCCGCTGGTGCAGGCTTCTTTTTCTAAACACGGAAGGTAAGATGCCAAAAGACACTATTAAAGTTGTGCCCTTGTGACAATACCTTACTAAAGATGATAGTGGAAGTTTCAAGTGAGAAAAAACTCGGGTATCTCGACAGGAGTAATGTAGCTTCCTGGCATAAAAGGTTAAAATGCTCTTGGAAGAGTTGTGGCCCTTTATTTTTTTTTCACAAGAACTAGTAGACCCAGAACCAACTACGGTAATCAGCTATAGATAAAATCTTCTGGATCTAATAGAATTTATTAAGTAATCGCTATAACTCGAATTATTTGCCATCATCACAAGTCCTCGATGTGTTTGAAGGCGATTTTGTATTTTCACCAGTTATTGCTTATGTGGCCTTCCTTTTGAATCTAAGATACTCAGTCTTGATATGATTGTCTCAGATCAGTAGTATTAAGAGATTCCTCATAAGTTGTGTAAATTGATTTTGTAGACCTTTTAGCTAATCGAAGCAACAACAAAATTTAATGATATTTTCGATGTAAAATACCAGACCTTCACATAGTGAATGGGAAAATTTTGTATAAAATAAATAAGGCTCTTGAAGCACTTATCCATTTCTAATTTCCCATTCATTCGACACTCAGAATTTGTAGTTCCCTTTAACCATCTTATTACCGCGCCGAAAGTTAATTCAGTGTACCTAAACAGTACTCATACATTTATTCATTCGCTACTAATCGAAGGAGGGTTATATATATATATATATATATATATATATATATATATATATATATATATATATATATATATATATAAATATATATATATATATATATATATATATATATATATATATATATATATATATATATATATATATATATTGTACACATATATATATGTATGTGTATATATATATATATATATATATATATATATATATATATATATATATATATATATATATATATATATATATATAATGTTTGATTTTAAATCACGGAAAAGGTAAAAACGTTATGATTATACGAACAAAGTTAAACCACGAAGGAAAAGCGAAACAATTGAGATGGTAAGTATTTTTGTCTTATTACCAAGGATTATTTTCTTTTTACCCGGTAATAAAACATATGTCCCAGAAGGATTTGAAAGACAGAATAAAGAGGATTACCAATAGGTCGATTTCGATGTTAATCCGTTGACCGTTCTGTGACCTCCCAACCTTTTTGTATTCCCTTAGGACTTATACCCACCATATATATGCCCTTGTCTATATAAATCTTTAGCTGCTGTGACCAGGTCTTGGTAATAAGACGAAAGTACGTAGCATCTCAACTGTTTCACTTTGCCTTCGTGCCTTGTAACTGTGTTCATATATTATGTATGTATGTATATGTGTATGTGTATATATATATGTATATATATATATATATATATATATATATATATATAGAGAGAGAGAGAGAGAGAGAGAGAGAGAGATTTTTTTCATGTTTGTGTTTGAGAGAGAGAGAGAGAGAGGATTTTTTTCATGTTTGTGTTTGTTGTGATTGACAGAATTAGTGGTGTGTGTGTATGTAATTGATATTGGTTTTGCGTTGCACCTCTTTGATTTGTTGAGCTCAAACCTCACAGCCTGTGTTATCTATTTTCCATTGTAGTTTTTTTTTTTGTCATTTTATTGACAGTTTTTCTGAAATTGTTAATTTGTTAATTAGTATTTTCGCTTCAAGCTATCAATTCAGTTCTGTTTTACAAGATTTTCAATCTTATTAAGCTGAAGAGGAGATCTGAACGCATCTGGTGATAGCTGTGAGTTAGTGCAAGTCACGCGTCTTGATTCGCTAAGTATTTCTCAAATCCAAGATTTCCTCCTGCTGCTGGTTTGTAACACTTTATACAGCACTTGCTGTGATGCTCTTTCGACCTTCAAGAAAGTAATGAATTGGGGAGACATTGTTACACTCAGAGTCAACGAAGTGAAACTTGACAAACAAAGAAAATAGCCTTGCAAACAATCTTCGCTGTTGCTTAAAAATTTCTGCTTCAGGCTGGGTGGGAAAAAAATATGAGAGAGATGGCGGATTGTGCATTGCGTCATTACTTTTCTAGGTAGTGTCATAGAACCATTCAGTTTCCTGGTTCCCAAAATATATAACTTTCAAGAATAATGTGTAGAATCTATCAGTGCCAACAAGCTTAAATGTATTTCAGTATAAAATACTAAAGTTGTAATCTCGAAGTTGGTATGGAATAGTATTAGTTTAACAATGTAGTACATATATTTATAAAATCATATATATTTGTAAAATCATACAGTATTTGATGTATGCTGAATTGGAATATTCCCCATTTGAAAAAAAAAAGTTTTTAAATGTAAGTAAAAATTATTCATAAATATAAAAAGAAACTAGAAATTTATGTCATTACGTAATTATACCGCCCAGTTATAGTCGAAAGATGTTTAAAAAACGTAATTAAAAACTAAGATATATAATTGATTTGAAATCTTGTAGAGTTATATTCCAAGAATTGTAGCGCGTAAATATGTAACAAAAAATAACAACACCTCTACTAAGTGAACAAAGTGGACTACACGAGAGCATCCGAATGTACATATGATCACCTGTTTGGACGTAACGCACAGATGTGTTCCAGAGATACTGCTGCTGCCGAGATGAAAAGCGTCCCTCTTGGGTCACCTGGAACTCGTCCGTCTGCCACCACCCACAGTTTCTCTGCTGCCCTTTCCTTTGAAATCTCTCTCTCTCTCTCTCTCTCTCTCTCTCTCTCTCTCTCTCTCTCTCTCTCTGCCGAAGGGAGAACGGGAGGGATTATTGCGAACTGGTGGTACCTGAAACGTCCATTTGTCTTTCCGCTGGGCCGTCATTACTGTGCCGCACGAAAATATTGCCATCAGAAGAGGGGGGCCTCCCCCCTCAAAAAAAAAGTCAGCCAATTGAAGAGGAGGGGAGGTCTATGGGAAGCGGGGTGGATGGCGGGTGGTGGTGTAGGGGAGACATCCATAAACCCCATATAAAGTGGATTTGAGCCAGTCGGCGTTATTGATTTTGCTGCCCCTTGATGCCCCCGTACCTTACCCTCTTCCTGCTCTTCCCCCTTCCTGCCCGCCTTTGATCTCTTATGAGTACATATGTGTCTTTCCCTTTTTGCACTTTAAAGCTGGAAATTGCTGTTTTGCCAATTTTTCCAATTATTCTCTCCAAAACTGATGTACTGCAGAGTCGCTGCTGTGCAATGGTGTTCGGTCGTTTCGTGTGTTGCTGTAACAGCGGCAGGCCCAAACCGACTTTGCACCATAACCTTTGGTTGTGTGTTTGTGTTTGTGTCTGTTTTGAATCGAGTGCTTTTAAGTAAGCTGTTGAGGCAATTTCCCTATTCAGGGTTGTTGCTTATTTATGATGAAGGCGCTTTCGGCAGGCTTTGACAATTGACCGGGAGTATTCTCATATTATCAGAACTTGAAAAAATCCCCCTCTCTCTCTCTCTCTCTCTCTCTCTCTCTCTCTCTCTCTCTCTCTCATTTTTGGTGAGATAAAATGCATATAGTTGCATCTTTTTTCGAGCGCGAAGCTTTTTAAGAAGTAATGACTCGTCTCGCCGTATTGAGGGGAAGAAAGAATTTTATCTCGACTAGAATTGAGACAATAAGTATTGCAGGATTTTTTCCTTCCAAATTTAGTTGTCGAGTATAAAAAAAAAGGTGTGCAAGCAAGAGAACAAATGGGCCTTGAGTCTAATTCCAGTTCACCTTTTTAATGGACAGTTTCAACCTTCAAACGAAATCTAACTGCATTGGTGAAATTCGCAGTGAGAAAGAAGATAATTCGAAGCTCTTGATAAACAACAGCAATGTTTATCTTCTGTTCGGTCGAACGAGCAAGAAAACGTTGGGGATAAGCGATGAAACGTAAAAGGGATTACTGTGGATGGTAAGGACGAAACATTTTAAAAGAGAAAAAATGCAGTGCGGTAAGGAACGATTCTAGAACAGAAATGAAGCAACATAACGGATAGTAATGACGACATTCGGAAAGAGATAATGTAATTGGCAATAGAGAGAGAGAGAGAGAGAGAGAGAGAGAGAGAGAGAGAGAGAGAGAGAGAGTGGTGAGGATAATGGGTAGAATAAGGGATGAGGTTTTGGAGAAAGAACGAAACACGGTTACGGGATAAAATGGAGGAGCTGAGGCAGTGGATATTGGCCAAAAATAACTTGAATGGCCTATAGTTAGAAATACCATGTCCGTTAGTACTATCGTACTCGCCAGGGTGATTTTATGCCATTCATTCCAACTCTGCATTTTGAAATCGAAGTCAGCAGTCTTAATTATCATTATTATTATTCTTATAAATTTTAGGGCAATCTCCAACCGAATTGCCATTTAGAAGAAGCTTATACTGATTGAGAAGGCATGGAAATAACATAAGACCTTACAAGACAGATACAAATAAAATCTGACAATCGAAAAACATGTTTGTATAATGTACAACGAGAATGAGCTGCTATCAGGGTTTAAAAATGGTTTTTCAGTCTCAGTAGTATATCTTCTGAAATCCAGGGTTCTTGTTCATTTCTCCATGCTGAAAGTGTTGTAAAATCAAGACAAACTGTAAAATATATCGATTTAAGGAAAAAGAAACAACTGGGAAAATCCATAACCATATTGTCTGTCCTAAACTCTCTTTTCATATTGTCTTCGTAATGTGCCTTGAGTAAAAATTATATTTGGTGAGAGATAATTCAGAATTAATGTCATATAAAAGTGCGTCTAAAGACGATTGCCTGGCCTCAGAGGCCGTATGAGTTAGTTACGAAGTTTCCGTAGGTTTGATTATTAGTTTCCCATCTTTAGTTTGATATTCAAATGATCATCATAATGTCTTTTCAAATATGTAAGCTCTTTGTTCTTCCGTTGGACATCCAAGAAAGTTCTGGTAGACCAGTTGGGATCAACTAGGCCTATTTATAGTGGCACACCCTTCCACATGAACCATAAAATCAAGATTGAGCACTGGGCGTTGATCAGAATGAATTTTTTGACATTAAGGTTAAAACCTTATGCTATGTTTGTGTCAGCTGGAGCGAGGTTTAGCCACAAAGGTGGTGTGTGAATGTGTGTGTGTGTGTGTAAGTGTGTATTTAGCTTGTGGTACTGACAATGACTGCTGTACCGAGAGTGTCATTGCTCGAGTTCCAAAACACTATATCGTCTTGACAAGCAGCACGCAAACCAAGCCAGGCTTTATCCTTACCTTGAAAGCCACCACAGAGAAGTAGCAAATGTCTTGGTCTGAAGGAAACATGCTAAGATCATCTGTTTAAAAAAATTATGATAATAAATAGTTTCAGCTCTTAGATTGAGATACTCCAAATACATGTATTTTATGTACATTTTTATGACACCATCTTACGGTCTGGTGGAATATTTAGCCTTTTGTACACGAATTACCTTTCCATTGACACAATGACCGTGTGATCTGGCGTTTAGTCATTCGACCTCGCGCAGATAATGTCGAGTGACTTGCCAGTTGACAGTTCCCATCAGACACTCAGGTAGTGCCACCCACCACCTGTTGAGTGCTTATCGATGTTGGATAATTTGTAACCAATCAGTCAAGCCAGTTCCCCTAGCGTTTCATTCTCTCTCTCTCTCTCTCTCTCTCTCTCTCTCTCTCTCTCTCTCTCTCTCATTTCTTCCTCTATCACCTCCTCATCTTCAGCATCCTTTAGTAGATTAAGAAAGGCGCGACCTTCTCTCTAACTTGACGGAGATTCGTGACACCTCTCATTAATTTATGAAGGGCAAAAATTTTCTCTGGTCTATGGACCTCTTCCGGGAAGATATGAAGGAAAAGGTGAGTAGTTCTGGAGTAGGCTGTGGAAAAGGAGCGAAAAGAAGAGAGACGCAAGAAAACGATATATTATGAAGAAAGAAAAATGAGATTGTGACAGGGCAAAACTGAGAAAAGGAAAAGTAAAAAGTATTATATTACTAGGAAAACAGGTTGAAAACAGTTTAGTTGTGGGTCTCATTTAATTTAATTGGAGGTAATTTGAAGGATATCTCTTTCAGCAAACAAGGAGAGAAGTCAATATGAAAGTTCTTTCGTAAATACTAACGTAATTATCGAACGCTTTTGTGTTTAAATTAACCCAATGGTCGAACGTTTTTGCGTTAAATTTAAGTCGAACGCTTTCTAGTATAACGCGTTCAAGAACCTTTTAAGCTAAGCAGCAATAATTATATATGCTTAGTCTAGCAATTCGGAAATTTGTAATCTTCGTTAATTTAAAATTTGTTGGCTCCTGGTGTTTAAATAAGTTAGTGGGAAACATATCCTCATAATATTTATTTCCTTTTAAACGTCATTCAGTTATGTTTGATATTTTAATACGTGGACGTTTTATAAGATTCTCGAAATGTGTAATTCAAAGGCATTTCCAATATTTTGTAAAATGTCTATTATGGTAAAAATTACGCAGAAAAACCAATTAGTAGCATTATTTAATACTAGTTAAAAGTAAATAAAAAAAAAAAGTTCCCAACAGCCTCACGGCAGAGGTCTCTCTTAAGTAAATACCACAATTATCTTTAAATAGCAGCCTGAAACGCTGGGTTAATGACGTCTTGATGAAGTTTACCTAGTTATCAGCTCCAGTAACTTGATGATTCCAGTCACTTAGGGCGGAGATACGAGGTTCCAGCATCTGAATTATCTTCACGTTGTTCTGTATCTGATTCAACAGCGCTGAGTTGTGATGACGCAAGAACCTGGCGGCAGCTTTTTTGTCTTGATTTCCTAAGCCTCCTGGAAAAGGTTGGGCGGGGTACTGTTGGCTGTTATAGAAAAATCATAATACTACCATACAACTCGAGCGTAGCACCAATAAGCGCCGATAGTTAATGGTGAAACGGATGGCATTCAACTTTATTAACTGTGTGTTACATTGCTGAGGAATGTCTCTCAGCCATGGGCCTAAATGAGAATGCACAAAGATGCCATCTTCCATATGGTTGCCGTAGAACTTACTTCTACGAAGGATCACGTCTAAGCAAATGAAGGAAAATTGAAAGATATAAATCAGTACAAAGATAAGAAATGTCTCCCCACCTCCTGCTTTGCTTTATTCTGTAGCCGTCTAACGTCTAAGAGGTGTATCATTGGTCCTTTCTCCTCGCGTCCCCTTTAAATCAAGGCTGGATAAGACTTAATAACAGGGCTTTAAGTAGCGTGTCCTCGTCTGCCTTCGCATAAGAAACTATATTCTCGCTTGTTTAGGTTTCCGTGTAAAGTTCAGGCGAAGGCAACGCGTGAACATTTATGGTTCCTTCGCGTGTTTACTTGGAACGTCACGCAAATAACTTCCTCCATATCATTCATCAGTTCACGATTAATACTCAGTGTTAATTATGGACGGATACGTTCATAAATTAGTGTGCCTTGACTATGGAAAGCTATTTGTGAACACAATATTGATCAAGAGGCACTCATATTCGCTTGTAATAAATTCGCTGGTGTCTTGTGATATTTCGAGCTCATGCTCAAACACACACACACACACACACACACACACACACACACATATATATATATATATATATATATATATATATATATATATATATATATATATATATTATATTATATTCAAATGTTTTCAAGCAGAGAAAAAGAAAATACAACATAACGCCGCCTCATACACCTACACAAAAGGCTCCCCAGCAGTAAGCCAAACTCCCCTACACGGACAAAGCCATTCCCCTCCAATTTTGCCCACGCAATTACATATCCTGGATATTAAGGTCATTCCTTGCGAATAAAACGTTTTAGTGATATTTTGTTCTCTCCTTGTCTCTTGTCTCTTCCATATTGTACACTTTTCAACAAACTTTGATTCTCCATTCTTTGCATGTGATCAGACCATCTCAAAACATAATGATGCATCCTTTCACTTACGCCAGTCTTTTTTACCACTCTTGTGTATATCCACACTTTTCATCGTATCAGTTCGTACTACACAAAAATTCACCTCGAAATTTACAACCTTCTTTCTTTCGTTCACATTCAACACTGGGTTAGCTCAACAGTTCTTTCATATATTCCCCTTTGGCTTTCAGACGCCGCCAGGTGTCTTCTCAACCTTTTTGCACACACCAGGCATGCCACCTTTCCTGCTTCTCCTGTTCAGTAACTCACCACATTTCTCATCACACCCATCCATTATTTTTATTTCCAAGGACTCGTGAAGCCAACTGCTTCCATTTTCCTTCCATCAATAGTAACAGTCACTGCTCCATCTTCCTTGTTTCCATTTACACTGAATTCTTGCTCATGTTTATCCTTAACTTTCAAAGTCTTTCACTGGTTTCTGCACTTTCTTTTCACTTCTTCCAGCCAGTTCTGTAATATCTGCAACCATCAACAGTACCATACTCCACTCACGATTCACGTTTGTAATCCAGCAATTTACATCTACATCTGCTGCCCATTCTCTGTTTTCCTCCTGTTACACCTTTCAGACCTTCGTACTGTCAGTTTCCCTTTCAGCGTTGAATGATTCTCTGACTTCTCTCAACACTCCATCCTGAATGGATCCTTTGTAAGCCTTTTTGTTAGTCCATGTACGATATACACAGCTTTTTCCCCTTTCTCTCAAACCTCTCACATACCGTATCTTCCAACTCTTCCCTTTGTAAATCCAGGTATTCCCTTTGTAAATCCACGGTACTCTTACCTGTCAGCGCTTCTGTGATCTTACTTTCGCAGTCAAGATTTTTCCATACACCATCTCTGGTATATTAGGTTATGGTATTGCTATATAATTCTTACAGCCACGCATGTCACCTTCACCTTTATGCAGAATAGTCGTTTGTCTTGTCCATCCCTTCGGTAATGTTTTATTCATTTTCGATATTTCTTTCTGGATTGGGTTTGGAAGAACAAAATTGTGATTGGCTCAGTATTTTGGAGTGTTTAATTACCGGAAGACTGGAAAATATTTTATGAATGTGTCCCACATTGCAAGAAGACGTACAATACCAGTGTTATAAATTCAATTCAACCTTTTAACCCCCCTCGCATTAAGCTTCGTGTTATTTTTATTTCCAGCACGCTGAAAGGCGCATATGAAATGTATCAGTATATATTAAAACCCTCTCCGTTTATCGAGTGGGAAAAAAATCCACACGGATATTGGCGCAACATTGATGGGGAAAAAATGAATTTGTTGAGCCCCATGAAAGGAACGGCGTGGTGTAATTGGATTCAGGGTGATTATGCTTTTTATTTTTTTCGTTTTTTCTATTATGGAGGCGTTCAAGGTATCGAATAGGGACGGGACGGGACTGAAATATATGAAAAAAAAAACTGGGTTAAGCCGCTTTTGGGAAAGGATGTAACTAGCGGCGGATTTCTCCGCACGTAATTCTTGTGGATGAATTACGCGTTGCCCGAGAGAGAAATATTGGTTTGGTTTTATTGCGTATTTTTTTTATTTCTCTATTTGTTCCCAAGTTTCTTAAATCTCTTATTGAGGGTTTTAAGCCCTTCTGGCGTGAACCAGATTTGTAGAGAAATTTTAAGCATTTCCTCTAATCTCAGTTCTTTTTAATAAATTGTAGTTTATGTAATTTCAAGCGTTTTGCAAATTTGTTGTGGCACCTGTTGGAACTATGCTTTTGCTGATATTGAAATCCTGTTTTGTGACATATATATGTGTGTGTGTTTGTGTGAGATGTACGAACAAGTTTTCCAACTCCCACCAATTTTCCGCTCTGCCTACGTGACCTGATCCATTTTTACCACCTATACCCTTTGCCACATTTTCGTCTGTGTCTCGCATCTCTGTGTTTCTCACAATTTCCGTCCTCCTTACCTCGCGTGCTCTGTGCTGAAAATCCATCCCAACATCGGTTTGTTAATTCCACGAAGAACAGATAGCACAACAATTCCCTTGTGCTTCCCAGCTGTGCATTTTTAGAGACAATACCGATGTTCCAAACCCTCTGGTCTTCTACTACTTTCATTGATTTGCTGCTTCAACTGCTCTGTGATTTGCCCCTTCACTAATCATAAATTCTCTCTCACATTTATTCTGTGCACGATTGAACAGCTTCATGTTAACATTCATTGTTCCGATACTGGTGAAAGTTACCTCTAACTTTATATCCTGGTAGGTGTGTAAACCGTGATTTATCTAATTGTGTTTGATGTGAGTCTGCGAATTTGACGTTCGTAACATTCATTTCCACTAGAAATTTTATATTAACTTTTTAGAGCCTATCTCTGGTAGCCATCAGAAAAGGGTCCCTGTGCCAGTGAACCGAATCCCCAGAGGATATCCTACATTATTCATTTTGATTTAGTCTGATATTGCAGAAAGACACACACCCCTCTCAGCAATAATGAGAAGGCCCTAGGCCATGGGCAAAGGATAAGCGAAGCACTAGCTACAGGAATACATCCTAACCTAATCAAACATAGCGCATTGTGTGCTATGGCGTAGGTGGTCCTTATAGGAATAAATCCTAATATAACGTAGGGTGCGTTGTCCTGCCTGGCTATTGGGCTTCAACCCCTGGATCATGCGTGTCCTGAGGGCGAGCTATAGTGGCTAACCATTATGTTTTTACCTACCTTGGTAAAAAGTGCAAGGTGCTCATCGCCAGTGGTAAAACCTAAACAATGAACTTCTGTGATTTTTCAGAGACTGCGAGGATGCTTCGCTCCTTCATCTCACTTAGTAATCATTTGCGATAGTTTTGTATAGAGGAAAAATGATCTTAGAATTGTAACAAAAGCATGGTCAACACTATTTGAATGGTATGTAGATATAGGTTTAAAAGTGATCATTATCCAAAACAATTTCAAACTCTTTCATTAGTTTCTGCAACTTCGGTTTATTCATTACTGCCAAATGCACTTACATCATCTACAAACAATAGTGAATCCAGTCTCCATACGCAAATCCTTTTTCTATTGGAAAAACTTAACACCTACATCTATCTTATCCTTATTTTCTATCGTCATTTGGGGTTCTAGCCAAGTACAGTAAATGGGGAGGGTTTGGGGTTTAGCCCATTAAGATATCCTAGATTTGGGGTTGATAGCCAGTAGCCCCTAATTTGGTGATACTAGCAGATTCCCCTCAGATTTGGGTTACTAGCCAGTTACCCTAAATTTGGGGTTGCTAACCAAATACCCTAAACTTGTATTCATAAAGGTGTTATTTCTTGTCTGATTATTTTTTCGGCTTCCGAATGACGGAATATTTTACACAGCTATTTACTGCTCTCTTCGAGCACAGATTTGAATCACGATCCTGAGATGTGAGTTAGGAAGTCGTTTCACAAGTTTCCTTGTCATGTGGCTTTTCATTCACTCATATTGTCACACACAGCAGATTAAGCTACAGCCATCCCTCCTTTAGAAGGAAATAATTTCCGTATTGATTTTGACGATGGTTGCTTGCTCCAGATATATATATATATATATATATATATATATATATATATATATATATATATATATATATATATATATATATATATATATACACATACATACAGTATGTATGTGTATATATATATATATATATATATATATATATATATATATATATATATATATATATATATATATATATATATATATATATATATATATATATATATTTTACACACACACAAACGGCTCATATGGCAAAGCCATATATCTTAATTGGTAATACTCAATCCTGTTTACCAATGATCAGGATTGAAGTATTGCCAATCTAAATATATGGCTTTGTCGTGTAAATAGAGTTTTTATGAACCTTTTAAACTTCAGAGAACACTGCTAGATTACAGGAATATAAATATACAGTTGTTATACATTTGGGAATTTGTTTTATATATGAATTTCTACTCCTGTGCTAATTGAAGTTGTGTTATCACTGGCTTATGTTCAGAATGGTTTTTGGTGAATGGATATAAAGTAATTAGCCACTGTAGAAAATGTTGGTTGGATACATCAAAGATGTTCTTGCCTTTTACAAACTGAGCAAGCGAAACGTGTCACGCAAACTTTTAGAGGACGTAATCCTCTCTCTTCGTGTCTCAAATAACTGGTTCTGTCTGCTGACAGAGGGAACCGTTCATCACTCGCGTGCATGCGTGCGTGCTTATGTTTTTTCTGCGTGCGCGCGCGTGCGTTTGCACTATTGTTGATCCTCCCTCCTGCTGCCGTTTCAACTCCCAAAGGCGTCCACTTCTCACACCCTATATTATTTCTCCTTTCCACTTGTTCGCAGATTTTAGGTCGGGGGAGAGAGAGAGAGAGAGAGAGAGAGAGAGAGAGAGAGAGAGAGAGAGAGAGAGAGAGAGAGAGAGAGTAGATGGGGAGATGAGTAACCGGGGCTAAAACATCGATCCCTTGACGCAACTCGCTTCGAAGCTTTAGTCGACTTGCCCATACCGCTCTTTATTCCTGCCATTTAAATGTTAATAATTATTTTCAAGTCTCTTTCTCTCTCTTACTTTTTCCCACCATTCTCCACTCTTCTTTCTTTCTCTCACTCATTCTTCTTCGTAGTTTCTCTCCAAAGACTGCTCACAGTAATCCATCCTGCCGACTGACCTCACAGTCTTTTTAGGTCCATGAACTCTCTCTCTCTCTCTCTCTCTCTCTCTCTCTCTCTCTCTCTCTCTCTCTCTCTCTCTCTCTCGTCATGATACTTTTTCATGTCACGTCCCATGCCCCCATTACCACCCCTCCTCTGCCCCCGCCCTTTTTCCCCTCATAGTCTTCGTCTTCCTCCTATTTCCTCACTCCGCCAATAACCTCATCTCCTCCAGCGTTCTCTCTCTCTCTCTCTCTCTCTCTCTCTCCTCTCAGTAAAAAAATCTCATTCATGGAGCTTGAAAAGGACAAATTCTTGAGTTCTGGTAGTAAAAATAATCCTAATTGTTGGGAGATTATCCACTTGTTATTGTCACACTGTCTCGTATTAACCCATTGAGTTCATCAGTTGTGCTCAGTTACTCATTCATTCATAATACGTTGCAAATCCTCGTTTGACCTCAATGATCATCCTACTCCCCTTCCAGAAAGAGAAAAGAAAGCTCGGTAATCCTTTCATCTGATTCAACGCAAAAACTCCTTTCTTTGTACTGTAAGAATGGAAGAGGATGATATACCATTGAACCAGGGGAATTTAGACATTTCAGTGCCAATAATTGCGTGTAAATACAGTCTGCCGCGTTGCATGTTTGTTTTTACGGGCTTTGTATTTATGTATGTCTTTATGTATGTATGTATGTATGTATGTATGTATGTATGTATGTATGTATGTAGTGGTGGTAAAGCATGAACGCCGGCCATGGTCTGTACACATGAACGAGTTTACAAGCTCAGTTTCCCTGCCTAATCAGATTGAAGGCTTTTTGAGATGGATGTGAACGGTTATTGTTGGTCTTTCCACCTGAAAACACAAGAATTTTGGCTGTCGGGCGCCAGGTAGTTTATGTCCGAGTCGGCTGTGTTTGTGTACTTTTATTGCCTTTATGTCCGATAGGCTTCAACAAATCAGATGAACTGGCTTTAAAAGTCTTTCGTGCATGTGTGTTTTTTTTTCCTCTTAATATGTTTGTTCGCGTTTTTTTCCCCTTTGTAAATTGCAGGAATAAAATAGCATGTCGTTTAATCATTTCCAAAGTGAGGCGTCTTCTGACCTCACAGAATGACGAATGTTTCGCGAATTAAGGAGACAAGTAACATTTCAAATATTCAGAACGTGGAAGTATATTTTGTTATCGACTCTTCCAAGATAACGTATTTTGCCAAAGCTTTCGTCCGTTTGTAACTGAATTCTTGTATCTGTAATGAACAAGACTTTAGTACAAAGGTTTCGTTAAATTTTGCGGAACGATATTACGTCTTTTTTACAACTAGCTTGATGTTCCAGATAAAGTTCTGTTATAGTACGTGGTAATGTCAGCCGGGCTCCTTTGGGCACTGGGGGAGTTGGGAGACCCAGAACTACTTGGATGAGAACTACGAGGAGGAAGCTGGAGATGAGAGGAGTTCTGTGGAAGATAAAGCACAGGAATGACATGAGTTGCGGAATTTCACGGAGGCCCTTTGCGTCGCTTGGCGTTGCAGATGATGATGATGAGGAAGAATGATTACTACTGTTGTATCTTTGTTTTATTATTCGTTGAGTAATAAATTACATTTAGTAACTGCTCATTATTTCTGCGTGTACGAGTTTGGCTGTATAGCCTGTGTACAAAGATACCATCATTGTAGTAGTGATTAAATATGTGGCTGCCGTTAGTGAAGCATTTTGAGTGGGTAGGAGCAGCTCTTTCAGACTAAAATATTTTGTTAGTAAATTCATTTTCATTGAAGGGCGTAGTGCAGGAACGAGAAGTATTCAAACTATTGTTGATACGTGATGGGTTCTGTGGACAGAAGAAATCCAGAATGGCGATCCAAGACTTAGATTTTACCCAGAATTGTAATATATTATTTAAACTGTCCTTTTCATTAATTAATTAATTTTTTTTAATTTGAAGAGTATTTCAAATTTCAGAAGTTAAAGAAACGACACGAATTGGCTGCATTATTTTCCAACATGTGTTTTAATATTTTCTGTCTTAAGCTGTAAGCTTTGCTTTTCACATTAGACATAAAACTGCTTCGTACGAATAAGCCTTCAATGTGAGTCAAGATGTGCCCTTGGAAGTAGAGGAAAGCCCTTGGAAATATCGTTCACCACTGTCCTTTCGAATATTTCTTCCCAGTGTTCATACGAGGGACCTCTGTACATCTCAGCATTTAACCAAAAAGGCGTCATTCTCACAGGTGACGTCCCTTATCTTGCGGGTGAGATGCAATTCACGCCTATTATCGGGTGTTGGTTTTTCCCTTCTTATCTTTTTCGGCGATTGTGTGAGGTCTTAACGGGCTCTGATATCACTTTATTAGAAAGAGATAACTTATCTTTCTGTTTTTCTCATTTTTAAATGGAGCATTTTTGATACCGATTTAATACTGTCCGTGATATTGCTAACTTTATTTTAATGTCTTGGTTTTCTTCGGTTTATTTTTATTTATTTACCTTATTTATTTATTTTGTGTTGGGGGGTGTGGAGTTGGAGGGGTCACGAAAAAAATCTGATAATTATATCTTTTGAGACGAATGGACTCCCAGAAAAAATGAACGATAAATTTTATAGAGAACCGCTGAATGTTATGAATGAAATACCGAATAGATATATGGGAATTGTTGTTGGTCCTGTAAATGCGAAAGTTGGCCGGAACAATGAAGGTATGGAGGATGTAAAGGGCAAAAAATGCCTGGGAGAGATTGAGGGTTTTTGCTGATTACGAGAAGGCATTTGCCAGCGTCTACAGACCCAATATCAGGGAGGTCTTGCGTCCCCATGGTGTTTCCGTTTCGTTCATTAGCCATGAATGAATTAAATGCAAACTTAGTGTTGCTGCGTTTAAAGTCAAGCAAATTTCCAGTAAGCATGTGAATATTATTTCGCCTGCGCTGTTTGCCCTTCTCATCGCTTTTATAATGAAACAAGTAAAATATGCGCCGAAGTTTCTTCGGCGCAATCTAGTTTGCTGTACAGCCGCTACAGCGTATAATCAAGGCCACCGAAAATAGATCTATCTTTCTGTGGTCTCGATATAATGCTGTATGAGCCGCGGCCTATGAAACTTTAACCATTGCCCGGTGGTGGCCTGGCCTATATCGTTGCCAGATGCACGATTATGGCTAACTTTAATTTTAAATAAAATAAAAACTACTAAAGCTAGAGGGATGCAATTTGGTATGTTTGATGATTGGATGGTCAACATATCAATTTGCAGCCCTCTAGCATCAGTAGTTTTTAAGATCTAAGGGCGGGCAGAAAAAAGTGCGGACGGACAGACAAAGCCGGCACAATAGTTTTCTTTTACAGAAAACTAAAAAGTGGTTGAAGATGGAAGAAAAGGGATAGATTGGAGTAACGATAAGAATTTGAGAAAATTAGAATATGAAATGTAGCTTTCTTGATATGCAAAACACCTCAGGATTTACAAAACTTGCCCATAGAATGCAACATATTTCAAGGGATGTTACTGAAGATAAATCTAAGGAAAATAGAACTGATGAGGACACTATTCTTAAAGGGATGAAATAACATCACAAGGAGAAAGGATTAATGAGGTTGAACCTTTCCAAAATTTAGGAACAACGATCTCCAAGACTATAAAAGGGAAAGAAGACTATTGGCAAGCTGAATAAGATGTAGAAATCACCTAGACAGATATTACACGCGAAAGTACTTTTATATACATAAGTTTGGTACTATTTGTATTGCTATACAGACGTGAATCTTGGTAAGACCATGAAACTAAAAAATATTGCCGATTTGGGAATAAAGCTTTAAGAAGAATATAAGGAGTCAGATAGCAGGATACAGTAAGTAATGATACTAAAATGGAAATGACCGAAATTCGATATGTAAATAAATGAGATAACGATGAAGTGTGGAAGGAGATGGCTTGGACATGTCCTCCTCACAACCCCCTAAAGAAGACCACACGACAGCGTCATCTGGGCTCTTTTGGGCTTCAGAGGAGTTGGGAGACTCAGACCAACTTGGATGAGAACTTGAGGAGAAAGACTGGAGATTAATAGATTTATGTGAAAGGTTACACTCTGGAAAGGTACAAGTTGCGAAATTTTACAGAGGCCCTCTGCGTCACGCGATGTTGTAGGCGATTATGATGAAAAGCACGTTAGTGGATTTGTGGAACTAGACTGAATGATATTTCTTCCAGAGCATTATTAAAAACAAATCATCATTTTGCACCTACCATTGGTTGTGTTTTATAACTGACCCTTCTCTCCAGTTATATATTTGTCTTGTCTGTCAGAAAACCCTTGTTCTTCTGGTCTAACCAAAGTGCCTCAGGGCAAGGAAACGACAGCTTATCCGTCCGTAGCATAAAGAACCTGTTAAGTTGGATTGATGGCAGCTGGAAAAAACGAGAGAGAGAGAGAGAGAGAGAGAGAGAGAGAGAGAGAGAGAGAGAGAGAGAGAGACTTAATCAAATTATCACAGAGGGACGACCTGGCTGTCATCGGCAATACCATCAGGAACATCGAAATCTCTGCTGCTTCTCCCTTTCCTTCGGATACGAAAGATATGCGCAGACTCTCTCTCTCTCTCTCTCTCTCTCTCTCTCTCTCTCTCTCTCTCTCTCTCTCTCTCTCTCTCTCTCTCTCTCAGAGCTATATATTTATATTTATATACCATTTAGTATACAACTTTTAATTTTGGTCTTAATGTTGAAGGCTTTCAGAAAACTGAATGCATTTGCGTCTACTTTTATTTATTCGTATCTGCTTTTCAAAATGAGGAAAGATTTCGAGTATATCTGGAATCAAGCTATTTCAAGAGCAGTAGAAGCCCAGCATCATTCTCTCTCTCTCTCTCTCTCTCTCTCTCTCTCTCTCTCTCTCTCTCTCTCTCAAGAGAGTAAGGGAATAAATATCTTGTTCTCTTTCCTTGACGCATTGCCGCATGCCTTTGAGGCCTAAGAGGGACGAGATTTGGAGTGAGTGAGCGTGGAACGAAAGAGTGGCAAGGGTTATATCTGGGAGAGTCAGCTGAGGTCGGTGCCTCTGATGACAGATGGCATCTCTGTTTTCATTATGTTAAAAAGAATTAGCGTGGAATGACACTATGAAGTCATTCATTTGACGCGGTAATTTTTTAGGAGTTTGAAGTACAAGTGTGGTTCGAATCTCTCTCCATAGCCGAGTGGCCAAAGTCGCCTGTTTATCGTTTTTTTGTAAACCAAAGGCACAGATACGAATCCTAGCCGCGGCAGTTAGAATTTCCCTTGGGTATAAGTTATTCCCAAGGTAAATTGATTTCGATATTAAGCCATATTTGTGATTTAATATTTGTAAATATAAAAAAAATCCATGCGTGTATGTTAAAAAAAAAATCTTGTTACTAGAAGTGCAATGGTAAGCAACACGTGCCGTTCGTTAAAAAGTACATTGAATAAATAATTACTTGTGGCATTTGGACTTAATGTGGCGCATTTCACAACCCCTCGAAATTACATCAGCCTTTTTAAATAATGGGCCTCAGCCATTCTCATTAGAAGAAACTCGTTTGCATGACTTTAGTCCTGGAGAAATCGTGGTCCATTTGCCTTGTGGCCTACGTCATCATCTGGAATCTTGTGCCCTAGTACCCGCGTCATAAGGCAGCTACTGTCAAGGATGCTGCACTGACGGCAAGAGTAATCTTAATTCAAGGGGGAAGTTCTTAAATTGAGATGAAACTTTAACAGTTAAAAGAATTAGAAACGCTATAGCACATAGCTGTTGTGGAAAGACTGGGCTGGTTAGACAGTTGCTATCGCAGTAGACCTTTGGGTCCCCTTGCCCCAAGTGTAGCCAAATGGGGATCTTCTATGCTATGTGGGTTATTTTGGGAGATGAAGCAGATATTTCTGCTATCATCTCTTTTTTAAACTGTGTTCAAATTTTTAACGATATTTGATTTTTATATCTTAATATGTTTATTGCATCACGTAGAATTTTAATGGCATTAATTTTTTTATTATGTATATATCACATCATTCATTAAACTTCATACCCTTATTTACTGGTCACATCACTTCATTTTATTTATTAATAATTTTCTTCATGAATTCATAACTTTAACATAATTTATTTTCTCTCCATTACGGCGCTGAATGGCCTTCTTGGCCCCAGTGCCTGGGCTTTTGTCCTAAATATCATACATCCACCCATCCATCTATGCTGTATGGTACCCCTACCGGTTGTGAATTGCCTTGGGGTTGTAGTTGTAGGATTTCCTGCTAGGGCAAGCGGCTGCGAGGTCTTCTTTGAACTGTCCATGGGTAATCCTTTAGGCATGGCAAATGACGATTGGTGCATAGTGGAGATAAGTAGCCAGGGATTGTGTGACCTGTCATGACGTGAGGTCACCCTATCGTACCCTCCAATTACAGGTGTCAGTGGGTAGGACGAACAGCTGCCCAGGTTAGGGCCAAACTCCATCTATTTTTATCCTTATGTATGATAGTCTGACGAAACTTTCAGAAGGGGATGTATAAAAATAGTCCGGTCATCAGATTGTGTGTGTGTATATATATTAAGTGGTTGAGATTAAATTGGAAGCCCATAACCCATGTTGCAACTGTCACCATCGTCTAATTAACATTTACCTAATTCACAGCTTAGGTCAACAAAGGCATAACTTAACATGCCCACGCCTTCCTGCCTTCACTTAGGAGTCGAACCTGTGTCATATATATATATATATATATATATATATATATATATATATATATATATATATGTGTGTGTGTGTGTGTGTGTGTGTGTGTGTGTGTGTGTGTGTGTGTGTGTGTGTGTGTGTATAGGTATGTGTGTATATATATGTGTTTTTTCGCTGAGGGTCTTTGTCTGTACAATATGATTCTCTTCCCAAAATTATTGTTTCCGGTTAGTGACGTGATTTGAATGGCGGTTGCACAAACTTATATCGATTCCCGTTGGCTATTTTCTGTCGTTCATAAGCGAGTATTGCCTGTAATTAATGTATATTCGCTTGGTTATTGGCAATTAGCAATCCAGCAATGTGTCATCGTGGTCATCATCTATTTTTATCATATACTCTGGTTTCAGGGGTTAAATTCCCCCTCCCCCTTTTTTTTTTTTTAGCTTTGATTGCATACAGATTAATTCCCTTGTTTTCTTTTATGTTCTTGTTTGTTGACTGTTTCGAGTGGTGTTAGCAAGATCCAGTTACGTCACACACACGCACATACACGTACAGGTACATGCACAATCGCATGGATCTGAATATTTGAATATGTAAACATTATCTCGTCGCATACTGCCAGAAAACTGAGTATTGTTCGCACGGTCCCTCATATCGACAGAAAATTATGGTAGTAGTGTCAGATGCTTCTGATCTGCTCTGCCATTGCTAGAACACTGCTCTCGTGTCTGAGTGTCACGAGCTTCCTGGATTTTACCTGTGAGATAAGGCTGCTTGAATAGGCGTTGTTTCCTCCCAGTGGTAATTATGTTTAGACTGAAAATGTCCAGTTTAGCTTTATTTCGAAAGGGAATTTAGAAGAGCTTTTCGAGCGTCGTCGTTGGTGAGTGATGCTCGCGCTCATCAATCAGCAGCATCCACTCAGTGTTGAATTTTTCTTGGCGAAATGTGTTCCAAAATACTATAGAAATGGGAAGTGAGGATTTCATTGTATCCTTGCATCCACATATATTTGTTGGTTATGGCCTGTAAATTAAATATATTTCAGGCAAAAGCACAATCTTGATCAAGTAAAGTATAAAAAATAGGGCTTTGACAGATATAATGTCAACAGTGAATGACTGTGTGTATATATATATATATATATATATATATATATATATATATATATATATATATATATATATGTATGTATATATGTATGTGTATAACTTACATATACTGTATATGTGTATACATATATACATGTATATATATACACGTGTGTATATATATATATATATATATATATATATATATATATATATATATATATATATATATATATATATAGAGAGAGAGAGAGAGAGAGAGAGAGAGAGAGAGAGAGAGAGAGAGAGAGAGAGAGAGAGAGAGAGAGAGGTACTGTAGTTTTGTCTTAATTAAATGAGGAGTCACAGTTCGATCATCAGTTTTTCACAGAATACGTTTTAAAGGCCTGTTCCGATCGAGGGTAAGTTTGTTTTACCTCAGAAGACCGCCCAAATCCCTTTAATCTCCGATATTGACGTCACAGGAAGCGAATTAAGGTAGTCTCCGAGAGAAAAGGTCTCCTCTCGCTTTAATAATTCACGGAGAGAGGGAGAAAGTTAGAATAATTTGGTAGGTAACATTTCATACTGAAGCCCCCTTTCATGGCTTTTACTTGTTTATTTTTTGTTTAATTAACGAAACTGATATTTTATTTCGAGTATTTTTCTTGGCAGGATCACGAAGACCAAGATCTTGGTATTTGCACCGCAAGATAATTTGCGATCTATCAGTTTCTGAAGACCAAAATAATTTTGGCATTTCGAATAAACCTGCGGTATTTTATCTTTACTCTTTCCGCTCATAATGAATGGTATCCACTTTTAATTTCCAATCATTGTGAATGTAGAGTCATTTTGTTAGCGTTTGCACTCATAATTGATTTCTGACTTCGACACTGAGTGGTCTTGACAGCTTTGAAGATAGAGCATCGAAATTTGAAACACAGGACCATGGTGGGGGAGTGTCTATGCACCGCCACTTACAAGAGCAGATATACTCCTCAAAAGTGCATTTTGGTTCATCAAAAGCGATTTCCTTTCTTATTAGTACTCTTGTGTCTGCTTATCTCCTTTTATTATTATTATTATTATTATTATTATTATTATTATTATTATTATTATTATTATTATTATTATAAGCATACTCTGCAAAAAAGGGGTAGAAATTATTTTTATGCGATGAATAAATAGGTAAGGAAAGGGTTTTTTCAGCCAAGGGAAGTAAGAGTGTGGAAGGCCATAGCACAGAGGCAATGCCCCAGACCACCTTTAAAGAAGAGTGGTTATATAGTCACTACCATGCGAAAGGCATTGACTGTGGCGCTTTAGATGGTTCAGCAGCTGCTGTTAGCAACACTGGCTTTCCAGTCAGTGAAGCAAATCATTCCTGTGGTTATGCGTTTCCTATAGTTTTGCGGAAAGTCTTCAGTCAGTGCTGTTTATATATGTGGCAGAATAATGTCCATGGATTTCATTAGCTGTGAATTTGTCAGCAGATTGTAGCATCCTTTGGGCTTCACACTTTTGTGTATAGTGACAATATCTCTCTCTCTCTCTCTCTCTCTCTCTCTCTCTCTCTCTCTCTCTCTCTCTCTCTCACACACACACACACACACACATCGGTATAATAACCACGCATATAGATTCAAATGGAATGGCAAAGGTATTGTTTAACCTGCATTCATGCCACCTATCAAGAGCCGTAAAATTCTTTCGAGTATTGGCAGTCCGTGAATATTTCAGCGGGGCGAGAACTGACGTAACGTCCTGTACGCCGGAGGAACTCTCGAAATTATTCACCACCTCGGTGTACGTCACAGCAGAGCAGCGTCAGCGTAAGTCCTGACATTTTCCAGTCAGCTTCCTCTTGGAGCCTTTGTGTGCTACTTGAATGTCACGTCCGTTTAAGTATTCGTGTATTACACTTTCGTTTGTCGAGGCATTCACGTCTCCAGTCCCCGCACTGCATAACGTTGGTAAAAGTAAGGAAAAAAACTGATGACAGTTGCTGTGGAGTTGCATGTATCCATCAGGATTCATAACAAAGGGAAACACTAAGAACGATTCTGTTCTACCTGAATCGTTTTATTGGAATATCTTTGCACTTGTGGATTGTCACATATGTGAATAGGCTCACCCGCCCTACCTTTTAGCTAATTAGGGCGAGGTGTTGCCGTCTCTTTCCAGCTTCTTCCTCAGGTTCGTGTGTTCACACCTGCGTTTGTTCTCTTGCCAGAAGGGACGCACCAGTTCTTTTCAGTCTTTGCAGAATACAGCAAAAACGGTGACATCTGTCATGAAACTTTTTTTTTTTTAACTTTTGTTTTTGTAGATGAAAACAGCGTCCGCGTCTGTAGAATGTTTTTAAGAGAGAGAGAGAGAGAGAGAGAGAGAGAGAGAGAGAGAGAGAGAGAGAGAGAGTGTGTGTTCGGTAGTGCTATTTCAGAGTGAAATCGTTCTGTGAGTATTTTGATATTGATAATGATTCTTAATTTAGTTTTATTGCTCGAGTCTCTTGTTGGCCTTGGAAATCTACATGTATACAAAGTTAAGCACATACTAATTGACGTCTAGCTTCAGTATTTCACCTTTTTTTTTTATTCACAAAGCTGTTAGTGCATATCTGTGATGAAAAGTATTATGTTAAATGCTTGATGCTCATCACCTTCTATTTTGTTCATTTTAGGTTAATAATTTTTTCATTTCATTCCTTCTTTTCATTACCAAGCTCTTAATAATACTCTAAAAACTGATCAATAAAAAATTTTTATGCTGGGAGTGAAGTGCGCGTTAGAGTTCTAGGCGGGGGAGTGGCTTGTTTAGGGTAAAAAATGTAGCCGAAACAATCTGATGATATAGTCTTTCCCCATCTCCTTGGCTTTATCGTACAATTCCCAAAGTGGTCTGGGTTTTTTTGTGGTCCTTTAATTTAGTTTTATATATATATATATTTGTGTGTGTATACATATATATATATATATATATACTGTATATATATATATATATAAATATATATATATATATATATATATATATATATATATATATATATATATATATATATATATATATATATATATATATATATATATATATATATATATATATATATTTATATATATATATATATATATATATATATATATATACTGTATATATATATATATATATATATATATATATATATATATATATATATATATATATAGTGTGGCATTGTATTGTGATTATCCCCGTATACTTTCTATCCTGGTGGAACATACAGTATATGATGCCACTATGTTTTTTTTATTACCAGATGGTATAGATTAAAATCTTTATGGTATTGTTTTTTAAACCTTTGGTGGAATCTTTAGTAAAGTGTGTGTGCTTGTACGTTTTCTTCTATATCCCTATTTTTTTTTATATGGTAATATTGCGTGGTATTATGAAGTTGAAGGTATGGGAACGAATAGAGCTCAAGTTTATTTTTGCTGTCATTTGTTAAATAGAAACCTATAATGGTCGTATTGTAAGTTGTGAGTGTTGTGAAGGTCGTTTTCATGTGTATTCGTTTTTGATACAGTTTATACCATTATTTTCAAACGTGTCACCTGTTCCATAGCAGTTACTTGATGATCATATTTTCCTTATTTTCTTAATTCACGCTGCTCTTCCCCTAGCAATTCATCTGTCATCCATCTTACTTTCTCAGTAAAAGGACTTTAACATTTCTTCCTTTCTTATAAAAAATCTAACTTCTAATATATTTTTCTTTGTTCCCTTTCAGCCTGCCAGCTTCGCTGCCCTCCGAGAATGGTGTAGCGACGACGAGACTTTGACAGAGCAGCTCTCACTGGCGCCCATCTCCCCGTCGGTGCCTGCGCCCGTGGTACCTCCTGCCCAGGAACCCACTCCTCACAAACTACCTTCTCCCGAGCAGCGGGTATTAGCCCTCTCCCTCAAGTACCCGCCGGAACTTGTGCCCATAGACGTTTCAGGGACAGGGTTCAAGAGGCTCGAGAAATTCAGGCAGTCTCTTATACATGTAAGATCATTCTCTCTCTCTCTCTCTCTCTCTCTCTCTCTCTCTCTCTCTCTCTCTCTCTCTCTGGAAGAGAGTCCATTTACTATTAGTGTTATAGTAAGAAAATATAGCAAATATTGCATTGTTTGAGTGTATTTCATGATTATTGTTTTGTCACTGAAAGGTTTAACTTGTTTCCCTTACAGATTTTAGCAGTGTTTGCATTTCTTGAAGAGAGATTTAGGAAAGTGCTACAAAACCATTGCCATTGAGACTTTATATACGATATAATCACACCTCGAACGAAATTGCAGATGTCCATAGTTGTTAATAGTGTTTTTACTGCTATGTATAATTGTTTTGGGTGTTTTAACAGTATTTAAAGACAATTCCATTCATGATTTGGCTATGGCCATTATTTAGACACAAGTCATTCATAATTTTGCCACGATCGTTATTGAGACAATCCCATTCATGATTTTACGATGAGTATTATTATTCACAATTCCATTCGTGATTTTGCCACGAGCATTATCTAAACATTATTTCATTCAAGATTTTGCCATGCGGATTATTTAGTCACAATCCCCTTCATGATTTTGCCAGGGCCTCCAAAAGAATTCACAGAATCTCCCCTTTGGGTTACGAATGAGACTTCTCCGGCTGTCCTTAAGCAAGATTTCTCATCAATGAATTGCCAACCTGTTGCTCTTCGTCCTTTAATATTTGATTATCCTCTGGATATTCTGGCTATTTCTGCATCTCTCTCTCTCTCTCTCTCTCTCTCTCTCTCTCTCTCGTTGACCAGAAATCACCATCAATGATTCTCGGTGTCAAGTGTCGAGTGTCGTATGTATCACCACCGTGCTGTTTCGAAAACCCTCTTTTCTTTGGTTGTTCAAGAAAGGGTTCCTTTTGTATGCATGAGAAGAAGTAGGAGAAATGGGAATTTTCTCTCTCTCTCTCTCTCTCTCTCTCTCTCTCTCTCTCTCTCTCTCTCTCTCTCTCTCTGTACGTAAGTGCTAGAAGACTTTGAAAATTATGAGAATTTCTTGAAATTTAAAGGTTTATTGGTGTTTTAAGAATATTACATTGATACCCATCGATAGGTGACTCGTTTATGTGTTTATTGGACGGAAAATAGGGCCAGTCATCTAATCTGAGAGGATTTTATGAGAGAAATCTTCAGAGGAGGTTGCGACAAGCCTAAGGCGGATGACTGATCTCTTAATTGCAGAGAGCCCAGATTGGAAAGAAAAATTTCCTGAATTTCTTTTTCATTTTTTTTTTTTTTTTTTAGAGCCTACAGAGTTTTCTTACTGTAGGGACTGTTCACTCGTTATCAAGAAAACTGAAAGTATGTTGTTAAATGAAACAATAAACATTCAGATCTTTCACGATTTTAGTTTTGATTTTTTTTTATTAAAATTTGGTTAATGACAGCGTGTATTCTTGAAGACTTTATAGGATATTTGGCAAAATTACTAATATTAATTTATTTGAAATAGTTGAAGTAAAATTAGGAAAATAAAAAAAAATGTGGCTAGAATACTGTTGAAGACGACTTTAAGAATATGATCATGAAATATATTTGAGATTATAATTTGAAGAAAAAAGTGACCAAATCACATATGAGTGCCTCAGTCTGGAGATGTAACAGACATATCTTTAAACAAGAAATCAGAAGAAATCAGATTCTATTTAGCTAGTACCTCCAGGTGAAGAATTTAATAGTCATATGTGTTAGTTGTTCTTGTGTTTATATGCTCTTGTAGTATATGATTTTGCTGTCAGTATGACATAGAATCCTGCGAATAGATTGTTATACCTATGTGGTTTTTTCATGATTTTACGACGGGCATTATTATTTATAATGTCCGTGCCATGGCTGAAGGACCAGCGCACCATTGTGTATATATCCTTAAGAAGTGAAGATAGGAAAGGGGTTCTATGCCTAAGGTATTTCTGGAGGGGAGTGTTAGGTAGGAGTACCTGTGAGTGTTCAGTGATCGGATAGTTTGTCTTCTAAATCATCGATGTCATTCATCAAATGATGCAGTTTCGAGTATATCAATCTTATGAGATTCGTAAGAATTAGATAAAATAAATTAAGAATGAACCCTTTTGATTTTCACCGAAAGAAAAGAAAAATCTTACAAAATGGTAAGAAAACTGCTGCGTCTTAAAAAAAGAATCCCCCCTCCAAACTCACCCACTCACTCACTCACTCCCTTGGCATTTTAAAACCATGAAAAACTTGACATCTGAAAGAATTGTGTATGCCATTACAGTAAATAATGAAGCTGACCAAGTGAACGAAGTTTAAGCATTAAACGACAGAGTAGCTCTTCAACAGCTAGAACAGGATAATTCGTATATTGTAGGGGTAATAATGATTTCCTACCCTCCCTGGGAATTTTGTTTCTAATTGCGAGACTGAATTTTGTTCACTTTAGTTTACGTAAACCGAAAACTCACGTTACATTAGCGAAGGTCAGTCGTGCCGACGGCTAAACCGAAGTCATCGTAGTGTCAATGTCTCGGTTAAAATCTGCGCTGTATAGCTGTATCCCTGGAGTAAATCCTTCTGGGCTTATTTCACGAGGGCGGTTGACTTTTGAAATGAGTAGTTGGTTGTAGGATGATCCGTGCCACTTGTGGATGTAATCTGAAAGTGAAGTAAATGGTACTGGGGAAATTAATCCCCGAGGGTTGAGGATGGGGCGAAGGCAGGATGGTATAAGAGGGATCACTTGAGGAGGAGGATAATAAGCAGAGAAGGAGTGTCCTTGAAAAGGATTCATCGGAGAATTAATTTTTACATCCTTAAAAAAACGGATTTTTTTTAAAGATTTGGCTATGTGTGTCAGGATTCCTTCCACATCATCCAGTGGAATTCAATATGGGTCATTACACTTGTGCTATATACAGTAGGTGTTGATGTCCACTGATCTAAATTACAATGACCTGAAAGACCTTCATTGCACCTGAAGAATATTGTAACAAGTATGACGTGTTGATCAATATTATATGCACCCCTTGAACATCTAGTTTAAAAGAAGATGCCTTGTAGGAATCCGCTATAGAAACAAGTATATCTTGTAGTCGTGTTTATCTTAAAAAAAAAAAGCAACGAAAAGCACTCATTTGACTTTCCTCTCCTTGCCGTCTCCAACGTCTGAGTGCGAGTTGTGAAACGGAGGAAAAAAGCGAGCGTCGGTCACGGGACTTTCTGCTTGAAAAACAGTGGTGCCAGTATTAGAAAGACGCCAGCAAGTGGCACTCACTCACTCACAGTGGCCCACCTTGTCTCCTAAAACGCGTCCGGGTATCGAGGGTGTCTCCCTTTTACAGGAGTGCCAAGTTTTATTATTTGTTGCTTTTGCAGTTCATGCAGCGGAGTCTGTATTTTTATATTCCCTTCGTAATCTTCAGGCTAGGGCGTGGCGGTGAGGGAGCGTTGATGCTCCTTGTCTAGAAGTCGGTTAGTTAAAGTTAAATCAAGATGGTATGTCATTCAAAATTGACAGCACATTATTTTGTGATTTTTCAAGATTTCAGATTGACCCACGAAAGCGTGAGTGAGCAGGACACCGTGTTTATTTATTTATTTGTTCATTTTCATACGCGTTCCCAAATCTGTCTTATGTCTGATTGAAAGTTGAAAGTTGCCAATAAAGTGAGCGTTCGAAAGGCAGCTGCAATAGAAACCAGTATTTTGATAATCTCTCTCTCTCTCTCTCTCTCTCTCTCTCTCTCTCTCTCTCTCTCTCTCTCTCTCTCTCTCTCTCTCTCTCTCGTATGGAGGAATATTTAGTGGTACGAATGTAAGTAATTTATAATTAAGGACTATTCATGCAAAAATGCAATGGAACTTAAAGAGGAGATGACATAATGAATTTGAAACTTTGTAACCTTTGGAGATGAGGCTGTGTAAGAAGTCGCGGTGAAGATGATATGAAACTGTTCAGCAAGTGGATAAAGCTGACGTACCCTCTCAGGATTTATCAAAAGCATAATAACGTTGTTTGCCACTTAGACACCTATGAAATTTAGTATGTAACGTTAAAACGATGTTTATCACTTTCTGCATTTCTCTGCAGGCTATAGCATCGTTACCAAAAATAGTTGTAGATCTTGTTTATAATTTACGATGACTTTCAGTCCGGACAAGTGGATATTGAATATTATTTTTATGCCCTTCCATTATAAGAAATTTACACTGAAATTCGTCTGTGGCTGTGTGTGTGCATGTTTGTGTGTATACTATTACCTCTATAATTATATACGTTCATCTTTTAGCTCAAATACACGTGTGGGTTTCAGTGGGATGAGGATTTGTAAATTAATATATATTTTGACGTAGCTTTAATCACCCATGATTATTATGCGTTCTCTCTCTCTCTCTCTCTCTCTCTCTCTCTCTCTCTCTCTCTCTCTCTCTCTCTCTCTCTCTCTCTCTCTCTCTCTCTCAAAACAGTTACTGAGTTCCAGTAAACCATAATTATAAAATATGGTATATATATATATATATATATATATATATATATATATATATATATATATATATATACATACATACATATATATATATATATATATATATATATATATATATATATATATATATATATATATATATATATATACATACATATATATACTGTGTGCGTGCGCGCGTGCGCCCATGTATGTGCAGTCTCCATCCCTCTCAGTTTGTGTGTAATGTCAGGTGACGATATTTTCAGTGGAGGAAATTGCCGCGACCTACGTCAGAACTGTTGCTAGGCAACTGAAGCTCTTCCCCATAGTTCCCCTACCAGCTTCTCCGGACCCACGTTTTGTCTTTCTTCCTCCCCATCTCTTCTTATTGGTTAAATATAGAACAAACGAAAAACCCTTACACAGCGGGCGCTTGAGCTTTTGAGGACGTGTACTTTGTTTTGAGCGTCATTTGCTAGGATACTGAGGAGAGGAGGCTGGGAACAGTCCCTTTAAACCTTAGTTTAGTCCGTGCTGTTACTTAACTGGTAGTAAGCTTTGCACTGCTTGCTCGACATTCGTAGTTTTTCATATTAGCTTATATGTAAAATTCTCTCTCTCTCTCTCTCTCTCTCTCTCTCTCTCTCTCTCTCTCTCTCTCTCTCTCTCTCTCTCTCTCTCTCTCTCTCTCTCTCTCTCGAGTTTAAAATGAAGATAGATCTAAATATTTTTGTGACTTGTATGAAGGAAGTGTTTTTGAGTTGCCACAGCAGTTTTAATAGTTTTGCACTGATTGAAACGATTAGAGGATTCTCTGGCTGTGACTAGGCTTGCATTGCATTCAGTCATATCAAAACTATTATGTGATGGACTCTCACCATGCCATCATCATCAACCTCTGTGTGAAGTAAAACTTTTTTTGTGGGACTGTTGTTTCAGTTTAACTTAATATTTTTCTTCCTTTTCCACTCTCAAGTCTTTGTATACAGTATGTAGAACTTAACCAGAATTTTCGTTTTATGACTTCAGAGTGTAAGTTGAAGAATTCTCAGTTTGCAAACTTGAGTAAAATTCAGAATCTAGATTGTGTACAAATTACTTCAGTCTTTCGTGACCATGAATGGTACAGTCTGCTTGGGAAAGAGACATTGTAGGCTATGAGTAATACACATATAGTATTTACATGAGTAAACGTGTTTAGAGAGTATAATGAAGATACCTGATTAGTGATTGCAATAATAATAATAATAATAATAAATAATAATAATAATAATAAATAATAATAATAATAATAATAATAATAATAATAATAATAATAATATAGTAATAATAATATTCGGTGTGACTAGCACATACTGTTATATGGTTATGAATTGTTTTCCCTAGACGTAAGCCCAGCAATGGTATACGCAATGTTTTTGAGTAATCAGAGTCAGATTACTGCGTCCTTCAAAGTTTTGTGCAGAAATCGTGAATGATATTTCACCCTTAAATTTTACAGTTTGAGTACTACAAGGGAAAAAGGCGACGGAAGCGAGTGAAAAGGAGAAATACGATCGCTGACACTCGTGATGCTCGCATAGCCTTAGCAGATAGAGAAGCAGCATCCACATCGTAAGTCCCTTAATTAATCATACTCTCTCTCTCTCTCTCTCTCTCTCTCTCTCTCTCTCTCTCTCTCTCTCTCTCTCTCTCTCTCTCTCTCTCATATGTTTCAAACCATGAGATATATGCCTGGTAAAGAATGGATGACACTATTTTATATTAAAATTAAATTTATTGCAGATCTGGTCGTGGTATCTCGTCTCCAAGGTCGGGTTCCCCAAGTTCCAGAGGGGGAGTTTCCTTTACTGACCGCTCTTTCGATACCACTGAAACATTAGATACGACTTCCAATACCACCAAAACAAGTTCGGACAGAGAGGTCAGTTTTGGTAAAGGTCATCACTTGATTATGATTGCAGCTACCCAGTAGCTGTCGTTTGTATGCAAATATGTAATCTGCCTTAAAGGTAGAGAAAGTAAATACATATGTGTATAAATCATGTCAAGTTTTTCACTGTAAACGAAAGGTAGAGGAAGTAAATACATAGTTGTTTGAATCGTGTATTTTACATTGAAAGTAATGGTAATTTTACTGTCCTCAGAATCAACTTCATTCTTTGGGATTGGATGTAAATATTCCTGTACCTCCTCGCCATGTCCAGACTTTGTCAAGACGTATGGCCAAGGATGTTAATTCCTTTAGGTAGGTGGTTTTATATATATATATATATATATATATATATATATATATATATATATATATATATATATGAGCTTGTGTATGTACAGTATATAAAAATTTAAGGTTGTGCAATTTACATAAAAATTTGCTCAGTGTGATTTAAACTATGATTAACATATGGTTCCTTTTCGATCAGATTAAACTGCTTGCTTATCAGTGTTTTGGAATGCAAATTGATTCATACTTGAAGAAAAGTATTTGAATAGTCAGAAGACAAAAATATAATCTGTGCATAGCATAAAATATGATTAAATGTATATTAGTGTGAATTATCGCTTGCAGCGTGTTTTTCGTGCTTTGTTGTTTGTTCCTTTTGCTTTTTATCATTATTCACTAGTAATACTAAAATTGCACCAGGGACCATGAGATAATACACGAACAAGCAACTGGATCTTCAGGACCGGAGGAGGCCCCTGTGGTGAACGGGACCAGACGGGAAACTGGTCTCCTGAGAAACCACATTTATGAAACAGTCAAAAATTCCAAGTGCGACAGTTCTGCAGATAAACGTTATCCACAGAAGTCGCATCTTCCTATATCAACGCAGTCTGGAGCAATGAATGTGGCTGTTAAACTGAGGTACAGTTGTTTTATCTATTATTCTATTATTTGTACGTAGACCTAGAACTGTGTAACCTTTTTTGGGTGATCAAGCATATTGTACAGACAAGGATTAATCATTTTTAGAGTTACTGACTAATAGAAGAAGGGATTTAATCTTGTGGCATGAGTTACCTTTCTCTCTTATGTTTGTTTTTTCATGACAAAATTTAATCGATTCAATCTTTGCTCTATTCAGTAAACTGCAGCCATTGCCCAGATTGTAATACCAGTTGTCATAGCTCTCTGCTTCCTTGAACATGGCGATAATTTTGTAAAGAAGTAGAGACGTTCCCTATGTAAATGAAGATTACCAATAAGCAAATAGAATCAACTTTCTTGAAGAGAATCTCGCTTCAGAAACAAAAATGAGACTTTGGTATGTGTAATATGGGTGTAATAACAAGCAGCTTCTGATTGTTCAAGTGATTAACATTGCAATAACAAAAGCTGTATTTCTGTGTTATGGCTGAGTTACATGACACTTTTAATATCACCAGTGCATTTTTAGCATCATGACTGCAGCATCAACCAACTTTATCATCTCTTTCCATGGTTACTGAAGACTGTGTTGTGTGTGTAATTTTATCCTAAAATGATTTTCCCATGGAACTGGATGAAGTTGTAACAAAATGAGTAGGTTTTAGAAAATAAAAAAGTATGTTATTTGAACTGGTATTCCTTGTCTGCATGAATTTGTCTTCAGAATATTTGAATGTAGCTTATTTTATTTATTAGGATGTGGTGTACTGTAACTATTTGGTCATTCATATTGTTTTTACCTTTCACTGAAGTAAAATAGCTTCAGTTATGTGGTTAAGTAATTGTTTTAAATTTTTATCCATATTTTGTTAGTTACTTTTTCTGTATAATTTTTGTAACTGTTTCTGTTGTAATGTAGGCAGATAGTGATGATGTTCTAAAGTCTGTTTAATGCATGTCTTTTTGTTTAAGTAATGAAACAGATTACAAATCAACATTATTAAAATGCTGTATTTTCACCTAATGATACCTGACAGCTGTCACTGATGTGCGTTTATGTGTTGGCTCCTTCAGTAGCACATTCGGTGGCTTCATTGTGTGTCATTATATCAGTCTTTGCCAAACTTTTTTTTTCCTAACTATTCACCAGAGGTCACTGGTCTATAATAAGCTATAGTCAAGTGTCAGGGAAAAGTAGCCAAAATAAACAGTACAGTTGTGTACATTTTAAATCTAGGAGGATTTGGTGTACATGTAAAGATTTGGGTTAAATTATTGCCACAGAGAATGAATGGTGATGGCGATAAAATCTATTGTTTCAGTGAGTTTTATAATTTAATGTTGGAAATTAAGAGTGAGGGTAGTTAAACCAAACCTAAATGACTTGACACTCAACAGTAATCGGTCATTTGCACTGATGCATACTTACTTACCCCACGCTGTAGTTTCCACTTAATCCAGCGGTAACAATGCACTGTGACTCGTTTTCCACTTGCTTTTGTCTTGTGTTAGCTTTACCTTGCAGAAAAGCTAGCTGTTTGTTATTTAGAACCATTGCACCCTATGATCATGAGCTTGCATTTTGGCTAAGATATTGTAGCATTATTTGCATGGTGTTTTTTGTTGAGCAAGAGTTCGGTGTTACTTAGCTTTCTGTGAGAAATTTACTTTTACTAAATGTAATAGAATGCCAGTTGGTGTATCTTCTTTTATTTTAGTTTAAGTGTTACATATTAGTTATATTTTAGTTACTAAGCTAAGTAATAAATTTACCTTACAACACAGCATAGTTTAGTTACAGAGCTATTGTTTCAGAGTTCAACTGTTTCTGTACAGTAAAGTTTGGTGTTAGTTTTTAGTGGTTAAAAAAGGGAAAACACTATTTTTCAGCTTTACTTTTTAATATCTTTTGGGCAAGCATATTGATGCTGTTTATTCTTGAATACTTTGAGTTTATTTTTTATATTCTACCAGTATTTTCAGTTTTAAGGCTTTTCATGGACACAGCCACATATTCTACATGGTTTTTTTAGTGGTATGCATCTACTTTTTTCCAAGTTTTTTGCAGAATTTCATAAAGTACAGTAGATACATATGCAAAAAAGTCCTTGAAAAAACATGGCCAACTGTACATTACTTTCAGTAGTATCTTGCATTGAACTCAATCCTACTTATAGCTGTCACTTATTTAAAATAATTCAGTTTTGTGAATGATACCATAAGAACTCTCGGAGCATTTACAAAAATTAGTAGCAGCCTAACAAATAATCACCTTTTATCATTTTGTTTAAAAAAAAGATATTCAACTTACCACCAGTTGCTCACAGGCTTCTGAGGCACTGATAGAAAGATAGTTGTAGGAAGAGCTGGAATTATTTAGAAATTTGTTATTTCTGATGATGTAGTTGTTGATACATTTTTCATGTTATAATAATGATTATTTTAGAATACGAATGGTATTTTTAAAATACTGTGTTGTTATTAGCATTAGATTTGGTCAAGACGCTCCGATTATTCATTTACTTAGTTCCTATATGTTGTCAGTTGCTAATTAATATATTCCTATATAGCAGTGTTATTATAATTTTTCTGATCTATTTAAGTCATGTTAGGTTGTATTCACTTAAAATTTTCCAAAATTTTGTATTAGACTTGAATTTTATTTTTGGAAGAGGAAACTTGACTGTGGTGCTTCCTGTATGAAGAAAACAAACTTTGACTTCCTACTTCAGTACTTCCAAGGATGTTCTTTATCCAAGGTAGCCTGCATATCAAAAAATGGTTGAGAAGGCCTCATAGTGCAGTTCTTTTCTTACTGAATTATAAATAATATACACATAGACATATGTTCAGGTGTTATTTTATTTTGTGTAGTTCACAGTAAGGATTTATCTGATGTGACTTGTGCTACTGTATATTGTGATTATCTTTACATTTGATTAATATACAGTACTGTATGCAACAGATTTATTGAATTTGGTTTTGTAATTGATAGCAAAAATACTGAAAAACTCAGTAATTGGATATATTGTACCTAAATGAACATGTTTGTGCATGAATTAATTTAGATATTTTATTTAAAGGAAATTTATTCAGTATTTTCAGGCCATTCAAGTAGAATAAAAAGGCTCCAGAACATATCAGCTAATGTTTCCCAGCTTTTCCTAGCACAATTCTTGTATCATTTCTCATCGGAATGGGATAATTTGCTCAGAAATCTCCTTTTCTATGTTGAGGTCACTTAATAATGTTTACTGTACTTAATTTAATCTTAAAAATTAAATTGTTAGTGAACAAACCACACAAGCATTCTGTTGTGTGCATGAACTCTGTTACAATAGCTCTTAAACTTATCTAGTTTAAACATAGTTGGTCCATGTGGGGTGTAGCTTCTAAGGACACATTACGGGTATTAAATGGCATGAATGCACGGCTTCCTTCAGGGAAGGCACTAGAGACGACGGGACCCATTCATCATCTGGTAACTGGTCTGCTTCCAGCAGTACGCGTACATCTGTGGAATCGGATCACCAACGGCCAGTTGCATCACCCACTTCATCGCTGGAGCAGGACTCCATCATTTCAGAGTAAGTCATTTATCATTATATTAAAACTAATTTTTATTGTAGGTACAATATTTGTCTGCTAACTAGAATTGAAACATTTAAAAAATTGTATTTTCAAAAAGTATAGCACAATCAACTCTTGGTGCTAATATTTATGTAATTTCTGAAACCATAGTGAATTACTGCATTAAAATTTTAGATGAGTCAGTTTCTATAGTCTTTGGTCATAGCCAAGCAAAGCCATAAGGATTCAACTATTTTGGTGTCATATATACAATGAACAATTGTTTTTGATGCTTAAAGAAAAATTTTAAAAATGGTTATAGATTAAAAATATAAAATTAATGATCAGAGTTTTCTTAAATATCTTCAGATGTAGTCTTTTGATGAAAACTCAGTAATTTCTTTAGAATTAGGCTAATAAATAAGGGATTTTTATTTTTTTATCAGTTACCACTTACAAGATGTATGTATTGTTCAAAAGTCTTTCATTGTTCTCTAGACTTCTCTATCATCCTACGTATTCTCTTTTCTCAGTTCTGCACTGTGGTGCGTCAGTTGGTAGTTCCTAAAATGAAAATCAGCTTTGTTTAGTATAAATTCCAGTTTGGGTATGAAAAAAGTGCCCCTGTATAAATCTTGAACAATTCTGAGGGTACACTGTGTGATTCAGCAAATTCGTGAAGTAGTTTTAGCACTAATTTCAGTACTTAGTCTGTTTCATTGGGACATGATTATTAGTTGAAAGTGTCTTGGAATTTTAAATGTAGAAACCCACACAACTTTGCATCAAGTTTTCTTTAAATGCTAATTTTGTTACTATCAGATTCTAGTTGACTCTTCTGTTTACTTCTATCCAAATTTTCTTTATCATTGTTGTTTAAACAAGCTTTAGTTCGTACTTCTATCACATTTTACTCATGCTTGGTTTTCAAGGGATACTTTAAAATATTGTAAACAATTCCCAGTCAGAACAAACTAAACTGCCCTATGATAAACATTTCTTGAAAATATTTTGTGTTTGTGGATACAGGCCATTGACTTAACTTTGTTGAATTCTTAGGTTAGAAGTGGATGACCATGTACATTAAAGAGAAAAAAAAAGATCACCTTTTGAGGATGAGAGATGCCCTGAAGTGGGGTAAAGACTCCACATCTCAAGTTTCCATTGCATCATGAATCTTTAAGTGGATTTGTTAAAAGAACTTGATTGTTTCTCTTGTTTTGTGGTTTAGGAAAGGATTTGAGGTTAAAGAAACCAGCTATCTTGTGTAGGATAGGTCAGTGTTTAAGGCCGAGGTACCTGCCTGGGAAGCTCTGAGATTGAGTGGGGTAATGGTTTATTTAGTATTTTATGGTGAGATGAGATTGCTACATTGCTGGCTGTCATCAGAGGGTTGAATTGGTTATAGAGAGTTGTTATGGAGAAATCATGGTGACAAAAGGCATTAAAGGAGGAGAAAGAATGTCTCTTGACTTACCAGATGTTTAACTTACCAGAAAAGGATGAATCAGGCTTAATTATTCAGAGCCTGAACTTCATAAGATTTTAACTTTGATGAGAGTAGAGTCCTGTAGATAGAAGAATGTATGCAGTTAGCAGTTCTTGTGAGCCACAGGTTTTAGAGACCAAGTTATGAGATGAAAATATGGCAAACAAACATTGGCAATGGGGTTTTACAGAACTGGAGGCAAGGATGACAGTTTTTAAGAGGAGATGACTCTAATTTATGGGTTTGTATTAAAATAACAGGTTTCCTTTTAATTTTCTGAGATATCATATTATATTGTTCGTGTCTTTAGCAATTAATGATAGTAAATATAATTTTTTGACTCATGTCATTTTTATAATAGCTCCAGCATCAAAGTGTATGTGTGCCAAGTTACAACCAGGCAGTCAGTAAGAGGAAAGGAAACAAATAAGGTTAACTAGTCACAGTTGGCCTACTGAGTCAATGATTGGGCATGACGAAAACAAGAAAAGGATAAAGAGGGCAAGCAGCTAGCTACTAGCACAAAAAAGTTAAATATAAATGCCAAACCATCTGATGTTTTGATGAAGATGGCCATAATGGTAGAGCAACACAAAAGAAGAAGAGGAGAAACACTTCAGCAAAAAAACAAAAATGTTGCATGAAATAATATTTTGAATGAGAATGAGCACATTAAAGAAGATTGAGGCAAAGTATAGAGTACAGTAGGTAGTGTGGTAAAACATGGGCAAGGTCTCTCCCCTTCCACTGCAGGAAGACTTTATAAGTATATACATGTATGTCCACTTCAGACCAAAGTGTTAGGTTAAGTAAGGAATTTTGTAATTTTCTTGCGTTTTAAGGTTTATTTTCTTGAAATCTGTATCATTTTCTTACTGATGGCAGGTTAGTACATTGTTTCTTTGTTATGCCTTTCTTTTTCTGAATTTAGAGTGAGTAACCATTAGTTGAGAGTGGAAGTTGGAAGGGTATTAATTTTTTACATTCTTCATGAGAGTACATTTTAAAAAAAATTTTGCTTCATTATGATAATTGAGGCCAGTTTATGTTCAACTAATTTTCATGCAATTTTTTTTATGCCTAAAACATCATTAACATATTGCAGGATTTGGCTTTTAGAAAATTTCTTTATAGTGACTGTACAGGTTAGATGAGAGTTGGATTTATTTTAAGGTAAAAGGTTTTCCTAGTTGGGTGGTTCACTCAAGCCTCATAGTATATAATTTTCATGCATTATCTTTTAGCCCTTAGTCTTGGCACTTACAGTACAGCATTCTAAAGGGTTCTCTGTCATTAAGATATAGGATTTCTTTGAGGGAGACCTTCTTTACTGAATGCATATTCGATTTATGCATTTCTGTTTCATGTTTACTCAGTAGATACATTTTTTTTTGTCTATGTTAAATATACAGTTAATAGTAAGCAGTGCTATCTGTACTGTACTTTGAACATTGATTGCTATTTGCGTTAGTATACCATTATAGACTCCCATAATTGAATTTTACCATTGATTTTGTTGTGTTCTTTATGTTTTAAGACTTATTTAGTATTTATTTGCACAGATGATGTTACACAACCATTTTAATATGTTACATTTATTATTATTTTTTGTCTCTCAAGGGGACCATGGAGTTGGTCTTTTAGGTTTGTTGGTCTTTTCTTTTTGTTGTTGTAGATAAAAGTAGTTTGTTGGTGCCTAATTATCAGTGTTTTATTGCTTTGCAAAGAAATATCAGAGAGAAATTTTCCAACCCAAGCATGTTCAGTACATCAATTTTTAGAAGAGAATTTGTTTGTTTTCCAGCGTTCATTAATATTTAGTATGTCACATACTATTTGTAGGAAGTGTGATTTTGGATAAACTGTATTAATAAAATGTGTTATGAATCTGTTGTAAATGTGGAGATCTTCACTTTGTGTCACCATGTGACATAGTTAAATAAGCAACTCTAACGTCTTGTAGTCATAGTAAACAACAGTTTGGTTGTACCAGTGTGGTAGGTTTGTTGTTTTTTAGATATTTTTAGTTAAACTTTCACCAGAACATAGTATCACAACTTCTAAGTAAGATTGAGAATTGGGGTCTTGTCAGCATACACCAGTAGAATAGATTTGCATTGTGCTTGATTTCATTCCAACTTGAACTGTTTGGAGGGTTGAGGCAATAAGTGAACTTCTCTAGTTCGAAGGAATTTTGGACTCTGTCAGTCATACAGTAGGTGAATGGCATTATTTTAGACTCATAAGATATGAGTGATGCCTCAAATTAACAGAATTTTGTACTTGTCAGCAGTATTATTATTCATTTTTGCTTGGCTACTTTTTAAGATGTTATACATCTTTAAATAAATCTCTTCAATTGAGTGTTAAATGCAAAAGTACAGGTTCGTTTAGATTAGGAACCATGTTGCTGTTAGCTGTAAGATTAGAAAATATTCAAGTTGAGGCTATAATATAGGACCTTTATTACTTAGCAGGAAGTGAGACCCCCAAAGTGTCTGTTAAGTTGAAGTGCTATTTTGGTTTCTTTCTCTTAAGTTCTACCATATTATACTGTGGTATATAGAGAAGAATGGTAATTTGTATACATTACTTCACTGTGATTAGCTGTCTGTTAAGTTTTAGATCAGGTAAATCATTCGATAAAATTTACATGCACTGAGGTCTACAGCTTAGTTTTATATCGAATGATTCATTCCAACTTGATTAAGATATATTAATAACATGCACAGGAGCAGGCGGGAAAAAAATATGTACTGGGTTTATATACTGTATCCTCATCAGGTAGCTTGAAAAGTAAATTACCAATCATTTGAAGAAATTCTTTTTTTTAGTTAAAAGCAGTACTGTGTAATGGGACAAATGATTTTGAACTATCTCTGTTCCTTTGTCAGGGGAGAATGAATATAAAAGCAAGAAAAAGGGGTAGGGTGCTTAAAAAAATTCTAAGTCAGAAACTTTGGATAGCATGCGTAAAGATTAGCAGGAAGTCAGGTGGGAAATGTTGATGGTCAGGTGGGATAAGTAGATCTCATGGCTATTGCATGAGAAGTCATATATTGAGGACTGCAACATAGGTCTTTCATACATTTCAGCTCTTGATAGTTGTGGGAGTATTAGGTGGAAAATAGAAGGCTTCATGAATTTGCTTAAGTTATAGTGGACCCACATTTTAAATATGGTTTATGTAGCTGTTGAGGTATGTAATTCTACCCAGAAGGCAAATGGGTAGCTCTTGACAAATATCAGTCTTCATAGATCTTCCTAGGAATCCTTGTCACGAATTTGGAGAGCAACTATTTGGTTGTGCTGAGGTGACCAAGCATCCCTACTCGGGTACGGCTTGCTTGCCACATGGGTAGACTGCCATAAAGAGATGAGTTAAAATAAACCTTGTCCTATCCCCAGGTTTTTTTTTTTTTTTTTTTTTTTTTTTTTTTTTTTTTTTATACTTTAGTACAATTGCTAGTAGGAATGTCAGGAACTTGACTTTGCAGTTCACAGAACATGATCCATACAAATGGCTATGTTGAATAATGAATTGTCTAGATTATTTGTTGACATTGCAGCATTTTTCTAAGACCCCAGAAAAGGATAACAGTACCCAGTATTTTGGAATAGGAGATTACATATTCAGAAATGTGGTTTGTCTTGCAGTCAGGGATTCCATTTTATTCCATTCCATGCCTTGTTAGTCATTTGCATATGAAGAATTGTCATTAAGAATCAGAAGTACTGAATATTTCCAATATCTGCAGCAACACGATTATGGTCTTGAAGTAAAAGATGAATTTTACTACTCCCTGGAAACTGAAGTAAAATAATATCTATTGGTCAGTGCTGATCATGAGTCATGGCTGCTGTGCCTTTGAAAAAGTTTTTAAATGAAAAATTTATTAATTGAATAAAATACAGTACTCAGTAATTGTCAGTGTAACACATTTTTCTGATAAACTAAGCAAAGTGACATCCAGGATCCTATCATTGGTATCAGTTTGATCTTATTACGACCGTTAGAAGAGATTTAAATATATCCATCAAACGTGTAAACATCAGTGTTCTCACTGCAAGGTCATTTTTACATAAAAGAAGACTCATGGAATAAAATCAAGTTCAGCAAGCACATTAATATTGCTGATGTGAGGAATTGAATTACCAATCAGGAATATGTAAACAAGGTGTCAGAGGTTGTAATCCTGAATGAAAATGCACAACTGGCATAGACAATTCGAGACATGCCCGTTCAGCTCCACAGAATAACCAGTCTTTTGGCAGAAACAAATGCCTGGTTTCAAGAATTTTTTGGCAGAGAAAAAGACTTAGTTGTTTCAAGATGTGTATTCAGAACACCTTTGGTGATAAATAAGAAAAATCCCATAATTCAGCATAAGTATATGGTTAATTAAGTGATTTTAATGCACTTTGTATTTGCTATAACAAGCAATGTACAGTGAGAAAATTTTTCATAGTTGTTTGATTATGAAGAAAACCTTATTCATGACAAAGAAGATGCCAGTGGATTGTGGAATTCAACATAGACTTTATTAAATGTAAAAATTCTGAAATTGATCTTGGTGAGGTGCAAGACTTGCCTCAATTTGAAATGTCAGCTGAATTAGGTATACCCACTTTAAGTAGACAAAAAAGCAAGGAATTAATTAGTAATAAATTATCTGGAAGTGTTGAAATGCCTGCTGAAGCATGTTTTAGAGGTGGTATCACTTTTGAAATTTTATGATGTGATTAAACTCTTTTGGACAGAGGAAGCTGCACTTCATACTTTTGCAATAGTAGTAATTTTCACTGGCATATATTACTGTCATTTTTCTCAGTACTGTTATTGTTCTGTTGTAACACACCCTTAACTGTTCTGAAGATGTGGTTGCTTTGACAATTTGATATATCATCTACTGATTTATTAATCTGACTTACCCTCTTTACTTGCATTACCCTCTTTACTTGCATGAGTGTGAAAACCATGCCTTAACATATTATTGTAATTTCAGGTTAATATTTCTTTTAGCCTTTTAACTTGAAGTTGTGCAGTAGAAGTCTGATTATTGAGCATCCTCGTGACTTGAGTCTGTGCTGAGTAATCAAAAATAATGAATAATTGGATTCTCTTCCTTATTCCCACGGTTTAATGTTTGGTTGGTCATCCATAAGCAATTTTAATCCATAAATACGACTGCTGTTATCATAATATTATCACCAAAATAGTTTCTTTTTTTATTAAAATACATGGTTAAACATAAAATCGTACTAATTATTTACCTTGTAGAGCATTCCAAAAGAGAATATTACTTTATTAAAACAACTTATTATACATATACTTAGTGAACATGTACTTGCTGAACAAGTATAAATGATATACTGTATCTGTAAATAACAGTGCCATTTCCCTGTTGAGAAATACATCTGAACATACAGTCCCACAGCTCATCAACCTCTTACAACTTCCCAAACTAGATGAAAACTGTTTTATTTACTTTTATTCTGCTATTTGCACTGTACAAAAGTAGTTTGGATTCTGAGGCTACAGAGAGGGAACCAGAGTAGTAGAGGATTCTGTTATAGGCTCCTCGTGCTCTGCAACATCACTCACGCTCGTCAACCTCCAGAGGTCATTAACATCAAGCTTAAACTTAAGGACATCCAGCCCTAGGAGGCAAGACTCAGCACTGATACAAGGAGATAGGGATAGATGATGTACTCCTACACTCAAAGGCCCTGTGCATGACATTATACGACATGACATCTAAATTCTTAAAATGAGAACATCCTTTGAAATTCATGTCATATGCATCTGATTCAGCCTTCCATGTCTATTTTCAGCTGTTTTCCACTCCCTTTTCATATTAATCAGTCCATTTTGCCTATAGCTCCTGAGGGTTGGTCAAACTTAAGATGTTTTTCTTATTTATCAGCCATGAAACCACTGATGTATCATCATCATCATCATCATCTTGTACTCAGTCCACATCATCCTGCTCTGTCAGTTTGCTTTTAGGATATTAGTACCTGTGGCATCTTTAATAGTGTGCAGGATGCCCCTATAATTACCCCTGGTCATCATCGTCCTTTTGGAACAGCACACGGTACAATTTTTTCCATCTCATTTTTACATTTGACTTTGTGTATCATTCTGTGCTATGGCTGTTATTTCCATTGCATCTTTGATGGTGAAATTACAATGAAAGTCTAGCACAGAGGTGGACTTCAATATCATTCGTGCAAAAGGTGCACAACAACTATTTCTTTAGTTTCTGAATGGCCCTGTGATCCAGGTACTAGATCAAAAAGGCATTATTGACTGGCACTTAAACTATAAAAAGTTCCCTGTAGCAAGTTTCATTGCTGGAATATGGGCTTGGCTGTTGTTTGTTAAGATTAGCAACCTTAGCATCATCAGAAAACCATTGGGGAAAGGTTCTTGTAGTCCTCTGAAGATCTTACTTTGAGCACCACACTACATTGGCAAAGGCAAATATGTTGGATATTTTTTGAAGCATTGAGCTCTTACATTTTTCTATCAATAAAAAATTTCAATATGGAGCTTCCAAGGAATTAACACCCAATAATACTGTAACACAGTAACTATTGAAACCCTTAGCAGACTTTTCCCCTGACACTGGCAAAGTTCTTTCAGGTATGGCCCTATAAAAATGGCCCCTCTCTTCATTGCATTAACTCTGACTCAGATTCAAGTCACACTCAAGTATGAGTTGTGTGAAGGTATCATTTTGTAATTCCATAATAGACCTTAGGTACTCAGCCACCATCTGAGAGGGCACAAAACTCTGGGATCTTCATATCTTGATAAATCATTGTGCGCCTTCTTTGTGGGGAGTCAGACTGATATAGGCTTCCCCCTGGGAGACTGAGTAGTAAACTACTTGAGCAGAATATCACTTGGTCCAGCTTGTCTAACTTGGGTTTCCTCATGAAAGAGGTGTTGAAGAAATTCCATGAGCTATGAATGCAAACAGTTTTTCTCTGTGGCCCATGATATCATGAAGCATAGAGGAGTTGACTCTGTACACCTCCATTAAAATTTTCATAGTTGCAGGGCTTTATTGAGGGGTTAAGCCTCGTTCTTATGATGTCGCACACCTGAGAGCCAAACAATGTGAGATTCTTTCCTAATAATCACAGAATGGTGGGAATGGTACTACTGTATTATAAAATTGGGTATATAATAAGATTTTACAAATTTATTGTTGAATAATATGTACGGTGGGGTTGGTTCTGTAATTATGATTGTACCTTTTAAGTAGGAAGCAGACATGGATGTTGTTGCTCTGCAAAATAAGTAACTAGCACTAATTCTAAAAGCACATGCTTTAAAGGCAGCAGTGGAAGTACCATGTTGAAATAAAGCCTATGAAGATGGCCAAACAAAATGCATGAACTCTGGTGTAAATGATTGCCATTGGTGTAAAAAGGAAAAGGCAAACCCAACATTCTAGAACCCAGAGCAACAATGCTCTACTTGTGGTAAAACTAAAGATATGGAACATAGTGTTACTTCATTTTCTCTGTAGATATAAGAAACTATGATTAGTTTGTAACTCTCTGATAGCATTAGTTGACATCAATGCTTTAAGAAAGAAAATTAAATCCAAGGTAACATCAGTTGTTGCCACTGACTTAGATATGCAAAACGCAGTTGCTCACGAAAAGGAAAACATATAGAGTAGAAGCACAGTGTGAGGTCGATTTGCTGAGGAATACAGTCATAGTTCTGCTCAAGTTCAACCTTGTAAACTACTAATTACACCACTTCCTGGTCCATTCGATTTCTCTGCTAAGGGTAAAAGTGATTTTGTCTCAATATCAGAGCTTTTCTGTTATTTACCTTAATTAAAGAATTTAATTTCTTCAGCTTGACTTGTTGGCTGCTGAGGAAGTTAAAATACATGTACTGTATTGGATTTTGGTGTTTCATTTGGTTTTATGGTACTCACCAACATAGGATTAGTTCGTTTTAGGGAGTGTGTTAATGGTGTTTAATGTTATTTCTTCTGGATGACCAGTCACACATAAAAGATATTTTTAAGTGCTGCTGATGACATTTTTCTTCCAGAGTTTGTTGTGACGAAATATTTCATATTTTATTTTTATTAATTTCATTCTTTTACAATGTTGGTCAACCAGTTGAAAGATTCAACAAATTTCATGAGAAAATTAAAATATACAAAGTTTTAATCTTGAAAGACATTAATGAATCCTTTGATTATGTGTTAACATTTGTGTTATTTACACTTTTCTGTATTGTCTTTGAGAAGTCTTATTAATCTATTCTTTTTTTCAGGTCTTTACAGATTAGATCATCATCTCCCTCTAGTAATCAACGCACAAACTCAAGAACAACTGATGATTTTCCTTCAACCTCTTCACATGCAAGTGATGGCACATTAACACCAACACAGGATATTCAGGATATTCCATTTTTAGATGATGATACAAGTTCTGCTTATTCTTGTGATACTGAAGGATATTACACTTCATTTCATATAGACAGTGGTTTACGTTCAGTAAGTTACGAGGGCAATAAGCTTGCAAGTGAAAGTGATTACGAAACATTTGGTAAGGGTAGTACAGGTACAACCAATAGCTCAGCAAGTTTAGGAACAGTTGTCATGAGGAATCCAGAGAAGAAAACACCACCAAAGCCACCTCAAAGGGTGAGCTCTTTAGAAAGGAAACGTGAAAATCGTGAAAGTGTCATAACTGTGATCCATGTTAATGGATCAACCTCGTCACGTGAAGACGTTGTTGGTGAGGTACCTGATAAAGGTGGTAGTCAAGATGGGGATAGCAGAAGTTCTCGTGATGGCGATAGTGGAAGAGAAACTTCCAGTTCCCCAACTGAACCTACTAGTCCACGCCAACCTAGTCTACCATCTCCAGAACATGAGTATTCTGAATCTGACTTTGAAGTTGAAAGACAAGAAATTTTGCGGGTTAAAACTTCTATAAACTCAAGCCGAATACCCTCAATGTGCGTTATAACACCGCCTCAAAGTGATGATGAAAGTGTTAGGTCAGGTAATGTTTCTCTGTCAAGGGACAGTTTAGCTTCACAGGTTGAAAATCAGGGCCAACAAGTGCCCCTCCAAGGAACAGCCAGTTCCATTGCTAGTCAGGGAAGCACATCAAGTGTTGCTACTAAGATTTATGCTTTTCAGAATAGTGGTGCAAAAAGTGGAGGTGCTAGTGGAAGTAGTAAGGCAACTGTGGAATCTGTTGTTAGTGAGAAGAAAGATTTGGCATCAAAAATGGCAGCAGCACCTCATAGTTATACCCCAACCCTCACAGTTATTCCAAGAGGCAAAGATGGAGATATAAATGCTCACTTAAAAGGTATTATGCACACTGCCGCTATAGCATCTCCTTCACGGGCAACTACTGAGCAACCTGTGTTAATTAAACCATCATTAGTGAGGCAGGCAGAGAAAGAAAAGAGGTTATCACAGGAAAGTGATAATAAACAAAAAATGGAGTTGCAAAAGCAGCTCTCTAAGGATGAGGGGCATGTCAAGCCCGAAGAGGATAAAGGTCAAGTTCAAAGCTCAGATCTGGTTTCTTATAAAGAGCTTCCACCTCCCACTAGTACAAGTCATCCATTTAGTGCTGTGCCTAGTAGTGTCAAACAAAATGTAGTTATTACACCAACTAACTCTTTGGAAAGAAGAAAAGCCAATATACACAAGTCTGGTGCTCGGGTAACACTTAATTCTGATGGGAAGGTTGTGTATTCCTCTGATAGTTTGCCTCGTCGAAAGGGCCATTCATCTTTTGAGCCCGGACCATACATTAAACAAGTTGTAACAACTTCACAGCCTCAAGTTACTTCTGGAGGTACTGATAGCTCTCAGACATTACCTGTGTCTCTTGTAAAACCATCAGTTTCAACAACAACAAGTAGTATACAGCAGACACCATTGCCACCTTTACCAACCATGACTAGCAGTAATACAGAAACTATCCAGCCTCACCCCATGGCACAAAGGCCTCAGCAGCCTCTTCCACCATCTGCTTCTGCATTACATGCTTCCCCTCCAATGCATCACCATCCCATTCAATCAAAACCTTTGTCTGTTCCGTTGTCCCATTCACAACCGGTAGCCTCATCACTCTCATCACAGACAGCAACCACACAGCCTCTTCCTACTTCTGTACATCACATATCAAAACTTCCTGGTCAAATAGTTCAAAACCTTCCTTTACAGTCTCGTCCAGTCCAACCCTCACAACCCGTTAGTGGTACTATTACTTCGGCACCTACTAGTGCCCCTTTGCACCATGTTGCACATCCTGTGTCACAGCCTTACCCTTTGTCTCAGATCAAAACTGTTTTAACCACGCAAACTCCTTCAGGTGGACTTCCTACTCAGCAAAAAGCCCCAAGTATGAGTGGTATACCAGCAAGTATTAACATGACTCCATCTTCAGTACCATTAACTAGTGTTAGCAGTCAGCAGATTAAACCACCTCAGCCATTAGCGCAGCAGAGACTTCAGCAAACAACACAGCAGCCACAGTCTCCTGGTAGTCAAAAACAAGTTGCTTTTGTGGATAAAACGGATAGTAAAGAATCTGAGAAACCGAAACTACAGAGTGTTGCAGGTAGCTCAAATAGCATGTATGCTGTTACACAACAACAACTTCAGCAGCAGCAGCTTCAGCAGCAGCAGCTTCAGCAACAACAGCTTCAGCAGCAGCAATTACAGCAGCAACAACTTCAGCAACAGCAACTGCAACAACAGCAACAGCAACTGCAGCAACAGCAACTGCAGCAACAGCAGCAGCTGAAACAGCAACATCAGCAACAGTTACAGCAACAGCAACTCCAACTGCAGCAGTTGCAACAGCAACAACAACAGTTGTTACAGCAGCAGCAGCAACAAGAACAGCAGCAACCACCATCTCAGCAACAGCAACAACTTCTTCGTCAACAACAGCAAATTTTCCAAGCTCGTCAGGAAGCTCAAAGGCAGCTTATGCAGCAACAGCAACAAATATATCAGACCCATCAGGAAGCCCAGAGAGTTTTGCAGCAACAACACCAACAGCAGCTGATGTTGCAGCAACAGCAGTTGTATCAAGCAAGACAAGATACCCAACAGGTGCGACAGCAGCAGTCACCACCTTTGTCTCAACAACAGCAGCAACAACAACAACAGCAACAACAAAATATCACTGCAACTACATCAGCTGGTGTCATTATGGCTTCCCAAGGTGCACCTATGTCTCCAAGAAGTCAGCGGGCTGGTGCATATGTACATGTCCAGGGACAAACAACTCAAACAGCATTGCCCCAGCAAACTGTTTCACTGAACCAGGCTGCAACAAAGCTACTCACACGCCCACAAAGTGCACACGGTTATCCTCCTGGTGGCCAAACATCCCGTGCACCAACCCCTGTGCAAGGTCCTATAACCTCAAGTCCTAGACGTGGGGCTCAACCAAGTACTATGGCTCTCACTCACCCAGACCTGCGCACTGACCCAGGTACACATCCTAATAATGCACTCTCACCAGCACCTATAGAAGTCCAAGAGCTAAATTCTTCCACAGACCATGTGCTCTTGGCCTTGGCCCATGCTAGATTGGCTAAGCATCAGCCATTTCAGTCTTCCTTATCTCGTACCCTTTCAAAATCACCCAGACAAGATTCTCAAACTAAATATTTACAGCAAAGGGACAGTGGTCATAGTAACCTAAGTAGTTTAGACTCAACATATTTATTGCGTAGTCCATTTCAAAGGAATAATAGCTATAAACTAGCAACAGCCCCACTTTCAGAGGCAACTAACAATCTTCACCTTAGATATGAAATGAGCCCCAGTAAAAATGATAGCTTGGGACATCAATTACCTACAATAAACAATAGCACCATTCATGGTCCAAGGATCAGTTCTGGGAGGCAGGAATGGAGTAAGTCCCTTTTGAAGTTCTCCCTCTCTCCTGTTGCCACGGGGAACATGGGTCAAGGCAAGAGCCAGGCTGTGAAACGTCCTGTCAGTCCTCATAGCCCAGGTCAGGCTGTCAATCCCAATTTATATAGACGTAGATTTTATGGAGCTCAGGTTATGGTCAATCCAGCAGTAGTTAATGATTTTAAATCTCCTAGAGCTGTAGGTATGAGTAAAGAGAACAGTAATGATGCAGGTCTCAGCAGCATTATTGATAACAATGAAAGCATCAGTAATGCTTCTAAGCCTGTAGCTGAAATAGGCAACACTAAACCACGTATTGTTGGAATAGTTAAGAAGCCCCCTTCCCCTGTAACAGATACAGAAATCTGGTAGTTTTCCATGACACAGGTAGGCCATATTTTAAAATGACCTGTTTATGGTTCCTAGTCATAGTGAAATTTCAAACAAGCAACTAGAGGTGCCATTTCATTGACAAACAATTATTGATGCTTTAAGTTTGCTATGTGTAGATTAGAGGTACTTGATGTAACATAATTTGAGATTTAAGGAATTGGTTGTTATGCATGATTTCAGTGTTTCTTTTAAAGTTAATCCAACTTGCAATTTTCAGAGGAGCTCAGTGAGCGAGGATTATGTAATATGAGAATATTCCAGATATATTCACTAAGGAATGGAAAACAGTATAATGTTACTTGATATCTAAACTTTGGATAACTAAATCAATACTAAATTTTTTTTTATTTGGGATATATTAGTTTATTAAGTAGGTTAAGTACGCTTAATAATTCCCTTTTGTCTGTTTTCTGAAGATCTTTTATTAGCCATGTCCTTTAGTTTCTGCATGGATAATTTATTCCATAATTATACTAGCACCCAATTTTTTTTTAATAGTTTGCTCTTTGGTTTTGTGAGAAATATTTGAATCTTTTATCCTCAGACTTCTGGTATGCAGTTAATTTTCCTTTGGACACTCCCTGATGGTCAAGAGGTTTATGACAGATTGACTTTTATTTGACTTTTGTGTTTCTGTCATTTATAGTTCACTTTGGATGTGTTAGACTTGTGTACAGTTTATGTTAATGATATAAAAAATGTGATATAGTACAATTTATTAAATAAGCAGTATCTTCAGTTAGATTCTGGTTACTAATTCACTGTTCACACTCAAGAACTCAAGAACTGATGTGACCAGGAGTTTTACTCTGATTTCTGATAGCTACTGTAAACATTTCACTAATTATTTTTTATAAGTTAAGAGTCACCAAATTTTCATTCACACATTTCAAGTTCATTTATATTGATGATCTTGTGTTTGTTTGTTAAGTTCTGAAGTTCATGTTACTCAGGCATTTAAATGCTGGTTTTACCATTGAAAAGGATTGGTATATTTGCTCTACTTGAACTGTGTAGTAATGGAAAGTTTGGAATTTTATTGTACAAACTATGTTTAAATTAAACCACTACAAAAGGTGGCTAAACAATCCACTGACATTAACTTATTGATATTTGTAAAAAAAAAATAGTACTTGTGAGAAACAATATGGCAGAAATTACTTTTGTGGAAATTTGTTAGTGCATTGGAGGTTATTCTCTTACATATGTGTAAGCTTCAGGCAGGGTGGAAAGGGTGACAGTTGGAGACTTGGTGGTGGAAGATTGATGGTGTTGGGTGGATGAAATTCTGATATTCATTCCAGTCTTGGATTACTCAGGTTGGGTTAGAATAGGGTGCCGGAAAATGTTGGATTTTTTCATACTTTTAGACTAGCATGTCACATTCACATACAGTGAATTCTCATTTATTGCCTTAGCTAATACAGTACACAGCTGGTAAAATGTAGGTTTTCCTTCATTGAGATAGACATGACCCATTACCCAAGACACGTTTTATTTGTTAGCATATTTTTTTTTTGGTACGGTACTGAATTAGACATTTGGTCACTTAAGTTAGTATAGACTGTAGACAAAGAGTGCGTTTATCATTATTTTGATACATTTTTTATTTTTTAACAATGTCATTTGGAACACTTCTGATGTACAGGATTCTTTAGGATTTGTATGGTAGGTATCATGTAACTAAGTTTGTTGAACCTTATGAAATGCCAGTAGTAATATTAGAAATTTATTTGGGAACCAATAGTTGCCCACTTTAATGCTACTATCTAAACTTGTGGTAAACAAACAATTTTGACCATGTTCAGCAGTTGTAGCGTCATTTATAAGTGAATCATATCAATATCTCGCCCGTACTTAATACAGGCTTGTCAAGTAGGCATAACAGTGGAACCTGTGGTTTATGTACATTTTTAACTGTGTGGTGTCTTATCTTTACTAGTAAGCAGTAACGAAATAAGGAAGTGATTCAATCATAGTAAAAAATTCACTTGGCCAGTTACTTAATAATGAGACTCAATCAGGTGAATGAATCTGCCAAGCAGCTGAAATATACAAGATCATAGGGCATAAAGAAGTGCTTATAATTTGAGAATAATTTCTTTTTAAAGAGATACTTTGTTTCATGAAATCTTGACACACAAATTGCTTTCTTCTATAAGTATCAATTAAGAGCCGTAAATAGATTGTCATTTGAACTTCATTTCTTCTTATATTTCTTGCCTGAAGAACCTTGGTAATGTTTCTTTTCTGTTCATTGTTAAGGGTAAAAGTTTTGTAAAGAATTGATGACCAGCAATTCTTGTCACTTGTACTAAAACGGTGATCTTGACAAGAGCTTTTATAATGTTAAAAAGAATACTGTATTTTTCCTGAAATCATACCAAACATGCATGCAATGAAATGGTTCTTTTATAACTCCGTAACTTTCATCACCTCTTCCATCAGTGAATCTTTACTATCATCTTGTTTACAGCTAACTTCTAATAGCAGTGTTTATTTCTAGTTTCTCTTTACTAGTATGGAAAAATCATATCCTTTTAATTTTGGGGTGTGAAAGTTTACCTTAAAGAGATTGCAGAAATGGTAGTCCAGCGCACTGGTTATCATGACAAAGAGAACTCAAGAAAATATTGTTAATTTCTCTCTCAGTTTTTTGCTTGATAGTAACTATAATTGCTTATATAATTATTAGTATACAGTACTTTATAATTAGTTAAAACAGATGGAATTCACTTTACAAGAAAGTATAGTGAGAAACAGTGTACATTGTGTTAACAGTCAGTGAAGTCATTCAGCTAAGTTTGATTAAATCATTTACCAAATCACATTCTGCGAGAAAGACCTAAATAAGGAAAGGTGTATGTAAATGTTTAGGCTATGGTCTGCGTAGATTTTTGTGTCATGTAAAGTCTTTCAATGAGGTGTCATTAAGCAAGTTTATGCTTTAAGTTTTACATGCTAGCCACCTCAGTTTGTTACATAGCATTTTTTAGATGGGGAACAGGTTGCACATATGTACTGAATTTTTAAAATCTAATTACAGAAATGATAAAGATCATGTGCAAACAGATGTAATGCAGCCAAATTCCCAAAATTCTGGATGGAAAGCCATTCATTTATGGTACAGTTTGACCATCATTAATCTGGCATCATTGGGACCTGCAGGATGTTGGATTAGTTATTTTGCTGGATTACAGAGTGGTTAGGTTAGAATACACATAACCCAACAGTTAACCACTTCATCCTACCTTTAAAATACCCTGTAAATCAGTACAAGTAGGTTAATATGGAAGAAAGAAACATCAAATGAAAATCAAGTGAAATTTTAATGAAGCACAGTCAAAATAAATGGTACAGGCAATTCTGTTGGCTCACACAAGAAAGTTCGTCACTCCCACTTCCAAAGCGAAAAGCTGGAATTTGCAACTAAGCACATTTACGTCTTGGGGTGAAGGGCTGTCAGGATTCCCATCTTCATCTTGGAATTTTTTTTTTATATATTTTACGCTATTCTCATTTATGTTTTTATTATATTTTCTCATTTTTTATTTTTACAACCTCAAAGATAAACACAATCTATGCACAGAATACATACAAACGCACAAATTCATTTGCTGGTGTTGGAGAACTTCATACAGCTTGTTTTGGTTCATGTTGTTATGCTAATGATTTTTTATTTATATTTTACGCTATTCTCATATGTTTCCATTGTATTTCATCATTTTTTAGTTTTACAACCCAAAAGATAACCGCAATTGTGTGCGCAGGATACATACAAATGCACAAACTCATTCGCTGGCATCGGAGAACTAGCTACATCTTGTTTTGGTTCATATTGTTATGCTTATGACTTTTGTAATTTATATTTTACGCTATTCTCATTTATATTTTCACTGCATTTTCTCCTTTTTTATTTTTACAACCCAAAAGATAAACACGATTGTGTGCATAGGGTACGTACAAGCTAACAAACTCATTTCTAGTGTCAGTGAACTTGTCACAGCTTGTTTTGGTTCATGTTGTTACAATTATGATCTTTTTATTTATATTTTATACTATTCTCATTTATATTTTTACTGTATTTTATAATACAGTTTATCATTTTTCTGATGTTCTTCTTATGAAGAATATATCTTTTATCAAGCACTTCCCTTGATTCCAGTTGCAGAGCTATGATAACATTTCCTTTTAATTTCATTGAATTAGGTCCTTGGTATGGATGCATGGAATTCGGTCCATATGGCCTGGTGCTGGGGCCAGGAGCCAATTCAGCACCCAGCAGTCTTCTTTAGGAAACAGATATCTCTGGAAACTGTCAGTGGGGAGAAATCCATATATCCATAAATTTTGCTTAAACTAGTAACCTTGCTGCTGCCTGACAGTAAGCTCAGGAAATTTGCTGAACATTGGTCTCCATTTACAGCAGTATATTGGATTGCTCATGCTTCTCAAATGGTTTATACATCCAGATAACTCTGACCACTTGAGCATCCTGGGCGATACTGTAGATGCTTTTAGTTGTCGGCAAAAGAAAACTATTTAGATGGCTTTCTCTGTCTGCCCTCAGGTCTTAAAAACTACTGATGCTAGAGGGGTGCAAATTGGGATATTGATCATCCACCCTCCAATCACCAAGCATACAAAATTGCAGTCCTGTAGCCTCACTAGTTTTTATTTTATTTAAGGTTAAAATTTAACCATGATCTTGTGTCTAGCACTGCAACAGCACAGGCCGCCACGCCCGGCTGAGAGTTTCATACAGCATTATACTTTGTACAGAGAACTCAGTTGTGCTGAAGTACATTTTTTACTTGTTTATGATGGATTCCAGTTTTACTGAGTTTACTTTAGATGAACAAGGGCCAAGTTCTTCCAGTTATAGGCCGTTATCCAATTACTCTAAAGTTCATTCAGTCTATGCAGATTGTGTAGTATCAAAGAGTATTTGGTGTATGCTTCCTGGACAATTATGATAATGTTTTGCTTGTCAGAACTCTTTCTTCCCCAGGTGGGAGGAACTCACTCATCTTAATCTTTTTTAAAAAAACCTGACTGATACACCCATCTTATGAAGTCCTTTTTCCTCATGCTGTCTATGCACTGGTTTGAAATAGTTGAAGAAATCTAACAGTCGAGCATACAAGAAGATAGGGAGATTAAGCCAATGATGTACACTCCCTGAACATTAAGGGAAACAAATGGTGAAAGTTTTTGATGTCAAGACAATTTTGGCTGTCTTTTCAACCAAGGAGTCACCCACGTGAGTTGTACGCCTCTCTCTTCTATACTGTATGTAGAGGAACATGTGGCCATATGTTTTTGTATTATCATCACCTTCCATGCACCATGATGCAAGTGCCTTAGTGAATGGCTTCTATAACATGTCTTTTTAACCATTTCTGTTATGAGGCAGTCAATATTCGTTTTTGTTCTGTACCCAGTAGGTATGGTTATATGCTCCCATTCCTTAAGTCTAGAAGATATCTAATGTTATGTATAGAACAGTTTGACATGCACATGTACTGTTCACTTTCCTTCATTTTCTACCAGTACAAATAGATTGCATACGAGCAAGTGATTAACAACCATACTTTTCCTGTACAGTTAACTTTTTCTGAGATAACCTGGTTTATTTTAGCCATGTGTACCACTGTTTCCAGAGATGATGCAGCTCTATGCTATAGAGTACCCTGGAGGTTTCAGCTAAAAATTTCTATGTTGTATATATAGAAATGCATCTTTGAAATAGTGGTTGATTAACAATGGCATTGTTGTGAAGAGGACATTACCCTCAGTTGGTGATTTAAACGGTTGAACTCGCAATGTGCTGCCTCAATTCCCTGCATTCCACCTTAGTTTCGTAATGGAAAAGAATTTCTTTTTTGCAGTAAGTTATTTGACAGTACTACTAACTTACTGAATCTTAGGCTTCATTGTCATCATTTTGTGAATTTTGTGCCCTCAAAGATGAAACTTTCATCCTTAAACTTCACTTTCTCAATAGAAGTATGCTCCATTTTAGGGAACCTCCTAAAGTAATCTGTCATAATGAGCGGTTCATATTAACCCCATCAATTATATAACTGCTCGTGTATTGGTCTTCAATGATCCGCAGACTCTCACACTTTTGTTTACAAAAGAAGAGTAGTTTTGTGACACTAGTGCCATGTGAACCTTTGATTAGCCATCCACTAACCACTTGCAGAGCGTTCCTTGGCTTGTTTTCTTCAGTTACCAAAATGTCAAACTATTCCAGTTTTTTTCACTACAGTACTCACTTTTTGTTAGCAAAGTGGTGGAGAAGTGTGAAAGAAAGTGCTATATGAGTACTTTAAATGTTAAAAATTTTTCAGTTTGGCAGATACTTATTCCCGTTTCCTATATATTTCGCTTTTAAGCTAGTGTGTAGCAGTATTCAAAACTTGTTCACTGTATTCAGCTTTTTTATACTCTCATACTTCATAGTAACCTTTTTTCCAACCTCTTTATACTCTAATTTTGTGGACACACCTTTTGAAAATATCAAATTTCCTTTCTTGTGCTTTATGGAACAGTACAGGCCTTATGTGCCCATCTTGAATCTTTGCTCTCTCTACAAATCGGGCAGTTTAATTTACCAGTTGCTGAGTTATCTCTCCATTTCTCCCATTCTGTGCTTCTCTCTTGCCACTCTCTCAGTCCCTGCTTTACAGTCCACTTTGTTCCCAAGGTAAATGAAATTCTCCTCTTCTAAAACCTGCTCATATATCACATGAAGGTGAACTCTCTATTCTCTTTGAGATTTCTGAATATATCAAATTTGTGCTTCATCATCATTTTAAATCAGTTGTAGCATTTCTAGTGGGATGATTTTATGTTTATTATAAGAGTACTGTATTTCAGGATAAAGGCTCCCATATCCCCATTTGCTCTTGTAATGTATTTTGATTTTCAGTCTTATCCTGTCCATTCCACTTGTACAACTGTTAAACATTTCCACACCATCTTCCTTGATTCTGCTGTTAGTACTTGGTCATCTGCATAAAACACCTCTCATGGTTAAGTACTTAATCATTTTAAGTGATTATTCAGCAGAGGCAGGTGTTTCTTTGCATTAACTCACTCCCTCTTTTTGTTTTGGTGCAGAGCAAACAGTTAGTTCTTGGTTTTACTACTGCATATATTTGTCCATGTTTAATTTAGTATTCTTAATTATAGACAGTACTATCTACAGTATATTGCTCTCCTTTTTTGCTTATCTAGCATTAATGATTGATTTTGTTATTTCTGGCTAGGTGTGTTGTTTTTCATTTGTACTGATTTATATAATTTTTATTTATTACTGGTATATCAGTTACTCCTCTTATTCATACTTGTTACCCATTAGTTATCTAATTTAACCTTTAGTATAATGTACCTCTTAGCACTATCATTCAGTTTATTTAGCTCTATGCAGCTTGATTTTATCCTATATTGTATATCTAATGCTTTTTTGATAAACCACTAATGTCCTGATCTTTGTCAGTACTAATTTATACTTCACTTTTAAACATTGCTAATTTTACCTAGATTTGCCAAAATAGTTTTTAGATGGTATTCATTTGTTGTAGATGGCATACTTCTGCTTGCGGAAATGTCACCTAGAATTAATGAAACTGCTGTAAAAAGTTTGGTAGCAAATTTAGTTGAAAGTAGAAATTTTGAAAAGTAAAGCATAAATCACTGGCAGTAATTCAGTGCTTGTTATTGTTAATTCCAGTAACTGTGTGTATGCCTTATAATTTTTTTTTTTCTAAGTGGAGTATGATATTTACAATGATATGTGCATTCATTGTTTGCCAAGTTTCAGCAAGTATGTCAAGGTTTTTTCATATAGGGTCTGTTACACCTTTCCACTAGACAGTCCCTGCTCTTGCTTGCATTGTTTCCTCCCATCTCAGTTCACCGATGGTGTGTGCTGTGTGCACTCTGGGGTTGAATATGGTACTGAACCAGTCAGTAGTGCCAGTTGCCTTCCCTGCCTTTTCAACAGAGTTATGCCCTCTTCGGTGGACTGTCTTGTGTGTTCTATGCTGGAGTACTTGCTTCATCTACTCAACATCCCTCTATTAGCCACAACCTATCTTCACTAACTTTGCTCACAGTTCAGGATACTTGCCCACCTGTCTTTCCC
>NC_089783.1:30181624-30186624 GCF_040412425.1 Macrobrachium rosenbergii | reverse complement strand
GTTAATATTGATTAAAACAAAAACTGTCACGATTTACCTGATTTATATATGATGTAATTACCGTCCTCATCCAGCGTCTCTACCTGGAAGGCAATTCGAAGAACTTTACGAATAAATTTCTCAGCAACGAATTTTGCTGAAAAATGTACCTCATTGATTTTTTTTTTTAGCAAAATTCGTTGATGCTATGGGTAATTTTGTTAATGAATATTTTTTTTTTATGAAAATGTATCATCAGGCATTTTTATTATCCCAGTATATTTCCTTCGCTCAGTTACACAATTTTCTTTTTGGCTGATGAGGTTATTCAACAACGTTCTACGAATTAAAAGTGGCAGAACATAGTTTTTATTATTTTCTTTGGCTAAACATTTGCGAAAAATTCCGTAGTTATGTCTATATTATCCAAAAATGTCCATATAACAGGTTCACACAACCACCTACTGGATTTCTGTCAGTTTTGGGGGACTTTTTAGTGTAAGGAATTGTATCTGTTTACATGTACAAGGATTTTCTGACACCTTTACATGCTGTGAGGCCCAAACAAGTTATTGCAGTAAAACTGTAGCATTTTTAAATCCTGTGAAACGTTTCAGACTACTGATACTGCATGTGGTCAACCACCAGCTTAAATAAAGAAATTCTATTCACTTTCAGATCACGAAGAAGATATATTAGTTGGCATGTGATTTGCACATTCTCTCCGTGCCATTATTATGTCACTCAGTAAACAAGAATATTTTGATGAAAGACCAGAGTTTCCTTTTTAAGATAAAAATAAATTTTTGATGAAACTGATTTTAGTGTGATTTTTTAACCAACAGGGGCTAAAAGGATTAGCCCTCTAGTTTAATTAAATTTATGCCACCAGTATTTAGATTCAAACCTGAAATTATCAGTACATAATCAATGCATTATTGTTCTTGCATTAAGACACTGAATCATTGCAACATAAAAATCTTACTTGTATGATAATTTAGAATATTACTTTACACTACTATTCTGGGAGGCACAGGGGGAAAGAATTGATGGCAGACTTTAACAGCACATAACCTTTTCAACTGAAGATTCTTTATTGCTTCTCCAATAAAGATCCATGTTACCAATCTGAGCTCAGGCGATAGTTCATGGTGAGGTATTCTTCCCAACTGTGATGAGTGGTACTACCACTGAGAAAAAATCATCCTAAAGTCTTTACGAGTTTCAGTGGCATGAGAAACTGATTTCCTTATAAGTGATCCAAACCCATGATTATTTGAGCTGCCCAATTTTAGTCTATATGGTAAATTGGTGTAGCTGGGAACCTGGGACAAAAGATGATATGCCTCAGTTTGCTGAGGCTCAGGCAATGCTCATCGCGCTTAAGGGAACTAAAGATTGTTGAGCAAATGGCCAGTAAACAGTTACTGGAAATCTTCCTGTACAAATCTGTCATGCCTTCAAAACTAATGAAAAAAAATGGAAGCGCAGAAAAAATCTGTCTCGGTAACGTTGACTAATGTTGAAGTTTAAAGATGGCATATAGACTGGCCATTCCATGTTGCTTACATTACGGCAGATTCCATTTAAATCAGCCAGGTCTGGTTTAGTGTGCCTGAGTATAACTTAGAAGTCTATAGAACACCTGTTGCATGGCTTACTACAACAATGATGAAATTTTAACAACATAGGAAGTAAGTGTCATCCCTTGTAGCTATTACTGGTACTAACTTTACCTTTCCATTTATACGCTAGTCAAGGTATCAGCTGGTGTTTACACCAAATCCATTCCATTTTGTCTTACTACCACTGAGCTAAGAATTTGATACCTGTTTTTCAATAAGTCATAAACAACAGATATTTCATTATGTAATTATATTTTCATGTTTATAAAGAATGCTGTTCAGACTATTCAGCCTCCGTTAAGTTCCCTGACAGCTCATAACCAAAAGCTAAAGTATAACCAACCTTTGTCGTATGGTCAACTTTCTGCTCTTTATCGATTGCGTAATAAGTATGCAAATGACAAACCTTTGCAACATTTCCTGAAGATATCTTACAAACCTTTGCAATGATGTCGAACCGATTAGGGCAGGGCGTGCAGAAATCGTTCATAGGAACCCAGTGCTCATTTAGAGGCCTTCGGTGCTTCCTCTCGTCTATGATGTACTGCACGAACTGGGCAAAAGTCGGCATATCCAACGACTTCACCTTCAAGAAGTCGTGCCAATCGGCTGGGTGTTGCTCATACAGCTCCGTGTGTCTCATCATCATACTTTTGGCCAGAGGGCGGTAGAAAGATGTCCCTCTCAGGATCTTGTCTCTTCGAGAAAGAGAGGAAAAGAATTGGGTTTAAAAAGGGTGTATTGTATCCAGCAATGTCGTCAATATCTCTTCCTGAAAGACCTGGCTGATCCTGAGTGAGATGTTGAGAGGGACTGCTTTTGTAATTCTGGAAAATTAACCTATGAATTTAAAATATCTAAACCACCGTGTAAGCACATGGGCCGTTGTTTCAACTGACTAAGAATACCTGAAGTCAGTGAGAGCAATATTCATCAGATTTCAATATTTTTTTTTTTTGAAAGCACTGGTTGAATAACAGGTACATGGTGCAAAATACATATACTTTTCACTCATATATAAAAAAGCCATGACGTATTATGACGCACTGAAAGGGGAAAAAGACGTCTAAAAGCACAGCCCCAAAAAAGTAAAAGAGCAAAAAAAAAAAAAAAATAAAATAAAAAACAAAGATTCTGTAAAGTCTTACTTACCTGAAAGCGGAGACTAAACGAGCAAATGGATGTCTGACGATAATGAATGTTAAAGGTGGAGGTTCAACTCTTCTGGTGGCATCTACTGTCATTGGCGAAGGTCTGTTGGAAGGGAAACTCGGTCGTTCAGCCTTTCTTACAAATGATGACTCATTTTCTTTGGTGATCCACACATAGTACTTTGAGTTCAAGAGTAACATGCTTTGAATGAAGTGGTTTCAAGATTCTCTCTCTACTAACTTCAGTGAAACTATATACTCTCTCTCTCTCTCTCTCTCTCTCTCTCTCTCTCTCTCTCTCTCTATATATATATATATATATATATATATATATATATATATATATATATATATATATATATATATATATATATATATATATATATATATATATATATATATATATATATATATATATATATATTAAACTTAATTACTTGTACAATTGTTCTGTGCATTAATATAATTATCAAACGGTCGTTATTTCAATAAGATGGTTGTAACGGAGATTTTCATTAAAAATAAAGTTACTAGCTTTCAAGAAATATCTGTCCTCATCATCTGAGGACAAACAGTCCTGTTTAAATAAGATCCCTCTTATCAAATGAATCAATGCACACAATACATAATAGTTGTGCAAGTAATCAAGTTATATATATATAGATTAAATATATATATATATATATACATATATATATATATATATATATATATATATATATATACATATATATATATATATATAAATATATATATATATTTATATATATATATATAAATATATATTTATATATATATATATATATATATATATATATATATATATATATATATATATATATATATATATATATATATATATATTTATATATATATATATATATATATATATATATATATATATATATATACATAAACACACACATAATATATATATATATATATATATATATATATATATATATATATTGTTAAAAACATCCTTTTTTTCTGTTTGCATTTTGCTTTTCCTATCTTGATGTTTCAATATAACATAACGTAAAGTAAAAGAAATATTAGAGGTTTTGTGAAGTTCATTTGACGTTTTCCCACGCCTTGTCATTTCCAATAATGACAACCCAGGTGTCAGATGAGAAGGTAAATTCATGACCGTACCCAAAGTAATTAGTAACACCTGGCCCGACTTAATACTCCTTGCTCGAGGGGAAAGTTAGTAGCCCTTTGCACATTAAAGAGAACCCTTTGAGACTTCACAGCATTCCGACATTGTTAAACAGTCAGCAACCAATTTGCCATGAGAGCCATCTGAGAAAATTCCCCCTCTGATCAGCTACCTGCCATGTCATTGCGGGTCACCTCCTTGACCTGACCCACACCTGCGTCTTCTCCCACTCAGCCTCGCCTCTCAAATCTAATTATCTCGTTATTGTCCTCTCTCTCCTTCTAACCTTTTATCGGCCGGCTCTCAACGACCTTTCAAGATACCTGTTGGGATTATCCGCATGCCCTGAGAAGAGGACAGTAGTTGACCCCTTTAGAGGGCACTGTCAAAATACGATCACCGTCGCCGTCATTTACAATATAAATACGAGCTCCGACGGGACATCCTTTGCAAGTGTGTCTTACAATGCCTTCCTGTCGAGAAGCCTGTTTGGATAGGGACTCCGATCGAGTCCCCACTAGAAGTCTCTCTGATGCTGTCACTCTGAAGGTGGTCCTAACTAACTGCCTTGCCCTTTGAGCGCTGATGACTCTGGGAGATTGTACGCAACGCAGCATCCATTGATGCTCCTGCTACAGGAGACTGGCTCTGATCTGCTCAAGTCTTGTTACTATAAGTGATAACATGCAGTGAGTTATTATTTACCAGTGTCAAAGATCAGTGTTCTGTTATTTGCTTACATATTCCAAGTAAATTGTCATTTGAAATTCCTTCGTATATTACAACATCTCCTACTTTTCAGATCCGTGTTTGAGTACCTGTTGCGTGAAATTACCTGTCGGTCAACGTTGCCATCTTCCTGCAAACTGCAGCTTTTATATTCGGTCAAGATATCTGGATCCCCAGTGTGAACCTTGTCTTGCTTGCTGTACTCCATCTTGTACTATCTAAGGTTTCTATCCCATATTTGTGAAGTGTGTCAGCCTGTGAAGGCACAGTTATAGTGCTTGCAATTGTGTGGCACGCTTGCTTATTGATTATGATTTTAGTACAGTAATTTTGGATAATGCCACGGAGCTATAT
>NC_089783.1:30171624-30176624 GCF_040412425.1 Macrobrachium rosenbergii | reverse complement strand
TCACAGCTTGAAAAAAAAAAAAAAAAAAATGGAAAATATCTCTGACTTGATATTAAAGCACTGTAGGAATAAAGAAATAGTGGAAAATTAGAAAAAAATAGATTAAAAGATAAAAGACAGATAAAGTTTCACACAAAGATAACCAATAAAACAGTGACTGTATTACCTTGCTTATGTTTTCGGTGGCCGTAATTTGGCAAAACTATGTTATAAACAGTAAAAGGTGTGAATAGCAAATCGATTCTTGCAACAAACAATACTTTATGGCTAGTAAAGCGTAACTATAATGATCACTGTCTTGTCAGTCATAATTCACATCAGAATACCCAATGATTAAAAAGAAAATATCTGACGGTTCCGTGAAGGGTTTTACTTTTGGGGGATTTAGCCACCTTGAGATGTGATGCCCTGAGGGTTCCGTGAAGGGTTTTACTTTTGGGGGATTTAGCCACCTTGAGATGTGATGCCCATTGGAGTCATTCAGTCTTTCTCATGGTCAGTAAAGGATTCACCAAGACCAGAGACTTATTTGGATGAAGTACTCTTATAAATTAGTTTAACGAGACGTGTTAAGTTACGTAATAAGGACCCCTCAAAAAATAATAAAGAACTTGTGGATGCCGAGGTATTAAATCCTTTTATAGACAGTCTGGTTCTACATCATTCAATTGTTTTCCATAGACGACATGATCATTTTGTTTCACTTATGATTTTTTCCTACCCAGCATCTCACTATAACTCTATGGATAGAGAATGCTTCTATATACAAGAAACTAGCAATTATCACATTACAGGCCTTAGAACGAAGCCAGTAGGTATTGAAGTGTGACAAAACAAACTTCGATCAGCAAAACCTACCTTTGTGGCTGCAGGATCAGAAGGATGAGAGCCGTAAATAGCGTCTTCTTCTTCGTGGATTTCCTTCTCGATACGTTCCGCACTCTGCGTTGTGTTTCCTTCGGCGGGCTGAGTCTGATTGCTGTTGATCTGAGTAGTTACGGAAGGGAGTTATTACGCAGAGCACAGAGAAAAGCAGAAGGCGGAGGAAACGAGGCAGAATATAATAGATTGTTTATTTTCCTATTTGTTCTATGATGGCCGTTGTTTGGAAACGGCAGAAATTTACGTAACTGGCTTTAGATCTAAGATTTAGCTGACTGTCACAGAGTACAATAGTTTCTTGTATAAAAAGAATAAAAGATTTATATTAATTTAATATAGAACTTAAGAGCTTAATTACTGAACAATATCATAGAAAGTAATAGGAAAGCTAATATGGGTAATAATTTGTATGAGAAAATCAGCATTGCAACACGAAGACTAGAACTGACACGAAGACAAGAACTGACTTTTCTTTTAACAACGTTTTATTTGCTTCCAAGTTAAGCAGAGCAATGACCAGTAGCACAAAAAGAGCCGAAGAAAATTATTCTTTCATCGTGAGAGAAAAAGAGAAAGAGGTTCATATTCCAATCAAAAAGTGAACGAGTTTGATAGAAATAATGCATAATCTCCAGCATTTACCAGGAGAGAGAGAGAGAGAGAGAGAGAGAGAGAGAGAGAGAGAGAGAGAGAGAATAAAATAATAAATTAAAGATGATTATCTCTTTGCTGACCTCAGTTTTCCAGTATAAGCATTTTTTCAAGTAAAAACCAACTACAAGGGATAATCTGAATCTTTAATAATATCTAATATATATACACACATTATATATATATATATATATATATATATATATATATATATATATATATTTATATACACATATATTATATATATGTATATATGTATATATGTATATATGTATATATATATGTATATATATATATATATATATATATATATATATATATATATATATATATATATATATATATATATCATGGTAGTATAATTAAATCTTAAACGAATATCCAGGTGAAAAAAAATTACCTTATCAAAAAGTAGAGTCTGTCGTGTTCATAGTAGAAAATCGTGAGGAATTCCATTGTGGCGAAAAACACCACCAGGATTACGAACTTACTGCTTCGGGCCATCTTTCCTGCAAGTTCCCATCTGATCAATCAAATAGTTCTAAAATGATAAAAAAACCTTCAACAGAAAACATGAAAAATAGGATATACTCACAGTTCGGTTTACTCTTGCATCAAAACATGTCAGCAAATTCTCATATTGAAAGAATACCACCGTAACTGACTAAATACTAGGTGTACAATTCGCAGCTTAGTAAATAAAGGCTTGATGGGATTTAACGCAGTGTGGTTAAAGTGCTGCTCCTCGTGAGAGAATCTATAATTCAGGCGAGACCACGAGGTTGTAAACACACCCATACACAAAACACACACAATCATATATATATATATATATATATATATATATATATATATATATATATATATATATATATATATATATATATATATGCTCGCTGACCAACCTGGCACTGCCAGAAGAACTCTGAATGACATTCGATAAACTCTCTCTCTCTCTCTCTCTCTCTCTCTCTCTCCTCCCTAACACCCCCAAGTTTACCTATCATTTCTTCTGTCAATGCATCGAAACTGCCGTTAAAACTTATGTGTAGACAAAAGTTTGTGGGTGGAGACAGTCTACTCACCAGAACGGATGAACTGATGGTATTACCTAAATATCTTCCGACCGACTGACAGGTAATTGCACATGTGGACAGGTTAGCGTCAATTTCGTGACAGTTTGCCGCTGTATTTCACCTGGGAAGCATCTCAGATGCTCTGATCAGATTATGAATAAATTATGTATAGGCTTATTCATTTCACTGTCAGACCCTTCAACGCTATTTGTAGGCCGTTATAAGTCCGATCATACAATAAAAATCTAAAACAATATTTCCATGTGATACAAACAATTTGGCATAGGCCTAGGCCAATGATGCCTTTTGATGATATGTGTTACTATAATGAAAGTAAACTTCGCTGTACAATTCATAAAAAACTGAACCAACTCCTCAGTTCTAGTTTAAACTCATTCATGAATACGGTATGAGAATAGACGTCTTTTTTTTTAATAAGAGATATTTAGTATATACTCTGTTACGCTTTTTACTGCTTTCCTATCATTAGGTGAATTGCTGCAAGAGTTAACCTTCTACCCCCTCACCATATTAAGAAAAAAAGTGGCAAAACACTTTCCTATACGGCTAACTCCAACTCGTGATACGTATTTTTTACATCGGTTTAGAGACGTTTTTAGCATAACATAATAAATTACAACTCATTATTATCTTTACAATGACATCAAATTTCTTACCGTACACGTACGGCATCTATAAACTTGGTCAAATCGTAAAATACCCAATCATGAATCAAACAAAATCTTTCCCTTCATGGAGGAATGTTAGGTTTATTGTTTTGAATAAATACGCATTGTTGAAAGATAGAAATTAATATGTATCATTCTAATGTATAATAATAATTTTATTTTCCTAAATGATGTGAGAACTATTCCTTACTGTGAGCACTTTGAGTTTCTCAAAGGACAATAGTTGCCATTTCTTAATTTAATACCTATTTGCATCTACAGTAATACACTTACCGTCCAAGTGCTTTTCAGAAAAGATTTCCAAATGTAATGATCTACATTCCTGTAAAGTTTTGATCTAGAATTTTCATCCATTATCTTCCAGGTAACCAGTACCAAGCAACGTGAAAAGGAACAATTCTTCCGTACGCAGTGAAGTTTTTTGCCAATTTGCACGGTAATTAATTCCAACTGTTGGAGTGTCCAAGGTGATATTTCGATTATTTCAGCACAGCCAACTTACGTGTTGTTCTTCCTACACGATGTTGGTGACATTTAATAAATGACGTAGGATCATGTGTAGGACCATTTTAACACCGTACACTAAAAGGGAATGTGTTTATTTACTTTTCATATCATATAAAGTCTTCAACCAAATTTATGAATGGTGCCCAACCACTACGCATGCGCGGACTCGGCTTCGCTTACTATGGAAAGAAATGATCTATTTAGGTTTTCAATGTAGATTTTATCGAAATAATAAACAATTATAATTATTATCATAAATTTTGATAAAAATTCACGTAAATACTGATCAAAAATTGATGCTATAGGGGATTTACGGTTGTAGGTTAATTATACTCCTGGCAGCATCAAAAGAAAAGGTGAATTATCAGGTGAAAAATGAGAATAATCCCAGAAAACTGAAAGAAAAGGTGATGCAAAAACGAAAATGGTAGGGGTTTGATTTTGAGTTAAAAACCTTTCGGGGTGACATAGAAGCCGTGTGGAAAATCTTGTCTTGGTCTGTCTAGCGGTTTGGATTTCTACAGAAGCCAAACCAATATACAAATATTCACTCTTATATACAATATATACTAGCTGACCAACCCGTTGCTGCCCGGGAAAACTCTGATTGACAATCTATGGGTAGGTAAGGGAAGAGGGAAGGGGAGGGAAGAGGGAAGGGGAGGGAAGAGGAAGGGGAGGGAAGGGGGGAGGGAAGGGAGAAGGGATAGGGGAAGGGTGAAGGGGAGGGAAAGGGAAGGGGAGGGAAAGGGGAGGGGAAGGGGAGGGGAGGGAAGGAGGAAGGGAAAGGGTGAGAGGGAGGGAAAAAGAAGGGAAGAGGGAAGGGGAAGCTATGAAATATGTTTTGTATCAGAGCCAAAAATATTTAATTTAGCAATACAACCAAGCAGTGAGGTATATATTTAACAGTTATATTTATAAAAAATTATCATAAATTATGACCAAAATTCGCGTAAATTATGATAAAAAATTGATGTTATAGGGGATTTATTGTTATAGGTTAATTATACTTCTGGCAGCGACTTAAGAAAAGGTGAAGTGTCAGGTGGAAAATGAGAATAAACCCAGAAAACTGAAGGAAAAGGTGAAGTAAAAACGAAAATTTCATTTGTTTCGTCCCAGTTTGTATGTCCGTCATGGTTTATGGGTTTGATTTTGAATTAAAAACCTTTCTGGGGTGACACAGAGGCCGTGT